>NC_142204.1:60948693-61257493 GCF_049639895.1 Pseudopodoces humilis | reverse complement strand
AACTCTGGTTCAGGATCTGGGTACAGGAGACTTTCTCCACGTGAAAATCTCCCCTTTTGCACATACTTAAAAGAATCAGTCATTTAATTGTTTTCCTCCTTTGCTTGCCTCTCCAGTTGTGTAATTTCCAGTTGTGTCATTCTCATACTCAGGAATTATCCCCATATTTTCTCTCAAAAAGTGCATCCATTTGGGACCTCTTATCTGTTTTTGACTTTTGTGTCTGAAATAAATACTCCAGTCAGATTTTTAAGCTTTATTTCACAACAATGAAAATATAAACTGAAATTCTTGTACAACCACTTGATCTAAGGAGCTTTAAGAAAAATGCTGAATACAAAACTTGTGGTTAAATTGTAAAAGTTTGCAATACAGAGATTGAGAAGAAGAGCATGTTTGCTCTGCATTTCAATTATCAACCTGCCTTTCATCCACACTTTGCAGACATACTGATTTTGATGTGGCCTTTTTATAGCTCCAGATCTTAGCAGTGATGGGGAAAAACTTGGTACAGGGATTAGCTCTTAGAACTGGCTCAAGCTGTTTTGTATTTGGTTATGTCAAGCTTGGTGTGTGCTCTCATAACCTCTATCCACTTTTATGCCACCTTTAGCTGGCTGATATCAGCCAGCATATTTCAGAAGGGAAATGGCAATTAGGCAGACTATAGATAGCCATAGAGTAGCACCTTATCAGTGTTACAAATATTTCCAACAGCTAAAATAACCCCAAGCAAACAAACCACAACTTCCGCCCCCCCCCCCCCCAAGATTACATGAAGTTTTACCTCCTTTGCAGATGAAAAGCACGAACAGGCCAGGCCTGAGGGGACATCCCTAGCTTTGCTGGCAGTTTTCCAACAGGGACTCCATCTATTCAACAAGCAATTTCAGAGTGCACAGCCTCAGAAAACAAGGATCTTACTTGAAGTTCTGGAAAACATCTAATGCTTCCTGGGGGATCGCAAGCAGGGCAACTCATCATGGGGCTTCCCGGTTTGTGAACACCAGGTGACTGAAGCTCAACTCCAGGCCTCACTGACAGGCTGCTGTCGGAGGCACTCGGAGCCATTCTGGTGAAGCTTCCAAAAGCCCCTTCTCTCCGGTGACAAATGACAGGAGGGAATGGCCAGGACCTGTGCCAGAGAAAGTGCAGGTTGGATATTACAAAAAGGATCTTCACCTAGAGGATGGATGGACACTGGTACAGGCTCTCCAGGGAAGCAGTCACACCAAGAAGCGCTCGCACAACGCTCTCAAGCACATGCTGTGATGCTCGAGGCTGACCTGCTCAGGGCCAGGAGCTGGACTTCGATAACATTTGCGGGCCCCTTCCTACTCAGAATATTTTGTCATTCTGTGATTCTTCCAGCCGGCCTGAGGAGGAGCCTGGGCTCAGAGGGGAAACGAGAGCCTTCGAGTACCGCGGGTCACCAGCACGGAGGCCGCCGGCGCGGGTGGCTCGGAGGCGCTGTGCCGCCGCCGCCGTGCCCGGTAGGAAGCGGAAGGGCCGGCGGCGCCGGGAGCGGGCCGGGAACCGCCGGAACACCCGAGGGCCGCTCCCCCGCAGGGGGCGGGCTGAGGGCAGCCGAGCCGGAGCGGGGCCGGGCCGGGGCTATGCTGCTGCGCCTGGTGCCCGAGTTCGAACTGCGGAGGGACGTGGTGCCCTGGCTGGCGGAGCGGGGCTGCGCCGCCGCTCTAGGTAACTCTCCGGGAGGCCCAGGAGAGCCCCGTCCCTGCGGCCGGCCGGCCCTCTCTCTCTCCGGCCGCCTTCTGCCCGCCCGCCCGCCGAGGAGCCGGCTGCGGCGAGGCCCCCGGGTGCGGGTCCCCGAGAGACCCCCGGGTGCGGTCCCCGAGAGACCCCCGGGTGCGGTCCCCGAGAGACCCCCGGGTGCGGTCCCCGAGAGACCCCCGGGTGCGGGTCCCCGAGAGACCCCCGGGCAGGTCCCCGAGAGACCCCCGGGTGCGGGTCCCCGAGAGACCCCCGGGTGCGGGTCCCCGAGAGACCCCCGGGCAGGTCCCCGAGAGACCCCCGGGTGCGGTTCCCCGAGAGACCCCCGGCAGGTCCCCAGAGGGAGCTCCGGCCGCGGGGGCCGGGGATAGTGGCGGGGGAGCGGCCCCCGGGCCCCCCTCGGCTGGGGCTCGAGGGGAGCGACCCTCGGGTGCCGGGGGACTTGAGGTAGACAAGTTTGCTGTTCTCAAGGAATTTCTGACATACCGAAAACACTTCTACACATCTGCTACGCTCCACAGCTTGTTTCTTCCTAGTTCTTCACATGTTAGGAACTTTCTCTTTTTTTTTTTTTCTCCCCTCCGCCCTTCCCCCTCCACCGCTCCCCTCCGCCAAAAAAAAAAAAAAAAAAAAAAGCATTACTCCCTCTCCCACGCTACTCCCCTTTCTTGGGAGGAAAAACCCCACAGCCTGAACACTTTGGTGTGTCTGGTAAACGAGTGTTAGTTTAAAATTAGATGCAGCGTCAGCTGTCACGGCACCGTGCGATCGCCAGCATAGCGAGTGCTCGGGGCAGTGGTTGGAAAAAAGTGACCTCCCGTATTCTTGGCACTGTGGGTTTTTGCTTGTTATTCATCTGCAGAGCAGCTGGCTCAGTTCTGCTTTTCAGAATCTGATGAAAACATAATACTAATACTAATAATAATAATTAATAATAATATTGTAATAGTTTTTGCTTCAGTAGAAATACCATCGATATGCAAGTGTGATGAACATGAAACACCTTCAGTTGTTTTTACTTTACTTAAAATACTTAACTTACTTCCCGCATTGAGGGGCTGTTATCAAATAGATTTATAAGATTTTGTTTGGTGACAAACCAGAAAGTATCAGCGTGGAGAAAAAGAGAATTGTTTACCAAGCCGTCATTTAAAAAGATCTGTTATAAAATACTTCACATTTTCTACATTTACTGAACAATTATTGAAAAGCATACTGAAGGGATTTGAGGTAAAATGCTGAAATTCTCCACACATAATTGGTTAATCTATAAATTTATCAGTTCATCAGTGACGAATTAAGAGATAAATTAATATAGATGTTAATGGCATAAGGGTCTCAAAATGGCACTGACTTGTGTTTGGGAAGGAGAAAATTGTATTTAGTCTTTTAAAATGTTAAAATGAGCCTGCATTCAGTAATGTCCCTGGTAATACAGAATTGTAAGAATCTACTTTGGAGGGTGCATCTGATCAAATATTAGCTTTGCTGTATTGCATTTTAACTTATCTGTGTATAGTGACTTCCCCCTCATGCAGTGCTGTCATTAGGAATGTGAAGGTGGGAGGCAGGGATTTGAAAAGATTAATTTAAACATCAAAGAAATATCTAATCACAGAAAGCAAGTAATTTTTAGGAGCCATGGTACTTTTGTGTCAGTGTTTTCAGATGTTACTTATTCATATTTATTATTTTCTTTCCTAAGGACTTGAAAGCACTTGCTAGCATGTGAGAACTGCTAATTTCGTGAGAGCTGGGAGTAGCTGTGATGATAGGAAGGGAGCGGCAAGCAAAGTGAAACAGCCTCATTCTCTTTATTCTACTTAATTTGGTATGAGCTGCATATAACGGCCTTCAGGAAATCAAACTCTGCATTCTCCTGATTATGTTGGTAAAAGCACTGTGATGGGAAGGCAGGCTGGGCTGGTTCTTTTGCAGCCCTTCATCTCCTGGTCTCAGCTGTGGACATGAGGAAGAAGTTGTAATTCTCTGTGCAGGGTTTTACCGCAGGACTTTCCAAGGGCAGAGACCATTGCCACTTCTTTGCCTCCATGTTCCCACTGACTGTTCTCTTCAGAAGAGAAACTTTCTTCTGACACAGAACTTTTTAAGCACCTTTAAGATGTCTGTGTTTTATTGACATGGAGATTGCTCGTGGATCTTCTTCTCTACCAAAATTCTGTGCTGAGGAAGTATTGTATGAGAAAATGCGGAGACTGTAATACGCATCTTGAAAGTTTGAGGTGGTTGTTAAGTTCCAGAAAGCTTTGAATAAAAAAAAAGAGAGTATTTTGTTATCTTAGACTCTCCCAGTTGTCACCATCTAGCCCTAATGTAGTGTACTTGTATTGTATTGTATTGTATTGTAGTGTACTTCGAGTGATCTGAAACCAATAGAAAGCGATGTGTTGCCCAATGTACAAGAAGGGTTTTCATTGTCCTCCCACAACAAAATGGAAAATTTACTATCTTCTGATAATGCTTGGAAACAGTTTTTTTTTCTTATCACTGCAAGCTGTTTATAGTATCAGGCTTGTTAAACTAAGTTTCACTCAGTGTCTTCCTTCTTTCAACACTCTGTGATAACTGCCAAGTAAATAGTGTCAGACTTGACTAAATGCTTGCAGAGGGTTGTGGAGAGTTCTTTATGTTGATGCTTACTGAACTGCAGGTCACCTTTATTGTAAAATTGAGACCAATCATACAGCTTCAACCTTACTAAGGGTAAAATTCCACTTCTAGTAAAAGTTCCATTGGAGATAAACATATTTTTGATGGCTGTGGTGATTAGAAAACATAAAAGCAGCATCAGGGAAGCATGCATTTTTCTCTACTTAAGTACAATATTTTATCCTTTTTTCTGGTGTTTTTTTTTTTAATTTGTACCGCTTTGTCCAGATATGCTCTTCTCTTTCTGTTTCCATCTTTGCTTCCTGTTCATTTCCATTTTAACCATACTTTTTCATTCCCATTCCATATAATTTTATGTCCTGCATTGTTTAGTTCCCTATACTTGTAGGTAGGTTGTATATCTCTCTATATGGTATTTAGTCTTGTGGTTCTTTGGATTTTGGTGGGGTTTTTCCTTATTTCTTTCTTTTTGGAGGTGGATGAGGGGCTAAGAATGACACAGAAGTGGTGGTGTTGGTATTGTAGAACTAATGTCTAAAGATGTAGTTTATTTTCAGGCTTTCCTTTGAGATGCTGAAAAGGTGTGAGCAAATGATATTTTCCTTAGGCTAGTTCTGTAGTGTCCAGAGGACTGGAGTATGGCTTAACTGTTTGAACCCCATGTTGTGTATAGTGAATAAATGCAAGGGGGTAATTTTGGTTTGATTTGTTTTTTTTATTCTTTGAAAAAACACATTCTGTTTTCATAATAAAAGGTAGTGATCATTAGAATCATAATTATAATGAAGAGGTAGGAGTTTACAAAAATAATTTTTTTCTTGCATGTTTTGACGTTCCTTAACTACCTGTGTTGAAGTTTATCAGATTGAAACCATGGTGTAAGAAGTACTCTCTCTTTTTCCAGCAGGGAGTAATTTTGGCATATGCAAATATGTATTTACAAGTAAAAATGTATTTAGCATATTTGCTTAAAGTGTGCATAAATTATAGGATTAAACAGCTGAAATGAAAATCCTGTGCTTTTTTGTACTTCTTATTTCAGACACTTCTGAGAATTCATCAGCACTCTACGTTGTAAATGTTGAAAGAAATGGAAAAGTTATTTATACCTGGAAGGTAAGTCAATCTTGGAATTTAATAAAAACAAAATTGAGAATAATATTGTATGTGAATCTAATTGAGTTCTTGTAGTTTAGGCTTTTTTTGCAGTATGTGTTAGGACATGGAAACATGACTGATTACAATCTGGGGAGTTTGGGCAGTGGGAAAATACCCATCTCCACTTCAGACAAAGGTTAAGAATGATGAAATGAAGAGTAAAGTACTCACCTGATTAATTCCATAGGGTTTTTGTCCTTGATTTTTTGCTGGCCCAGAATCTCCCCATGCTGAAATGCAATTTCTTTAAAACACTTCATAAGCAGCGCATAATTTTACCCTCAGTTTTTCAGTGAAGCCTAGCTATTAAATTCATGTGCAGTGCTTTAGTTAAATATTTTATACTAAATTGTCTTAAGAGGCCATTTATCTAACACTGTTTCTGCATATACCTTTCTTTAAGATTCATCCATAACACTTTATTGCAAGTAGTCTGAAGTAACCCCTGTTTATTTGATGTCTTGAAATATCTAGAGCTGGCTTCTTAACATAGGATTCTGCTCTCCATGGTGTATGTTTTTAGTTTTACTTCCAAGTGGGTTTTCTAATGGTTTTACAATGTGAAACTTTGTCGTCTTCTTATTGTTTGTTTGATGAGACAAGCTGTGCTTCTTGACTGTGCAGCTCAGAGGAGTCTGTAGATCCAGCTGTATCCTCCAGGATCTTGCTTCTTGAGGAGTACACATATGAGATGAGCTCCAGTAGAGTGAGGGTGCTTTCCCCTCTGGCTCAACAATGCTAAAACTCTCCAGCTCCCCTAGGGTTAAGGGAAGAGGTGAGGCCTTCATCAAGGCTTTAACTTTAATATGGTTTCACTGTGGGTGGATGTTTCCTTTAGTGCAAGCTTAGGGAGGGGAGTCTGTACAAGACAATAGTAACCATAAAAACAACTCTAAAGAGTGTGTCAAATTTTGGGTTTTTTTTCATTGCTTCAGACTCTAGAAGACTTAATGCAAGTAACCATGTAGCTCAGCAGGAGATCTGGTACTCTGTGAGTGTGGTGTTGCTGCTTTCTAGCACCTGTGGAATCTCACACTAAGCTTTTTTGGGCTTCTGACAGTCTAACTGCCTTGTATGTTCTTCAGGCTCTTGCAGTTGGCACAAGGGATGAGTTGTAGCTCAGGGTTCACACATCTAAATGTAGGTGTCTGCCTGCATGCCTGTCTAAGCTCCCTCTGCAGTCTATAGGGATCTAGTCAGAACAGTTGGTGGAGCTTAGGGAATTGACCACTTGTAGCTTGTTCTTTGGGAGAAGGTGGATGGTGTGGAGGATGTAAACTAGACTGAGCTGGCCTAGCTTGTTTCCCAATAAACACAAATAGAAAACAGCCTTTGTCTTCTAAGTGAGAGACAGTCAAGTGTATGCTGTGTGAAACCAGGGGAAGGTGGACACTGAATTTTATTTTAAAGCTTATTTTAGAATATTATATTGTACTGTAGTTTTGACAGTGTCTATATTTTGTGACATTAATAATTAGTGTAAAGGAAGATATTTTTAACAGAAGTGAATTTTATTTGTAAGGTAATGAAAGAATCTTCAGAGTGCACATGAAAACAATTGTCCTAGTTTATGGGCATTGATGTAGTTCTGTTACCAGTCTTGTAAAGTGTATTTTTCCGTATCTAAGTAAGATGGTGTTAACATTTCAGACACACTTGAAAAAATATAGTTATTTGTGAAAGCACTTGCTTAATCTTAAATTAGGAGGCCTGGAGCCTGTGTCTTAATATAAAGACATTTTGTTTTCCTAGTTTAAATCAGAAGTCAAAGACTTTTGTCATTGCCACAACAATAATGAGACACTCAGAAATAGACCCCTTAGGAAGCGAATACTCAGGCTTTTGTTTCAACTTCACAAGGCAAAATGCCATAAATTTGTAAATAACCACAGATCTCTCCCCTCTCCCCCTAAGCAGTTGTTAAAAACAATGAAGCTCACTGTGGAAGTGGAAGCCTGTGTGGCTGGATTTAATTTCAGTAGTTTAGCAATTTAGTGCCTATACCCAGAGAACATTAATACACATCAGCTTGATTTGCTATCCAGTATGTGCTGCAAAGCAGAATTTTCTTTTTTTAATACATTTGGAAAATTTAAGTATGGTGAAAATTAAGAAGTTGTAAAGTTTTGATTTGTAGTTCAAAACATTTGTAAGTGCCCCAACAAAATCATTGTTTATTAATTATCAATAAGATAATTAATATGATAAGATAATAGAAAGGATATGTATTATGTTACTCTTCAAAGGCAGAAGGCTAAGGGTGAGCTTCTAAAATACTTAGCCTTCAAACAATCACTTCTTGAAATCCTTTTTCCAGGCTACAGCCAGATCACTGGGAGCTGATTTTTGGTGATGTTTGATGTTTCTGTGCTCCCTTTTGGAGTAATGACCCACCAAGTTGGTGAGGTTTGGAATACCAGCCTTAAATCTCCAGGGGCCAGAGCATCCCTATTGATTCTTGTAGAGACATCTCTTTTCCTGGCCTTGTTGCCGGCAACTAAAACCAGTTTAGAAGCAAAGTGGGAGAGAGGCATTTGGTTTATGCAATGGCTTGTGGGCTGTGGATTTGCCACATTTCAGCTTTACCCCATGTGTTAGTTCTAAAAGGAAAAAATAAATCTTTGTTCTCTTGGAATTAGAATTTGCTTTCTTGGAATTAGATAACTAACTGCCTGGTTATATATAGGACAGGAAAGTGTGTGAGGATGGGTGCCAAGGGGCAGGGAGAACAGGGAGGTAGGAAAAAAACAAACCAGTGTTTAACTTTCTGTATATTTATATTGCTAGAGCTAATTTGTTTCCATCCATAGGGAAATCAGAGAAGCACTCACATTGGATTGTATGATCTTCAAACTAAACAAAATGAGGTGAGACCAATACCAGGTTTCTCTCTGGTGATGACAGTGCTGTAGTGTTTCAGATTTTGATGCTTTGCCACACAGTATGTTATGTCTTTAAGGAGTGTATCCTTGTTGGAAACAGAAAAGATACTGGAGAAAGTATTGGAATGATTGTCAGTAGTATTAAAGCACACCACATTGCAGAACATCTGAAAGACATGAGAGTAGTAAAGCATCATGTCTGCAATCTTCATTTCTAAACAACAAGTTCTTTCCACTTCTCTTCACCTTGCACATGTATGCCAAGAAGTAAATGTTTGGAGTTTTCTTTATATGTGCATTCTTGGTCTGTTCAGTGATACCATTTTAAGGGATTATTTTATTCTAAAATGGAACATACTGCAATTCAGTAACTAAAATAATGATACCAGGTTTTTGAAGGTGTCCCCGTAATAGTATGAAATGAGTGAAATTTTGTATTTACATAAAAGTCTGCTATGCTGCTCTAGTGGCAACATAGAGCTCAAAAGAACCAGTGAAAAACAAACATGAGAAAAAGGAGAACTGTTATAATTGAAGCTTGAAATGTGGTTCTTTTGGGCATGAAAAGATAAAAACTGTGGGACAGCAGTATTTTTCTAAGGAGAAGTAATTAAATAGTATCCTTTGTGGGATTTGAAAAAGCATAGTTATTAACATTACTGTATTTCTCTGTAGCACCTCTATATGTTTGAGAAGAATTTGCACATAATAAGCTGTTCAATCAACAATGAAAGGACCTTATTGGGTAAATATGTGTTTTATCATTAAATTTTCTTGGTAAAGATTTAGTTTAGTAGGATGATACATTTGGGTTTAGAATTACTTACCTCTATTTTGACCTATGTGTTGCCCACAGCAGTTTATGAATTTCAGTACATCCATCATCAGATAATGTAGGTAACAACATAAAGACACAGCTGTGACAATATTGCTGTTTTATTAAAACATCTAAGACACACTGCCCCCTTGTTCTCTTTCTCCTCCTGCATTTTTGTATACCTGCTACATCTAGAAGAGCTTCTGATGTTCCTTTAACATGTGTTTTTGGTAAAAGAATTGTGATGCTCATTCTTCAAGGATGTTTATTAAGATTAATGTCAAGTATGCACACTCACTGTGGTTGTGTTGGTGTTTTCTCCCCCCACAGCAGTCAGCTTCTGTCAATATACAGAAGAAGAAAAAGCAAGTCAGCTCTTACAGTCAGGTACTGCAAGTGGATTTTTTTAATACTGTTTTAAATATTGTACCTTTTTGCTTTCTTTCTCACGTAACTTCTGTTTAGAAAACAAACTTGTTTACATAAAAGAATGTTATCTAAAACGTGTTCTTTTTGCAGTATCCAAGTACTTAACCTTGCTAATTGAAATTCATCCCATTAATAATGTGAGAGTCCTAAAGGCTGTGGATAGCTGTGTTCGAGTACAGGTAAAGTATTCAACTAATCTAAAGATAAGCCTTTTAAATCTGCTGTGCTAGAGAGAAAACATGGCTTAGTGCAGAAATATCTCATCTTATCTTGCAACTGTTACAGAGATAATGTCCCCCTGTTTCTTTGGAGAAATAAAAAATAAAACTTCATAAAATGTTTGGTATAGAATATTTCTCCAACAATGAAGGCTGCTTTTTTATTTCTCTTCAGTCTTCCAAAGTTCACAATTATAGTGACTGGTGACTATTAGTTTGTCATAATAGATATTTTTATTAATTATAATTAGTGTGTCTGATTTAATTTAAAAATATTTAAATATCCAGCTAAAAACACCCCAAAACATTTTAGATGAGTGTTCTGAACTACTTTGGTTTTTTACTTACTTTTGTGAAATTTTCTGTATAGTTTCTTTATCCAGTTGAAGGCAGAAATACTTCTAGAGAAAGTCGTCTCTTGCTAGTTTCAGAAGATAAATGTGAGTTAATATTTTCAAAGTACAATGTCATTCTTTTACTTCAAGATGATTTTTATAGATTGTATTTTTGGTAGACTTCTATTGGTTAAAAAAAAAAAAGGAAAAGGAAAGGTGTGAGTTATTCTAGGTATTCCAAAGGTCTTTCAAAAACTGTATAATTTACCAGATTTTTTTCAATGTTAACAGAATAGCCATCTTTGTCTACGATTTCTTGCTTAGCTCTTGCATTCATCAGTTATCTTTATTTCTAAAAAAGCTAAAATAAACTCCTTATGGCTGCCTACATAAATTCAGAGCAAATCAGTTGACTGAAAGATGTCTTTAACATGGGAAGTAGGACAAGACTAGAGCAATAGTTCCTTGGATTCAGCTAACATTGCATGTTCAGCTTAGTGTCATGGCAGGGAGTGGATAAAGATGGACACTTGGAAAAGACTGGGTTTTTCCTTCTAATTATAAAGTGAGATCTCTTTTCCATCCCCTTGGAGAGGCCCTTCTTCCCTGAGCTAGACACCAACCTTGGGTAGGTGGACTTAAGTGGACAGAGCTAAATCAGAAACACAACATCTGCTGGGTGAATGTTGCCCTTCTCATGCAGGCCAGCCGTGGATAACTTTCAGGAGTTTTGTGTGGGAAAGGACTGTGAGGGGTATTTGTGTTGGGAAGTGAAACAGGTCAGGGATAGTCTTGGACATGGGCATGCAGCTCTGTAAACTCTTTCTTTCCATGGGTGCTCCTTGGCTTGGTTGGGCACATTCCAGTCATTGCTATTGAAGCCTGTGCTGTGCTGTGCTGATGTGGGCAGCTCAGGAAAGGGAGAGACTCCAGGTCTCTGTGTAAGCACCTGTGCTCATGTGTCACAGATTTCCTCTTCTCTGAGTTGAACTTTCCTGGCCCTAGTGTTTTTACAGAATTCTAAGAGGTGAGCTTGTTTCATGAGCTGTATAAAAGCATTTAAAAAAATTTGTTTGTAATTTATTTTTTTTTTTTATATATTTTAAAGATATTGAACACTTTGACATTCATGTTGTTGCAGAAGAAGAACACAAAGTGGTAAGACTGAAAAATTTTTGGGCTTGAGGTTCTTTTACTTCAATTAATTTAGTTGAAAGTTTTGAAAGTTTATTTAGCTTTATAGTTGGGCAACACTAAGTTTATTAAAGAAAACATTGATTAGTATGGCAATCTATGCAGGTAACCACAAAGCTGATTGAAAAACTTTACACCTTTTAATTTATGAGGACAATTATTTATTTCACTGAATTTGTTATATATTGCTGAATGCTTCTGTGTGTTAGAAGCTGGGAGTAAACATAGTGTTTATTCATTTTAAAACCATTTGAAATATTTGCAGCCATTTCAAATGTTTTCACATTGCCTTCCTAATCTTGTCTATTGTGAGTCTGTGTGAATCCAGTAGAGGATTCACTTAAAAAAACAAATGAACAAAAGATGTAAAACTTAGATACAGTCTGAGTACAGTGAATGTCCAATCTCTGTTTTCCCTCATCTCTTCTTCTGTTTTTAACATGAATTTGTCGTCAACAAATTGTGGATGTTTTGCTTGAAAGACTTATTAATGAACATTTGTCTAATATAGTAAATAATTTTGTCATGAAAACTAATGTTTTGTGTTATGGAGGTGAATGTGGGCTTTGAAGGAAAAGGTAAGGACCTGATTTTTGTCCCCTTGCAATCTTTCATGGTTTTCTCAATTTATCATGGGTTCAAGCAGAAGGATTTTATATGCTGGACTACAATAGTGGAGTAAAGACTTAAGTATAATCAGAAAACTGATTGATCTGATGTCCTTCTGACAAACAGATTTGTTTTGTTTGACATGAAATCTCCCCACATCATTCAACTGTGCATGTACACAATACCAACCATTTTCTACAGTTCTAGCCTTTTCCCTACCCCAGCTCTCTCTCTCACATGGCTGAGACTTTGCATAGAAATCTCTTTTGGAGCTGACACATCTCCCTTCAGTAGTTAATGTAGCTGATTCTGAACTGACTGTGGTATATTCCCTCCTCTCTGGGGAAGGGTGCCTCTGCTATTCTTTGTTCACACTGAGCAGTTTAAGTGGTGAATTTCTTGCAAGCAAGTAAGACTGAAAGAAAAGATGAAAACTGTGCTTCTGATCTCTTTAAACTGAGCACCTTGCACACACCAAAGGTGGGCCTCATGCTGCCAACAGGGAGCCTGTTCCTTCCAAGCTCCTTACTATTTGTGACTCTTCTCTCACTGCTTTTCTTTTTAAAGCACAGACTGTGCATAATTGTTGCAAAACCTTATTTGATGGGTTCTAATGTTTTTATTCTTTCCCTGTAGGTGATTCAAAAGTCAGGTCAGCTTCCAAGAGCCAAAGTTGTAGATGACCTCGTTTGGGCACAGTGGGATATGATGGAGCAAAGACTCTTCTACATTGTTCCAAAGGTGAGCTGAAAGTCATTCTTGCAGTTTTGTTCCTGCCTGTCTAGTGACAGTGAAGGTTTTAGTGTGTGGGGTAGCAAGTAGGGGTTTGTTTTCATTAGGATGGTCTTTTTTGTTCTTGCCTCAAAAACCTAAAGCAAAAGCCAAACTTACCTTAGTTGCTGTTGTGCTGAGTACATTGCAAGAAGAGTGGTGGTTTTAATGCTTTCTATAAAAAAGGTGGGCTTTGCTTTAGACAGGTAATTTACTCAAAAATATCTAAATCTATCCAAAACTGTTGTGAGTATAATGCCTCTCTTCTAGAGAATTCACATCTAGAAAGTATTCTGTGTGCAAACTTACTGAGTGACCAAATGAGGACAGGTTCTTGGCAAGAAACAGTTTGGATTTCTTATTTTGTCTGAGGGACTATTTGCACTTGATACATTCTCTGTAAATAAAAAAGGATTTTTCTTTACTCTTCTTAGCCACTAAAAGAGTGAATGTTAGGAAATAACAGGAAGTGAACTGTGATGGAGAAATGTATTTGTTTTTGATTCGGAGATACCCTTTTTGAACTGACCAAAGTAAGATACAATTATTTTTTGCCATATAGGTAGATATGGAAAACATTTTTTAACTTTCTAAAAATTCTAAAATGTGTGAGACTGTGTATTGCTGTGCTTAAGTGAGAGCCCACGCAATTATATATGATTGGCAGATAATGATCTGGGACAGGAAGGAAGCATGTCATAGTGCTATTGTGAGGGGTTATATGTGGTTTTAAAATTCTTCTGTCCCCTAACTCCTGCATGTCTATTAACAAAGCAGATTGAATATGAAGAATGGTGCTGAGTATCCAATCACTTCTCAGTCTATATAATATGCTTTCTTACTTACGAAACACATCCTTTTTAATTCCAGGAATCAAAGAGTACTTTAAGGTGTGTCCAGTTTTATCCCGATGAAAATTTTAACTCAATTGTAAGTTATTGGTATTTTATTATATAGTGATTTTTAGTGGGATGTAATTATGTTTTCCAGGTGCTGGTACAGAGATCTGTTTGTCTTTTTCATTGTTGAAACTTTTTCAGAGGAAGACTGGCATTTGTTTTTCCATTAGTTTTTTTGGGGTTTTTTTGCATTATTTTCTTGTCAAGAATATATTCAGTCAGATTCAGATTTTGCCACATCAAGGTAACTTTAGTGGAATTACACATTTTTTGACCTAGAAGGCAGTAAGTGGCACTCATGACATTATATTGATCTTATACTCAGTTATTGAAAAAGCAGGCTTATCAAGTGCACTAGACAAAGAAACCATGTACGGATTTTGTGTCAGTTTAAACGAGACAGGAATGTTTGCTGCAGACAAAGTACAAAAAATAGAACATAAAAATTACAACATGTAATTGTTATTAGACCTTTGTCCCAGTGGCTGAAAATTGCTGCACTGCAGCAATTTATTTTCTGTTTCTAAAAAATAATCTGTTTTATGGGGTTTTTTGAAGTGACTGTAAGGGTTAGAGGAAGATAAATAAACTTGTTAAAATGTTTAACCTGTTGAAATGTGACTATGACACATTTTACTGGTCTGAAATGCTAAACATAGTATATTGGCCACTGTAAAGAACAGGTTTGTTTTCTTTTTCGTTTAACAGCTGGAATCACACCTGGATATTGCTGTAAATGACACACAATTAAAGTAAGTTGTTTGTTTTTTTTAATGTTTTGGCTTGCTTTCCTTTTTATATACATGGTAACATTTTACAAACCCAAGTGAAATTTGTTCAAACCCCACAGTATCTTTGTTTGCAGTTGCCTACATGGTACTGGAACATGAGAATAACATGAGAATTGTGTCCAGACCTCCAGTTCTTATTCTCATCAGGGTCAACTATAAAATGTAATTTAATTCTTGACTGCTTCTTAGTGCCATTTAAAAAAATTATTTGTCTGAAGAGCTCTAGCTATAGGTTAAACCTTCTGAGTATGCTGAACCTATTCAAATTAATTTGCTTTAACCCTGGGCATGTTGTAATGGTGATGTCAAAATTTCTATCAAGGGAAGCTCTGCATTTTTAATTGCTGTTGAAAGTTTTATTGGGCAGTTAAGCAAACCAGTAGCACCTTTTTATAGCCTGTGAAGACACTGCCTGTGCTCTGTTCTCCTCCAACATGCTCTTTCCAGCAGTCTGCTCTCAAAGACAAAGATTTGTCTGGTTCTTTGTCTGCCATGCACATGTCTGCATCTGAGCTTATCTCCTGAGGGCTCCCTTTTAACTGAGGGGAAAAATATAGTCAGGAGGGTTTAACTCTCATAATCCTCATCTATCTCTACATTCCAAAAGGGCCCATTTATTTTTGTGAATAAAAAGGGAGGCCAGAGCTATTAGGCCACGTATCAGTAGCTGAAGGTTAGTTGAATTCCACCCTGACCAAGCTGTGGCTCTTGGAATGTCTCAGTGTTGTGCATAAAGCTCAGCATGGTACTCTTGCATGTGCAGGTTGCCCCATAAAAGGGTACTGTATCCTCTTACAATTGGTGATGAAAGAATACAGCTAAGAGCTTCAATGTAAAAACTTCAATACTGTATTTTACTTTATTTTATTTTTTTTTCAAAATTACTGCAGCAGACCAAGGGGAAAATCCCTACAGGGTCAAAACACTTTCTGGAAAAAAATACAACCAAACAGAAAAACCACCCAGCAACAAAAAAAAATCCCACAAAACAGACTGACTACAAACTTCTGCTGCATGTTTTGCAGGGTGAAAATAGGCATTGTAGATTTAAAGATATGCAAAAACATTAAAGCACAGGCAGCATGAGACTGAAAATATCATGGTACAACAAGTTTGATGTGAGTGTGATTTTGTGCTTGTCTTTTCAAGTATTTGCACTAAATGTAATGTCCCTGTTGCAGATTAAAATGCAGCTTTATAGACATGGGCTACAGAGCTAGTCTGCAAAACCTTTGAGTTATTAGGTGTCACAAGTATTTGGATTTCTAGTATAGCATGAGCGCTTGCTTTCACTTCAAAGTATAGGAATGGTTGGACAATGCAGTAAGTGAATATGAAGTTGTCAGGTGTGTTCAAAATTGTTGGATAACAGTTGGATAAGCAGTCTTGGGATTCTTGTTTCTGACAGTGTTGAGCAAATAGGTTAAAGCCAAATTTAACTTTTATTATAGAGCAATTGATTATAATTTAATTAGTATATTTTGGTTACACAGTGACTGTTCTGGTGATCTTTTTGTTGTGATAAGTCTCTGTGGATGAAGTGATTTACTTAATGATCTTTATTTGCTCATAGACTTGTGAATTTTGGATACGATTACTGTCAAGATCAAGATGTTGCATCTAAATCTTTGAACCTTCAGGTCTTCACAAGTAAAGCAGGTAATGAATAAATACAAGTATGGTCAAAATTACTTCCACTAGTAATTATCATGCAGTGTAATCCTAATTGATTACCAAATTTCTTCATAAAATATTGAAAAACACACAAAAATACAAACATTTATAATATGAGTGTGATATTTGTATTCCTTTAGAGCTTACTTGGCAGGTAAGTGTGAAGAGAGGGAGAAGGCAACTGTGCTTTATTTGTTTTAGTAATTTTTTTATCTTCCGAAAGCTGCAGTGAAGTTGAGCTGAAGTACCCTGGGTTTTATATACCAACAACAACAACAAAACAGTCACCCTGAAATTTTTTGATAGCCCAACTTCAAGGAACTGGTACCATGCTCTCCTCTAGTGAAATCTCTCAGTCTAAGAACACCTTAGCATTTTCCTGTCAGTTTCAGAACCCAGGAGGTACCAAAGCGTGGGTGTGTGTTACTTTAAAGCAATCTAATGTTAAAGCTGACCAAAATTATGTTAGAAAGTAAATTCAAGGACAGTTTTGTCCGGGTTTCTGATCTAGTATGAGTTTGTGTTAAAGAGTGGACATGTGTACACAGAGCATGTGCAATGCAGTCTTTAAGAGCTTCATATTGCTGTTAGTCTGTGGTGTTTAGAAGGTCCAAGTATGTGATACTAAACATGGTATGTGCTGCTCAAGGGTTTAGTATATATATGATTCCTTAAACCTAAAATGTTTCTTAAACCTTTTTTGGAGTCTCCCTCCATCCTAATGTGTGCCATGAGCTTTTTTGGATTAAAAACTGGTCTCAGGAGGTATCTTCATCACAGCTGTTTTCAGCTTCTGAATTAGACCATACAAGCAGACAGAGATGGTGTCTGTTTAACCTCTGAATACTAAGCAGAGTTGTACAGGGAAGTGTTGCAAGAGAGGCTTTACCACTCCCTGAGGCCTGCTGTGTGCACCAGTGAACTGCTGAGCTGTCTGCACTTGTACTGAAATGACCATTAGTGCAAATCGAGTGAAATACAGCTTCCTTACATGGATTTTTTCTTACTAAGGCAAGCTGCATGCTTATAAAGATTACAGGGAAGGAATTAGAAGCAAAAGAAAGTCAAGTTTCCATCTTTCAAACATAGATTAGGCTTTTTCTCTTTTAGCAAGACAATTTCTTATATAAGCAGCCAGTCCAATAATGGAAAATATTATTGATTTGTATATATGTTTCCTTTTTAAACCTGTACTCCTCTGGGGTTTATTTGGATTGAAGCACCTCCTTGAGTTTAGGATGAAATTCAGTCATCCTCCAACAAGACTGTTGTTTAGTTACTGTGAAATGAAATTATTTTTTCTGCCTGGTGACTCAATATTTAAAGTCTGTGTGGAACCTTTCACAGGTGCTTTTCATTGCACTACTGTAAAACAGATAATTTGACAATTGAACTTACTAAATGAGCTTGCTGGATATGGCTTTTTCTTGAGTGTTGTTTAAAACTGAGGACTTGCACAACCCATTTCAGGTAACCAACAGTTTGGAGCAAGTTGTTTTGGTGCTAAAACCGTATCTAGTTGTTGAAGAACACTGTGGGTAATCACACTAGAGGTTATGCCTCAGTGGTGATTTGCAAAACTGGACTGCAAGTTCTTTGTGGTGCAGACTGTGCCTGCTGTGGGACTGCTAGCACACCTCTGATATTAATGTCAGTATCCCTGCTTGTATCATTTGGACATCCCTGGCTAAGCATAATTGGCAAAACTTCAAACTGGAATATTCCATGCAATTTCCCATTTAATAAAACTGTTATTGGCTCCTGCCAGTGTGAACTCTGAATGAAATCACTTCTCCTTTCTCAAACTTCTGTAGCAGAAAAGTAGTTCTGTTTCTTACACTCAGCACATTTCAGATGAAATCTCTCCAGATAAAAACCCCATGTAATTCTTGAATAGCTGAGACCAAGCAGTTTCAGTCTCAGAATTAACTTTGCATGTCCAGAATTCAGTGGTTACTGGATGAACACTGCACTGTTATGTTTTCTCTTAGTGCTTCAGAAATATTTTTCAATTAAATTTGCTCAATATTAAAATAAATGCAGGCAGTAAGCTATCATAGACACTGGATTACCGTCACTTAACTATCTGCCTGAAATTTAGGCATCTGGACTGTTTCTAGAGAGAAATAGGCATCTCCAGAGGATGATTCAATCCATATTTCTTTGTTTGCTGAATAGGGGTCTAAATGAGAGATATTGGGATGGCTGAAGTTAAGTGAGGCAAGTCCCTCCTAAGTCAGTAAAAGTAGACAAAATGCCCTGGTGCAATGTTGTATTTGAGTTGTGACATTTGGATGCTGTGTTGAGATGCTGTTACAGCCTCATGTCTTGAGGTTTTTGCTTGAACAGAAATGAGGAATTTGTACCTAAAGTTTCCTAGGGAAAAAACTTAATTGTCTGCATTTTATAGGTGACTCTTACAGTCTCAGTGGGGTAACTTTGTCAAGTGCCAGATTTGTAACTGCTGTTTCCTGAAACGGAGTAGAACTTAATTTTTAAATTCTTCTTTCTTTTTTCTTTCTTTTTTTTTTTTTTTTAATTTTTTTTTTTTAAACCTTTGTGGTAAAGATCTTTTTTCTTTTTTATTTCTGGAAAGATAAGTGTCCATCCAATATATCCTCACATGAGTCTTCTTACCTCGAGGCATTCAGCTACAGCTTTTACTGTTCGCAAATGATTTTGAAATGGGTAGTTGGGAGACCTGGCTCTATATACAGGTGAAATAGGCTAAAAAGCTTTCCCTGCAGCAGCACAACCCAGTTCTAATTTGTAGAGGGCTCTGCTAAGAGTAGGAAAGGAGTCTGTGGTGTATTCTCAGTCTCTGGCTGTTCTACTGGGATTGCCAGGACTATGTCAGATGTAGCATTGCTTAGACACCTGCTGGTCTGAGGCTGCTATGTTTCTGTCTGTATTAACAAAGCACTTTTTGTTATTTCCGGTTGTTTGTAGCTCAGTTTGTTGACACATGGACCAATATTGTTGAGTTGAAATATGCACATCCTATTTATGGTCTCCCATAGCTGCTGTTTCTGTGGTCAGCTTGCACATTGCCCACTGACACTTCAGTCTGAACACGCTGGTTTGCATGTTGTGCAATTTACAGAGCAGTGTGCACAGAAGACTCCAGCATACAAGTACGAAATTTGCAGTGCTGGAAGGGAGCTGTTGATAATAAAACAGCAATCCAGTGGGTTGCTGGAACTTTTCCAGTCTTCCTCATGAGTCCTGATGCTGCTACTTTAAAAATTATGCATGTTCTGAAAGAACCCAAGTGCTCTGGCAAAATGCCCTATCTGTTATCTGAATGACTCAAATATCCAAGCAAAACTGCATCAAACCATATTCAGTCTGCTAAGAATAAGCAGAAAGAAAAATCGCATCTTAAGAAAGCAGTTACCTTCCCCAGAAGGCAGAAATGTGAAGTATGTCAGCCATATCTATATCACAGCTACGGTACAGCCTTGTGGTGTGAAATACCAAGGCATTTAATCAAACAAAGTAACTGGGTAGCTGTGCCTTTTTTGTACTTGTGCCTTTTCCATTCTGTACCATTTTCTGTATAACTTGTGTACACAAGCCTTTATTTTTTACAGAGCAATACCTGTATTAGTATCATGTTCTTTTCATCTTTTAAATTGTAAACTTTCAGTAAAGGTAAATGGTGAATGGTCATATTTGTGGACAAGCTTTCCCAATTGTATTGGGATAATGTGGTTTGGAAGCTGTTTCTAACATGAATGCGAAAGCATCAGAGTGAGGGGATTAAAGTTTTTATATGAGATGAAAGCAGGGTTACTATCCAGTGGGGTCAAAACAGAACCAGTCTGATGTAGAATTATTCTGGGAGTGGGAAACCTTCCTGTGTGCAGTATCCTGGCTGAAATAAACTTGTCCCAGGGACTGACTTTTCTTCTAAAAAGGGTATTAGGAATTCTTTGGGCTGGAAAGGGGAGAATTAACTATCACTTCTAGTGTGAGAAAGCTCCGGTAGTGTATTCCTGCTGCTGACAATATGAGATTACTTGAAAAGCAAATAAATGGTGTTTTACTATGTTGTTGAGCATATCTGATGGCTGCTGAATACAAAATATCTGGATTGACACAGTCTGTGGAGAGAAAGGCTTGATCAGTTTTTTGGCTGTATGATTTCTCCTGGGAAGGGCTAAAATGTACTTTCCCTGAAGGGAAGAACTGGCCATGACAGGACCCAGGTTTCCATTGTGCCAGATTGCCTCCTCTGTTTTTTCATGATTTTGTTACATTAGGTACATGATGATTAAATTATGATATATATTTCTGTAATCTTTACCTTTTTTCAGAGATTATATTTAGTTTCTAATTTGAAACAGTCTTGATTTGGTTTTGTGCATATAAAGATGTCTAGATATTCAGCTGGATAAGTGAATTTTATTTCCCTATTTTGTCTTTTTAGGAGGCTTGTGTGTGTGTTGTAGTCTAGTCTCTGATATTCCTCATGAGATCATATACTCCATATATTTTTTACATAAAGGTAAGACTAACTTGTTAACTTACTGTACTTTATTTTGGAGAATGTCAGTGCGCTGAGAGAGTCACAGAATGCCTTTCAAAACAAATAACTACCAAAGTCTGCAGACAATAAGCTACTGTGGCTGGTGTTTAAAGAGAGCAGCTGCCTTTAGCTGCAGAGTTGATTTTCCTGCTGTAGACTTCCTGCCTGATGCTGAGTGAGTAGCTTCAAACCAGTGGCCTTGTAAATGGTTATTAATTTGGTCCCTTATTTCTAGCCAGACTTTCCGGCGTGCTGAGCACAGACATCAATGAAATCTGTGGGAGCTTGCAGGTGTGTTGTACTTATGCCATAAGGCATTTGTATGGGAAATAGAGCCAACAGCTCTTAGCTTGAATGTCTGTTTAGAATTCCAGTTCAACATGTCATTTTCACAGCAAGAGGTGCAACACCCACTGACTCTAAGAATAGTTGCTGTCTAAGTGGTGCTCTAGCTCTTAAAGTTAAGACCTTTGTTTTTGTTTTAAAATAGTAAAGGGTATTGTTTTATTCCCATCAGAATAAAAGTTCTTGGTATCAAGGTTTTCTTATTTGATATATGTACAAAGAGGGAAATTATTTCTCAACTGAGGAGCTGCATAGTATGGAGTAACTGTGTTCAAGTGCACAATATGTCTCTGTTCTACCTTAACTGCTTTTTTGTGTCAGGATGCTTCTCATATGTCAGAGCTGCACATATATGTTGTTTTGCTGCTGGAATATTGTGGGATTGAGTGAACTACCTTTTTTTGTTCTTGAAGACATTAACAAATTGGAAAAAGTCCTTTCTGGGTGTGACATGCTGTGCATTGCACTGCTGTGAAGGGCTGATTTCCCCACACACATCTGATGTGTAGCCAAAGAGTTGCTGGATTGCTTGGAACCAGCCATGGCCCTTGTACATCCTGATCTGTACTAGGAAGAAATTGAGGATAAATATGATGGCATTGACTAGCTAAGTCTGAAATTACCTCTGTAGAATGGAGTTGTTTGGTGCAGAGCTGTTTGTGGGTTCATGTAAGATTCATCAGTTGTACAAGAGAATTTTAATAATGGTCCTTCAGTGGCCCACAGAAGCAGTGGGTCCATAACTCACATTTTGAAGTCCATAAGCCATATTTTGGAGACATTTACGGAGTTCAGTTTGTTCTGCAGTCTCTGTAATCTTGGCTGGAAGCTTCCCACTCCTGTTAAAAGAAACAGTCACTGTAGCATAAATGAAGTCACGATGTCGCAGTTGAATTCTGCAATGCTGGTTTTAGCTTGCATGTGCTCATGCTGGCAAGTGACAAAGTGGTGATGGTGAGTATACTGACACATTGCAAGCTAACTTCAGTCAGTATTTTGTATGAAAATCTGTATCTTTTGACACATTTGCCTCTTTAGTTTTGCTGTTGGTGACTTTTTCTCTTGGTGGTCCTGTAAACTGTGGATCTTATAATGAATTTCCATGAATTATTAAGTAGCATCCTGATCATAACACCATTAGTTACTATAATCTTCAGCTTTTCTCAGAGACAGCGGAAATTTGAGGGCATTGTGTCATTCTTACTGGCTGCCAGAAGTGTGGTACAAATCTAGATTAAAACAACAGCTGTGCTGATGCAAAGCCCATGCAAACAGAGCAGATACGAAACTGGCCTTTGTATAAACTGAGCTGAACTAAATTAGAGCAATAGCACATGCAGATAAACAAAGTGGAAATTCTTTAAAGCAGTTGAAAGATTACCAAAATGTGAAACACAGCTATATAAAGGATTTGTATTTGGGTTTTTCTGGGGAAAAGGTATTTTGCTTGCTAGCTTGCTCTGGGATGGAGTTCTTTAAACACAAATGTAGGCTGTGCAGTGCATGACTAGTTTTCACACACTAAAGATCTGCACTGTGTAGGTGTCAGTCTACTAAGTGTGCAGGAGCTCTGTTTAGGATGGATTAAATCAGTCTGTGCAGACAACTCCATAAAACAGACTCAAAATATCCCTATTTGGGTCTTTGGGCACTGCTGAAGTTTCTAGCTATAAATTCATAGGTGGATTGTAACAAATTATGTTTATTGTTTGAGGTTTTTAAAGTTTTATGTTTTTTCCCCCCAGGTTACAACAAAACTTTTACAGTTTCTCTAGAAAGAACAGAATCTCATGAATTGAAGGAAGTGGCTTTTATGAATCTTGGTAGGTTACTTGTGTTACTTTCCTGTGTGATTGCCATTCTCTGTGTAGTAGGGCTGCACAGTTAGAGAAATTGCTAACTCTTCTGTGGAAGGAAAGGATTTTTTCTTGACTTTAGGTAGCGGTGTTATTTTGCTGCTTTTCCTCTGCTTGCCTTTTGTATTTGGCTTTTGATATTGCAATGCCTCACTATTAGTAAGCAGATTCCTCTGAAATTGGCTCTGAATGGCTGAGTTCTTGAGTATTTCAAGTTTCTTGAATCCTCTCCTGGAAACCCAAATGTACTGCTAGTGTTTCCTGTGTTAATACAACAGTAGCTTTTAATTAACTCCTTTTATATTTCCTAGATATAATCAATTCCTCACAGAGAAGTGGGCCAAGTTGAGAATCATTTGAAAGAGCCTCTTAAAGCAAATAAGTGATCAAGTGCTAAATTGACCACTGTTGTTTCTTTAAATAGACTATTACGTGGCTGCTTATTTGCCTGGCCAGTTCCTGCACCTCCTGAACGTTCAACATCCTGACCTGCTGTGCTATAGTTTATTTCTGACAGGTATAGTAAAACTGCTTTAAGTACTTTCATTGTTGTTGTGGAAACTTGTTCATACCTCTTTACATGAAAGTTGTATTTCTCAATGTTTCCTTGTTGCACAGTGTTCTGACAAAGGAAGGATACTGAAAAAATAAGAATTAAATTTTTGCTACTTTCCATTTTAGAAAGAGAAATTGAACTAGCATTTCATACTTTATATATTTCATACTTCTTGCTTGTTATGAAATGGAAGAAGACCTTTCACTGAATTTGAAATTTTCTTCTTTGGTTTCACAGTTTCCCTTCCCCCAATTTTGCCCAGGGTTCTTGGTACTCCACTGTTTTCAAATTTCACATGAGATGTAAATTTGATTTTACATTTCCTTCCTCCAATTGAGTTGCTCTAAATGTGTGTGTTTGGAGGGTGTGGGGAAAGGAAATCTGTGTTTCCTTCACCTGATCAGGCTGATGCAATTTAATTTAGTCTCATCTGAAATGTGTATTACTTCATTTCCAACAAACACATCTTGTGGGAAGTGGTTTATTTTTGGAAGTGGGGTACCTTTGTTTGAAAACAGAAATCTGTTGTTCTGATTGGGTGAAGGAGACATAAATTGTGGAAACTGGTGCAGGGGCACCATCACAGGAAGTTAATACCTTTTTTGTACCGTACTGAAATACTGTCCTGCTAAAAATGAGTGGAAAGCATCACTGCTGGATGGCTGGCCTGATTTCTCTGATGCAAAGAGTCTGAAATACAGTACCTGTATGGTACCATGGTGGTGAACACTAGCATAAATAAAATGGTTTTGGTCTGATGCTTCAGTGAATAATGATAGAGCAGAACCTTCTTGTTCTGGCCATTGGGATTGATGGCAAGAGATCCACCAACAGAAGTTTATATCATGACTCTGCATGTGAGCAATTCTGACCTGCACAACCTAATAGGTAATTCTAATGTTGAACTAATTCTAGTGTTGAACTTGTGCTACTGTCCTTGTGCTCTGCTGTGTTCCATCACATATACTCTTATTTGCCTTGGAACAGCATTGTGAGCCTCAAATCTCTATACCTTCTCTTTGTTAGCAATAGGGAGGGAGAGAACTGAGTATAGACTGTGCTCCTTTCCTGCTTTCTTTATGGAGCCACCACCATTCCTACCCCTCTTCAGCATAACACCAGGGCAGGTAGTGCAAGAGGCAGACTCTTTCTTACTGCTGGAGGCCTAGGAGTCTTAAGACTTATAAGAATCTTAAGTCTTATAAGAAAAATACTGGTAGCAGACAGATTTTATGTTCTTACTCCTTTTTGTTCTCAAACCAATGTTCTTCAGGTGAGGATGCAAGAATTGACACACTACAAAACTGTTCCATCCGGTCCCCATGGGTGTCAACAGCCCTGGCCTGTGATGCAGGAAGTCTGTACAATGTGAGCATCAGTGACAGTGCCTTGCTGCAGTTCCTACAGAAGAGCAAACGAGACTGTGAGAGACTGGCAGCTCTGCATTGTGCCCTGCTCTACTTCCAACACACAGAAGACTTGGAAATGCAGGTGGGAAAAGAACCTCCTCTAAATTTTTTTCTGGTGACTGATGCCTTATACAAAGCAGGAGCAGGGCATGAATGGTATCAGCCAATGAGAGGTCCCTATTCACCTGGCAGTGCCAAGAGGCTCCTCAGCTGGGCTGCCCTAAACCCCTTTATGGGTCTAGGCTGTCCTGAAAACATTTGTATCAATCACTACTCCTTGCAAAACGTTACTACCAAAACCAAATTTTCTGTGCTCTCTTACTAAAACACTTGCTTAAACAGAGAGGTGTGACAAGCTCCCTGTTCTCATTCTGACAGATTATTCGATGGATTTCTGAGAACTTGTCAACGTGTCATTCTTTTGACCCCATTCAAGAATTTATCATTGGTAGGTATTTCTTTTCCTGCATACTCCAGTTGACACTGAAGGAGAGGCAGTACAAACTGACTCTTATTTCTGAACTTTTTGGTTATGATTTGTGTTAACTAACCTGCATTTTGTGGCATTAAGAGACAGTATCAGTAGTTTAGAAGATACATAGACATCTCAAAATCAGATTGGTAGTAAAGCTTTTCAAATGCATTCTTCTGTCTAATGGAAAAAGTGGATTTATCATTTTAGGTCTCTGGAGATTGGTTCCTCAGCTCTATTATCCTCTAGCTCTAGCCCAAACCATTTTTTTCAAAAGGATTTGGCTTATCATGATACTCTTCTAATAGCTGGTTTCTCAATCTAGCCAGTGCAGAGTCTTTGTACAAAGGACCCCTGCAGTGCTGAGCTGTAGCCAAACAGCTGACCCAGCCCTGCAGCCATCTGGACTTCTCTTCCTCCTTTTGTGCACAGAATGGGACCAGTTCCACTATGGAGGAAGCTGTTTCAGAGACAGCAGCAGGAATTGTCCCTAAAAAAGTGTCAGATGAAACAGTGAAGCCTACTCTTGTTAACTGATAGTTTGTACAATCTTGCCCTTGTAAATCTTTTTTCATTACATTCAGCCTCCCTGTACTGCAGAATGTGTCCAGAAATTCAGAACCTGGATAAACTCCTGCCCTACACATCACTGCATGACTGGATTGGGGTAAGATAACAGCTGGTACTTTAATTAATAACTAGAGGGTCTGTTTTTTTATCCCTTAGTACAGCCTATAGCTTGTGTGTCCTACCTTTCCATAGATATGCTCCAAACTGATACCTTTATGCCTGTGCTTTATGCCTGTTTTAGTTTTCAGAGTCTTACCCTTTTTGGTGTTTTCCATGAGTCAAATTTTTTGTCAACAAATAAAAGCATTTGCAAAACCAAGAACAGTTATTATAATTAAATGGATGGTTAAATATCTCAGTTTTCATAATGAAGTATTAATTTATTCCTTATAATATGAGGTTTATGAAGAGTAAAGAATACATTTAACCAGAAAAATCATGCAGTTATTTCCAGAACAGATTCAGTAGAGTTAAGATTTACAAGTAAGATTGCAGAAGTAAAATAATTTCAAGCAAGACTTTACAGTTAGAGCAAATAGTGTCTTAATTTCTCTGCTGTGACCTTGTTCTAGTATGTTGTTTTTTTACAAATAAGGGTACAGTTTTGGCTACCTAGATAGTTTCACAGAGGAAATGGGTGATGGAGATTCATTTAGATGCCCCATGTTCTATGCTAAATTATAAGACAATAAATAATTTGTCTGTATTTATAGGTTGTCCCTGGAGTAATATGTGCCACAGACATTATTTCTCTACCTGTGTTGGAGGTAAGTTCCAGTATAAAGCCACATTTGTATTTGCAGATTAGTAGCTGCTTTTTTTTGGTGGTTTGGATGTACTAAATATTAATGCAGCAGTGTCCCCACAGCCCTATCCAAAAATAGATGTGAACAGAAAATTGCCCTGTTGGAAATGATTTATGCATTTACTAAAATATCAGTTAATCAGACTCAAAAATGGTTGGTTTTTTTTCCCTTGCTGAAGACACCTCTATTCAGCAGGGAGGATTATCCATGAATTAGTTCTAGTTAATCAGATTGATACCACTTTGCTTTATGACTTTGGTAGCTGAAGGCAGAGGTGTTATAACAGACAAGTAGGGTTTTATTTAATATCTATTATTACATATTTATATATAATAACAGATTATTCTATATTCTATTATATATTTATTTTATTATCTATTTATTTATCTATTATCTATTCTATTATATATTTATAATATATAAATATATAATATATATGTTATTTATATATTTTTATATATGTCTACACATGCCTACTTTGAGGGCTACTTCATTATGCTGCCATTGGTGTGGATGGTTTGTGACCCTCTCACTTTGTTTTGTCCAGAGCATCCTGTGATTGCACTTAGGTCAGAGCTTTGACTACTAAATCTAGGCAAATTCCTGCACAGCCTGGAAAGGGCAGTGGATGTATGAGGAGAGTACAGGCTGTTTGGGTAGGAAATTGTACTTTCCGTTGAAAACAACATGAGTGATTCTTCCCAACTTCCCATTCCACTCTCTCAGCTCCAGTTTAGAGAAATTCTTGAAATTTTCCTAAGCACTCCCCTACAAAATCTGAAACAGAATTTTAATAAGCAGTTTGTTGTGGAGAGCTAACGGAAAGAATGAGGAGTTTAGACACACCAGCAACACATAGGATTAGAATCTGGACACGTGACGATGTTGTTCCATGTAGCTCTTTAAAGATGTGCTTATAATTAGTCATAAAGCATCACTGTTCACAAAACCTTTTAAAAATCAGTGAAATTGCCCTCTGCACAGATTCATGGGGTTACTGTCAAGAATTGGGCCTTGCATGCTTTGCTTGGAAAGGCTGCCCTGAGAACTGGGACACCTGGGAAAATCAGATCTTGAGAAAATTTGTGTGCAGATAGTCCCTGTAATTCACGGAGGCCAAGTTAGTGGGATTGAATCTCAAGCTCCTGGGGTGCATGCCTTCAGCAGCTATACTTCCTGATTGTGGAACTCATTTCCTATTTCTGTCTGAAGCCTAAACAGATTGAAAAGGTCAGAGTTGAGCTAAAGACAAATATTTCCTGCTACTTTTGACAGCAAATTGCTCTGACTTTTGCATGAGGACAAAGATGCTAATGCACAGGGTAAGGTTTAATGCTCTGGCTGTTTTGTACCACACCAGTGTCACAAACCCCCCACAGCTTAAGTGGTCAGTTGGTGTTTCTGTTGGTGCATATTGTTGCCATCCGACCCTGGTGACAGATCTGGTTCTACAAGTAGTATTTCTGTTGCAGAGATTTTATGGCATTTCAGAGAACTGTTAATTGTTACTTTGAGAACCTTTTTGGAGTTCTCAATCTCATGAGTTGTGGAGAGCTTTTGGGAGGGATATTCATATTAAAAAATTGTGCTCTTTGGGTATCAGGTGTTTTTATTACTACATTCCTGTTCATCAAGATGAACTGAGAAAGGGGGAACAGTTAGTCCAGTTGTCCAAAAGCTCTACATAAGGTTTGCAATTAATAAGTCTAATTTTTCCCCCCTTTTTAAGCACAAACCAAACTTGCAGGGCTGCAAATAAGTTCAATCAGAAAGGGAGAAGGCAGGAGGAAAAAGAGAAATAAAGGAAATAGGAGGAGGTCCAGGGGAAGAGTGAAAATATATAGTCAGAGCACCAGGAGAGAGTTTCTCCCTGTGCTGTGCTGAACCCCTGGGGTGCAGAGTGAAGTTTTACAACTCTCTCTGAATGCCAGCACTGCTGGGGAGACACAGCACTACAGTCCAGAGAGATGTGGACCTCCTGAAGGCAATTGTCACCCCACATGTTTTCCAAGGGGTGTAGCAGAGAGCTCTCTATCTTCAGTTAAAAACCCACTACTTAAGAAAGGCTTCATGGGAGCTTTTCATGATTGTGAACTGGTAATGCCTTGCTTTGACTTCTGGTAATACAATGTCTTTTAGGTGTCATACGTAGGTGTTAATTCTTGACTCTCTAGAAATGTCTCCCAAATAAACAGCTAAGATGAAGAAGCCTTCTCTATCTAGTCCTTGCCCTGATGATCCTCAAGAAATAATAGATTTAATTGAAAAAATCCTTTAAACTTTTGACTTTTTAATGAGATCTAATATAATGTGTCTTTCTGGGATTAAAAGCAGACAACACTCAAGTCTACCACTTCCTGTTAGAGATTTCATATAGGAAAGAAAATTGCTCTCTTGCTTCCCCCTGCCACATATCCAAGTCCAGTGTAGTCTGAACACAGTTTTGCAGTAGTAGTGCTGTTGCATGGATTGGTCACTAGATGATACCCTTATGCTGTTTTTAGTATTTCTCTGGTTTCATACTGGTAACATTTAGGCAACATTCTGTAGTAGTAGGTTGGAAATCTCATGAGTTAAGTCCAACAGAGTGAACATATGGTACCATATGTGATCTTAGTTTGCAGCTGCTAAATATAACTAATATGAAGTAAAACCCAAGATTTATTTTCTCTGCTGCAGCTACAATAATAAAGTGACAATAGGCACTGGCAGCAAGAGGAAAGTGGCTGGCAGGATTGAGTCTTTGAAATTTATTTTTCTTGACAAATTATAGTTTATAGTAGGAAGTGGTTTCTTCCTTTTGAGGTTTTATTTTAAGGTTATTGTTATTGTAGGATAGTTGAGAAGAGAGAGCAAAATCCAGTATGTCAGTGCAAGTTTATTGTGTGCAATAAGTTATTTTAGTGCAAGAATATTGTGTGCTTAAAGCTCTCTTTATTCAAATGTTACTATAGTGTCTGTGTTGAGGGATAATATCTATTAAGAGCTCATAATATCTATTAAGCTCATACCATCTCTTGTTTTTTAAAGCTGTCAAAAAGAATTGCCTTAATCTCATCTCTTCCTCAGCAAGGATTGCATCTTGGCCCCCTTATAAACAGCAGCTTCAAACTTTTATACCCAGTCCAAGAACTAGCTCAGGAAATTGGTGTGGTTTTGTTTAGATTTTGTTCCTCCTGTCTGTTCACAGCTGAGTTTAAGTTAATTTTAGCATTAGAGTCAAATGCTTTAGAATTGCTATGGAAATTTCTGGATTTTGTTTATTTTCTGGGATGAAGCACTGTTGAGGTTGGTTAATGGATGTTTGCAGTCTAAGTATTAATGCAGTTTGAAAATAGTGGCATCCTGCAGCTGTCGTGGCCATGGTGGTATTCCTCTGTTTGGAACTACTAGAAACCTGAAATGGGATTTATTTGACCAAGCATAAACATTTCCATTTAAGTTAGTAGCCTAAGGCTCTTTTTACAGTCAGAGGAAATCTAGACAATAAGTCCAGTGTACTGTGGTGCAGTCCTTCCCATCTCAAACATGTAAATAGGTCAGATGAATTGTGACCCAGAAATACTTGTTTCTTTCCAGGCACCAAATCTTGACTCAAGTGAAGTAAGTGCTACCACTGTCATTCCACCAAGAGAAATTAGTTTTGGTGCTTAGGTTTAACTTTTTTCACTTAGATTGCTTTTACATTAACCACATGTCTTTGCAGTCAATTAGTGGGAGGGTGATGAGGTATTTCTTCAAGAGGGCAGCCTGTATTCATGCTTGCTCTGCAACACTCTGCAGTTCCAAAACTCCAAAGGCTTCTGGGAGAAACTCAACTCAAACTTGGAGAGTGTGAAGTATGCAGAGCCACACTTGCACTACCACAGTAACGCGCTCAGGAGGGAATGGCGAAACCTTTCGGAAGAGGTGAGTGAGAGGTACTGGAACTAAAGCACTGGAACTGTCCAGAGCTGCCTCTGAAATGGGTGTTATAAAGTCAAGCATGGACGAGTTGGCTTTTTTATTTTGAAGATAAATAAATGGAAATCTGATTATCAGAAGTGTAGAGACTTGCAGTCATTTCACCTAAGGTGATTGCCTATAAGTTTTGTTCTCTTAAAATAATGCAAGAAATTAAAGAAAAGCAGAGCTTGCACTGTATTGTCACAAAGTTTGCATGTGTGTGAGTGCCTGTGAGCATGGGCACTTGGAAGATGGTGTGAGGCCCCACTGTGTTTTATTTCCATTCAAAGAGAAAACCAAATTCATTTTTCATCTTCATTCTGTCAAGGAGTATTTTATTTGGTCTCCTGTTTTGTTCATTTTGGGATTTTTGTTTGTTTACAAACCAGAGAGAGGAGAGAAGAGCCACAGCATATTTGAGGAATATTTTTGAAAATGCCAAAAAGTACGTGCTGGTTTCTATTATATTTACCCCTTCTTATTTTGCACAGGTATGTTGGAGGATTTAATATGCCATTTAATTAGTTGATAATGTATCTGATTAGATATTTTTAAAGAAGATTATCCTGGTGAAAATCAGTTATTGGAATCCTTGTAATTACTACAGCATGATCAGAAATACAGGCCTTCAGTGCTAGGGAATTTATGGTAGATGTGAAGTTATTCTCATGCAACCTAGACAGAATTTTTTTAAGGATATCAAGTATTTTTACTACATTTAGTCACATGTACTGTTCTCAGATTTCTTTAGCTGTCTTTGAAAGATCAAAGGCTCATTTGAGTTTTTAATGATGTTGTGAAAGCCTTTAGAGTATTGCATATGAAACACACTGATTTTTGTTTCAAACCCCAGGGTGCTTTCTCATCTGGACACTTGGGACTCTGGTAAGTAAAACCTTTCTTGATGTAGGCCTTAGCTGTAAGACTTAGGTTTATTACAATATTTCCATCCAGCTGTTGTTTGCTAAAAATCAGTTGCTATGTGTGTTTTCAGCACAGAAGAGTTTGAGGATTTAAGATGAGAAGAAACCTTTCATGGACTAAGAAGGAAATGCTTGAAAAAAAAGTCCCTAGTTCATATTGGATCTAACAACAGCAGTAAAATTCGGTCTGCTAAAGGATATCTTCTTCAGGATTTTTCTTGTGGAGCAGAATATCAATGACACCATGTTACTGTTGAGTCTTGTTCACAGCTTTTGCAACATCAGAACTTGTGCAGGAGATTAGGACTGGTGAAAAAACACAATGCAGGTGTAACAAATTTCCTTAGGCCGGAAACACTTGAGATTTTTTGATGCTCAGTTTCTCTGTCAAAAATAAGTAAAACTGAATTTAGTGGTGTATTATGTTCCTGCTGTTCACACATCAGTGCCTTCTATGTGCCCTGTCACTGTGTGCTGTGACATGATGCTGATCTAAGTGCTGCTTGGCCATTCTATTACCAAGAATTTTCAGGGTACTCATTTCCAGCCCCTAACAGCAGTTATCCGTCCCACTGCTCATTATTGCAATGGGCTCTCACTTTGAGAGACTTTGTATCAACTTTGTGAACCTCAGCTTAATGTTTTCAAAGGTGCTTATTGCTGAAGAAGTCTGATGTTTAACTGTTACTAGATAATTTCTAAAAAGCTGCCAACCAGTAACAAGCATCAGTGTAGTGTTTCCCTGTAGATTAAGGGAATTAAGGTAGATTAAGGTGCTGGAGCACCTTAAAATCAAGCAGTGCAGGTCTTTGTGTTGCTAGGTGGTGGTATAAACATATTTGAAGGTGAGCGAAAATAGGTGAAAATTTTTTAAGAGTTCAGCACTTGGTTCCATTAAATCTTGAGTTGGTTTTATCTATATAATGAAATAGAAGATTGGTTTTCCTCCTTTGTTTTAGTAAACAGGAAGCACTGATTAGGAAATACAGGTTATTTACTTCAGTAGACACTGTAATCTTGTTCTGTTTACTTAGAGAGGTTGTGTTCTTTTCATAGTGGTCTTCAAATCTCAGTAACAGAAACAGCCAGACCATGGGAGAGAATCAGTGGGAAGTGATTCCCTGGACTATTTACTTTCTGTCTAGTGATTTCCTTGGAAAACCCATGCAGCGGCTAGGGTTTGTAAATGACAAGATCTAAGTAGCACATTAGCATTGTCTTACCAGAAGGTTCTCTCTGCCTCTTTGCTGTCTTGAGTCACCACACTGTGATAACTCAAATATCAAAAAGAAGAAGTGGATGGCAGATAAAGGGTTCTTTTCCATTTTTCACTTCTCTTATCCAGTCCATGGTTCTTCAGTGTCTTTGTTCTGTAGCTGAGCAGATCAAACCACAGCTTCTGTTTACTTGTCTGTTCCTAAGTACTTTTGAATCTGGCTGGATTCTTGTGATATTTCTGTAGTGCCATGTCCTTGAATGATTGTTGCTCTGTTTGTTTCAGAGGCGAGGCTGGTACCTCTGTTTGAAGAGGAGGATTATCAGCAGCAGTTGCTCATGGGACTGGTATGTGCCTTTGTCAGTGTGCACTAGAGGACGCACAGGCTCCACAGATGTGTGGAGTGACCTTCCAAGCTCCAGTGCTGATTGAAAGCTCACTCAGGGTAGCTATGGGAGCAAACGTGGCATTTCCTATGTTTTAGAGTTCATCATCATAATATTATTTTAGCAGATTACCATAAGGCATAGGGGAAAAACAGGAATAGAAAGTTGATTTGTCAAAATGTTTTTTCCCAGTATAACTTCGGCTAGGAATTGGGAGGTCATCTTAATCTGTCAGTTATTTTTGGACTACTTTATGCCTTTAAAACATACATAAGTGAATTCCTGCCCCACAGCTTCTCTCAATTTGATGAACAGAGATCATCTTGCTCCTCAATTGAACACCTGGTTTTACTGTTTCTTTTTCCTTCTACCTCACTTCGAAGACTGTTATGGCAATTCTGAGGTCCCTTCTCCTTTTGCACTCTTTTTACCAGTGATTTCCCTAAAGGATCTACCGTCTGTATGCTTCTGGGCAATAAATCCTGTCTCAAATCCCTACCTGTCCTCCCTCTGTCTAAATACACGTCTTGTCTTATCTCTTGTTCTCTTACTTTTAAAATCAACTAACTCTTCAGCATGCACTAGAAGGTCTCAGCATTGAGGAGCAGATCAACACTGTCCTGTTTGTTCACATCTGAGGCAAGTTTCCCTTCTTTCCTTCATCTTCCTGTTTCCAAGTTTTGCCTCTCATTCTCTGAAGCTTCTCTACATTCCTTCCCCTCCGTTTATTCAGACAGATCCAAAAAGCAGCTCACTTTGTCTATGCCTTCCTCATACCTGTATATCTGTCTTAACACACTGAGATTAATCTACATATAAGTTCCTTGAAACAGATTTTTATTTACTGCAGTTTTACTTTGAGCTTCTTAGTAATTCTGAGAAAAGAGCCAGTATGGACTTGAGTTGCAATCTGAAGCTACATGAGGTCAGCGATTATTTCAGAAAGGAGAGAGTAGGGAGTGGCATGGACTGTATGTTAACAAACACCCAACTTTAATGACTTCACAATTAATGTTTAACCTGAAATTGCCATTAATCACTCTGGTTTTCAGGTTCTTGGCAACTACCACAAATTGTACTTATGCTAGTTTTCTCTATCATAAAATCTCTCAGGTTTATTCATTTGTAATAAGTACTTATATTCTTAGGATTCAATGTTCATATTTAAATCTTTCTTTCATCCTGTTCCCTTGGCTTTACAAAGAGAGATGTGAGAACTGTAAGCTTTTTCTTTTCAGTATCATTGAAAGTTCAACTTTGTATTCATTTTGCTGAATTTGCAGCAAGTAACCATTTTGAATATTCACATCTGCTGCTGAGTTTAGCAAGATTGTATAGTAGCTTGGGATCTCACTCTGAACTGGAGTTTTGGGGAAATGTTTTGTTGAGCCATTGCCTATTGATCAGGCCCTGCACCTGCTGCAGCTTCTGTGTCTCTTTGAAGATGCCCAATGACAACAAATTTTTGGCCTTTTTTTCCTAGATGGTTGCTCAGCTGAAGGATCACCTTATGAGACATCTACAATATGTTGGAAAAAAGAAGATTGACCAAATAGTTTTGGATTACGTTGCAAACCTGGTTAGTTTGATTTCATAGTCACTATTGTGAGTTAGTGTGTATTTGTTGGATTGTAGGTCCTTGGGTGTGTACCAGTTGTATATAGCATATATTTGGTGGGAAGAAATTTTAAGTTTTAAGATATTTAAACATATTTTTCAGCCTAATATTATATAAATTGATAAAGAAAATGAATGTTATTTATATATTATTAAAAGAGTTGTACCAGTCACTCAGAAAGCAGAAGAAATGGTTCCATTTACAGCTTGTGCAAATATGTTCTGCTCCCAGAAATAAAATTGGAACTCATCCTGAAAGTTTAAAGCCGTTACATCCATTTGGTTTCCTGTAAAACACATTGCTGCAGGTCTTGAATAATGAAAGTGCCTCCAGGGGAAATAAAAAATGAACAAAATATGTCACTACAATCTGACATGTGGGTAAATCAGCACCACTCCTATCCAGTGCCTTCAGTGGGCTGTGCATGCAACAGGAGACAGTGTTGCATGAAGAGATTTTTGTAAACTACTGTGAAAATTTGCTTTCCAAATTCTTATTTTTCTGTCTTTCATCCTCTTAAGAGACGTTTAAAAAGGAAAAAAAAAACCCTACAAAAACCATAACTGTTGTGCACAGAAGTTAAGTACATGGTTTTGTCTGTCTCAAGATCATGTCCTTCGAGTGCAGAACACAGAGTCCTCAAAAGCTTGCATGGCAACTGTAAATCTTGTTCTTTGTGCCATCCCTGCCCCAGTGTTCAGTAGAAACTCCCAACAGTGCTGTTCTCTAGGAGTGAAAATCTTGGGAATCTTCTTTGAGGCTACTGATGCCTGCATCTCTTCCAAGGTCCTGTGTGAGTCAGTTACTCTGTCAATGTCACAGTGTTCTCTGAACCACTGCAGTCCCACTGCCATTCCTGACTTTTCAAGCCTCACTTCAACAACTTCACAAGTTGTTTCACTGGTAATTTGCAGATTTTTACATATCTCTGTAGGAAAGAAACTAAAACTAGTGGCTGATTAAATAGGAATAGTACAACATGAACCAAAGCTTTGTACCTGAAAATGGTGCTAAAAAAACCCAAGTGGAACATTTATTCTCCTTTTCTTCAATTTGTAATAACAGTTTGTTCACTTTTAGTAAAAACAAGATTAAAATGTGAAAACATCTATTCAGCCTTGATCTGCAAAGCTAAATTATTGCAGACTAAATCTTGCAGAACAAATCTCAGCCCTTCCCCACAAGCAAACTCTCAGGACTAATTCTCTCAACTCAATTGACAGGCTTATTCTTATAAAAGCTACTATAAACAAAGATAATATGCCTCTAAAAATTGCTTCTGCTTTCTGTTGGTGCATCTTAGATACTGTTTGGAAACCTTTAGAAATTATTTCATTTTTAAACTTGCGTTTCCCCTCATCCCAATTAGAAACTCTCACATCTCAAATCTATCCTAAATGTTTCAGAGTTTTTCAGGGGAATGAACTGGTTTCAGTCTTCCTGCAATTCTCTGTAGCATCAGCAGTGAATAGCAGAGCTACTGAAACTAATGAAACAGGAATAGACTTGAAATTTGTCTGCTTGCTTTCATAAAATATTTTACATTACATTCAGGATCCCAGGAGTGGCTGAGATTAGGCTCTGTGGTGTGTAGTCACCGTGTAAATAACTGAAGCAGAAGTTGGAGAAGCCAAAATTTGGGAGTACTGAGAGTTTCTGATGAAACAAAGGCTGGTTGCTGTCAGACAACTGTGTGTTCTTGTATACAGAGAAGTAACATGGAGAAGTGTGAATGACACACTTCAGTGGGAATTCCTTGTTTGCTGAGGAGCTCTGCAGGGCTGGAGCATGCCTGGTTCCCAGTCCGTGTGCCACCTCTCCTGCAGTGGTTGTTGTATGTCCATAGGCTCTCTCCTCTGCAGTCACTTTATCTTAGCTTTGCTCCATATTTGTTTCTCTCACTCTTTTCATTTCACTGAGGCAAGAAAGGGGAGAAATAATTTACAGAAGCAGTGTGACATTTGCTGCCCTGACAGCAAGTGGAAGGGGAGGGAGGGTGAGCAGGCAGCCCATGGCACAGGAAACAGGCAGAGCTGAATAAACTGCTGAAGTTTCTCTGCAAGTCCCTGCAGTAGCTGCACGTTTTCCCCTGACGTCTGTGGCCAGCTGTCATCTGATATAGGGCTCAGCTGCAAAGGAACAGGAGAGACACCATTCGGATTTGAGTTTCCCCAGGAGGAGGACTGTGTCATACTAGTGCACAGGAGGGGATCTGAAAGACATCAAGACCTTGTCTCACTCCCTTTTCTCCTTTGCTCCTGGTTCTTTCCTTTGACTGCTTTGAAGTCTTTCCTGTAGAAACAGCCAAAGGAGCTGAGCACTTGTGGTTCCCAATTACTTTAGGAGAACTTCAGTTTCCTTGGCACCATTGCCTGGAACTGTAGATGTCTCAAGACAAGGTGATAGCACTGTCAGCCAACGCCCTCTTGCATGTGCTGTCTTGCTGTTGGTCTTATTTTGTCTCATTAGTTTAGAGTACTCCAAAGGAAATGGTTTCATGTATGTGCCCCAAAAAAACCTCTTATTGTGTGTCTGTTACTCAGTGAAAAATGGCCTCCCCTGGTATGTGTGTGGCTCTTACTTGGCTGCCCCATGGCTAACCTCAGACAGGAAGCTGCCTGTGCTCCTTCCATCAGACAGATAATGCTGCCTTTCTCATGCACATGATCTTTGTGTTACGTTCTGAAAAAGAGATTGAGATGTGGGTAATCTTTCAGTATGTATTTTCTACAATGCCAAGGGTAGATCTTGATCTCCAAAGTGAGTTGTGCTGTTAGTGAGGGTGTCACATCACAAATATTCATATATTTAAGATGCAAGTATGTTGTGATAGCTTGGATGATTATTACTTAAGAAGTTGTTAGCTTTCTGTGCCCTGTGAAAGCTGTACAGTTTGGTGTGTTGTTAAGCAAAAAATACTTGTTCTGGAGTAGCATACTCTTGAAAACCATTTGTGTTGCACAAATAATAATTGGTGATTTTGGAGCTTGTAAGAACCTTCACTTCAATACTGGTCCTCCAGATCCAGCTGCAGCTCCTGATGCAGAGGCCTTAGCTGCACCCTCTGTGCTGGCCAGAGGTGAAATTCATTCCAGCAGCAGGTGTGGCTCTTGTGACCCTTCTGTGGAAACTGGAAATCACTCATTTCCAAGAAAACTTGCTATACTCTGGAAAGAAAAAATTGGATCTTTCCACTGCATCTAGAAAGTGTGGAGATGGCAAATATTAGGTAGTTATTTTGCATCAGGCAGCTGTGCAGGCCTGGCTCAAGTCATGGTGGATGGGAAAGGTGCTACCTTGTAGAGCTTTCTGGCCAAGGTACAGAGGAACACTCAGGAACATTACTGAAAATGAATATTCCAGTTCTGGCCTTTGCATGTGCGCCTCTCCTGTGTGTTCTGTTTCTGTCTTGCTCAGAGCCTGTGATGAGTCAGACAATGGAGAGAGCAAAGCCTGTGAGGGGAAAATAGAGCAGGGAAAAAGCATTCCTGGATTCTAACCATCTGGAGGGAGGAAAAGGGTTCCTAACTTCTTGTGACACCTCTTTGCTAAACAGGGGTCAGACTAGTCTCCTGAGTTTCCTGGGATTGATTGCTGTGCTTTGAGCGCCAGAGATAAAAGGCGCAGAGGAAGTGTCTCAGTTGTGTAACTGAGATGTGGAAGTAGTTACACATGACAACCATGAGGAAGTTATTTCAACTCTTTCGTGCATGGTTTCTCTTTCAGCTGCAGAAGCTGAGAAGGCCCAAGTGGGAACAGGGCTTGTGGCTTTGGTATATGCTGTGTGTGGTGGACATCAGTTTGGGAGCACAAAGAACAACAATGTGGGCCAAGGGGACAAAAAGGAAACTAAGTAGATGAGGAGAGGCATTTACTTGTCTCATTTTTCCTCCATGCCAGGACTAGGTCTATGATTCCTCCTTCCTTCCTTTCTTGGCAAACTGAACATTCCACTGTCTTCAACGTTATCCACTCTTGCTGAGCTCTTGGGACTGTTCCTTGCCAAATGCTTAGCCACTTGGACATGCTGCTTTTGCTTTCATGGCAAACAGGTCTGAGAATTTGCTGCAAGAGCTTGCTATCAGTTATCTTCAAGAAGCATAGTTAAGAGTGTTAAGTTGCTGTATGTCTTGCATGATGCTTTGATAAGCTGGAAGCATTTTAAACTGCTTGAATAGGGCAATTCTGTTACAATTCAGATTTTAATAACTTTACATTTTAAGGCCCTAGAGAGAAAAAAATGAAGACTTAGTAGGAGTCCCATGAAAAGTTTTTAACATAAACTGGTGTGTGGAATGAATGAAGGCCAAGGGCCTGCTGTACACATGCTCCTGAAAACAACCAGTCTTCTCTTTTTTGTTTTAGCTGAATCTGGTGCATCGAATAATGAAAGAAGTGTGGCGGAGATACCAGCTTCATTCCTGTATCTTCTGCTTGTAAGCAAATGATTTAAGTTTTCAGCCTGCCTTTTTAATTATGGGCATAATGATTTTGGTCTTCATCAGTAGTACTCCTTTGAACAGTCAGTGCTTATGCTGCTGTCAATGTTACTGTCACTTACTCTTCCTAAGAATCCTGCTGGCCCTCTCTAGGCCGGTGTGATTATTAAATACAGCAGCAGTGTTATGGCTGGAGTTCAAATTGCTGAGTTCGGAGTGGTCCTAAGCTGTGTGGTGGGTGTTAAACACCTGTAAAAGCCAGGTCACTTACACCAGCACCCTTTTACCTATTGCTGCTGATTCCAGGTACTGCCAAGAGCCTTGTAAATGTCCATTAGTGGGGGAGGATACAGGGACACCAGAGAGACTGTGTGTCTGCAGCACTGGGCAGCTGGTGCTGGCTGAGACACCTCAGTAAGCAGGACAGCATCCCATGGTCCTTCATCCCAAAGGCAGGCATTCAGTGAGCTCCCAGTATGGCAAACTGACCCTCTCTCCAGGAGAGTGTGGGTGATGGGGTTCTTAATGTGTTGCTACTTTGTTAACTACAGTGATGAGAGAGGAACTGCAGGAGAATTTGCGGTGTTCCACATCATGAGTCGGATTTTGGAAGCAGCAAATGGCATGTGCATACCTTTACCTCCTGGTAAGTTCTGTGTTTTGCTGTTTTAATCATGAGTGAGGAGAGCAGTGCTATAAGTTCCTCCCAGCCCAGCACTGGTTGCAGCACATGTCAAGTTAGCTTTGGCAGTATTGACATCTGTTCAAGTCAGTTATAGAGGGGAAGGCCCTTGATAAATCTGTACAAGTGAAATGAAGCAAAACAAAATAGTTAGTAGAAACAGAAATCTAAACAGAGATTTCCAGTGGAATGTGTGGATACAGTCTTATCTTAGAACTGTTCTTATATATATATATAGACAACTGGATTTCGGTGTCAAGAGCTACAAGGGAAAATCCTATCCTCTAGCAGATGGTGTTTTTTCTTATGCTCTTGCCCTGCTAATAATTTTCAATTTTTTCCTGAAGGGATTACTTCCAGCCTTGATGGAAAAGCTGGTCTTGATAATAGACTTTCATTTCCTAGAGCTCCTCATAATTGTTTAGAGCATTTTCAAAGCACTTGCTTATTTTCATTAGGAAAAGTCATCTTGACATCTTAATATCTTAATGCTTTCCAATTTTGTTCGAATTTTTCTGGATTTTATTTCCTGTTCTGTCTTTGGTCATTGAAACTGCTTTTGGTATGAGTTTGTCCCTCAGTCTTTGTGGGATCAAATGCTGCCACACAGTAGTGTTACATAACAAGACCATCATCAGGCTGACATTAAAGGAGAAGCTGAAGTGCTGATGCTGCCTGTGGGAGTGTCTGGGTGGCAATGACATCGTGAGGGTGATGAGGCTTCAGGTTTTGATTAATTAGGAGGAGAGAGGGAGATAAAAGACAAATTAATAGAACAATTCAGATGTAAGGCAACAACTTGGAGACATTAAATGACAGTGTGACTTGAATGACCGTTTTCTGTCCCCTTAGCTTTCTTCTTTCTGACAAGATTGTACTTGAGAGGACTTAAAGGATGTCTAAATAAGACTACCTGAGTTGATAAATTGATTTCCTCACCCACTGTAAACAATCATAAGTCAAGGGAAGTGATGGCTTTAGCTAGAGTAATTCCAGTCTCTAATAGAGAATTAGAAAAACCTACATATTGTACCAAACAAGTTTGTCTCTTTCATAGGGTTTCACACTCTGCACCTGGGTCTTGGTGTTCGATGTCTCCCTCTGCACACCCTCCTGCACTATATTGACAATGGGATCTTGCAATTGACAGAAACGTGTGTCAGGAAATTACTGAAAGGTACAGTGAACCTGGTGTTTCATTTGTTACCAGCCAGCTAACTGGGAGTGTTGTACTTCACATCACTCCCCTCAGACACAGGTTTTATTGCCCAGGACACTCAGCTCTTCTTGGAGTGTTCTTTCAGTGAGGGTTGTAGCTGATGTTGTTGCCTACCTGAAAGGAGAAAGTTAGGGCTCAGGCTATGTGATGGGCCTTAGCACAGCACACAAAGAAATATCTGTGTGGAGAGAATTTGATTTGATAGTTTTTCCATTTGAGACTTCTTAGAAAAACAAATACTAAAGATCATCATAGGATTTGTTGGGGAATTTCTCTGACTCTGTGGAAGTGCACACCTGTGTGTGAGGAGATTAGTCTGTTATCCAGCCCTCAGCTTTTGCTTAATTATGTTTAGAACAAGAGGAACAGGCCTGTCGTGCTGACCTCATGGCTAGGAGCCATGGAGCATTATGGAGCAGATCATCTTGAGTGCCATCACATGGCGTGTGCAGGACAGTCAGGGATCAGACCCAGCCAACAAGGGTTTGTGAAAGGCAGGTCCTGCTTGACCAGCCTGAGCTCCTTCTATGACCAGGAGGTGACCCACACAGTGGATGAGGGAAAGGCTCAGGGTGTTGTTTACCTGGACTTTAGTAAAGCCTTTGACACCATTCCCAGACCATTCTCCTGGAGAAACTGCCTGATCATGGCCTGGATGGGAGCACTGTTCACTGGGGATAAAACTGGCTGGAGAGCTGGGCCCAGAGAGTGATGAATGCAGTCACAGCCAACTGGTGGCTGGTGCCCAGTGGGGTTCCCCAGAACTCAGTATTGGGGCCAGTCCTGCTTAATATCATTATCAATGATCTGGACAGGGGGATCGAGTGTTTCCTCCGTGAGTCTGGACATGGACACAAAGCTGGGCAGAAGGGTAGGAGGGCTCTGCAGACATATATGAACAGGTTTTATGGGCTTAGGTCAGTTGTGTGAGGTTCAACAAGGCCAAGTTTTGGGTCCTGTCCTTTGGTCACAACAACCCCAGACAGCAGCACAAGCTGGGGCAGAGTGGCTGCAAAGCTGCTCAGGGAGTGCTGGTCAGTGGTGGCTGAACGTGAGCCAGCTGTGCCCACTGATGTGCTACTTCTCCATTGTCTAAGAAAAGGGACAACAAAATATGCTCAACAACAAAATATCAATCTGTGCCTGATCTTGATAAATGAAATATTATAAACTTGGAGAGCTGTACTTAGTCAAAGTACATTTGAATTACTGTATAAATATATAATGGTGAAGTTATGAACAAATATACAGAAATATATTTGTACATGATATAAATGTAAATAACAGTCCTTATTAATGTAGTATAATGCAAATAATAGCTTGAACTTTAAGTTGAAATTTTCATTTCACTAAGGAGGTGATGTTTATTTAGAATGTCTTTAGTGAAAGTTGAAAGTTTGTTATGTGATTGCTGTTTGTTTGATTTGCTTTTTCCCCTGTTGCTTATAGATCTGGATGACACTGAACAGAATGAAAAGCTGAAGTTTAGTATTGTCATGAGGCTTCCAGAGGTAACTAATGGCTTTAGATGCAATGTCTTGGATTTTGGAATTGATAGGAGATTCCTCCTTGTGCATAGGGTTAAACCAGTGAAGGACATGGCTGTCATTCAGATAGAGCCTGAGTCAAATATAACCAGAGCATCCACAGTTTCTCCATCTGCTGCTTCTGGACTGTAGGATACCCTAATAACTTAAATTATAGATTTGTCCATAGTGTTTTACAGTCTCCAATATTCTACAGAAGTTAACAAGACTGGCACTGTTCTTCTGAGTACTCATTTGCATAAGGCAATGAGGGTTTAAAGGGGGTTTATGGGGGTTTTTAGCATCCATAGAGTCTTTCTCACTTTTGACCTATGTGTTTGGTTCTGTACACTTCAAAAATATGTTCAAAAGCTGGTACAGTAAAAGCTGTAAAGTCATATCATACCACAGCTTTGTGACAGGGAGGAATTACAACATCTCCCCTCAGTTAAACCTCACAGTCTCACCCACTGACAAGGTGATTTGTGTGGCCACAAGAGGTTACTGGTCCTGCATAAAACCTTCCAGCAGAATGGGAGATGCACTTCTCCCCTTTTGCTCTTAGTGAACAGCACAGGACTTCAGGGGAAGCACAAGATGCCAAGAAGTGGAGGAACCCCAGGGATCCCCCTCGGGGAATGCCTCACTGCAGAACAGGCTTTTTTCCACATGAGTTGCCCATTGTTTGCTTGTTATGTGCTGTCACTTATAGTTCAAATGGCCAGAAGTGCTGCTTGGGTTTTCCTCCAACAAAGGCTTATTTATTAGGCAGCAGTTTTGAGAAGGGGTAGAGGAGGAGAACTCCATAGGATGTTCTTTGTCCTCTGTGTCTGGTTTTTGGCCAGGGCTGGTGAGCTGGGGTCAACATAGGGCCCCTGAGTTGCCAGCCTGGGCCTGATGCGTGGGGAACTCCATTCCAAACACACTCTGACGTGAATGGTTGAGCTGGGAGAGATTTAGGGAACAACTACTGCTAGCTATGCACAGTAGACTCAGTGCTTTATTGTATCTATTTACAGCTTTGGGAAAAAATGCTGGGAATAGTCTGTTTGCCATAAAGGTCACTTTGGGGTGACTCAGACTATTTTAAGCAGGTTATATGCAGTGGATGACTTCAGTTTAATCAGAAGCAAGGATTTAAGCACCATTAAACTGTACAGCATTTACTAAAATGAACAGCTGTCTTCATTGCAGTACAGCTGAAGAGGAGGGGTGAGGGAAGATCTACAAAGGGAAAATAGCAGAAGGTGGAGCTACTTTCATAGTGTGTACCTGTTCTTTTGCTAACTGGTTGGGATTGGAAGCTTTGAGAAACCTGGTTGTGAATCTCTTTTGGCTCTGGGAATGTGAGTCAATGTTAATCAGTTTCCAGGATGATGACCTGAATAATGGGATCCAAACTTACATTCCCACTATCTTTCCTTGCCAGCATGCTGTATGTCTAAGGTTCCTTAAGACAGAGACTGAGAACCCCTATCCTGAAGGAGCTTTGAGGAATTGGGCATCTACATTATTCTTTGGAGAAAGAATAGAGTCAAATCAGTCACAGTAAAGGATAAGGGTTCAATTAGTACTTAAGTACACTTGTCGAGTTGGGACAGTGGCCCTGGGACAGACTGGCTGAGGTGAGAACTGAGTGACGAGGTTTTGATTTCCCACATTTTGAGAGCACATTGTGATCTCTTAGTTACTGGCTATGAAAGGAAGGCTCCATGGCTAAATATTATGACCTTTTAGCCTCTGTCATCAAGGTCTGAAAGCAAAGCATATCTGCATTACAGCCTGGATTTTGTGTCAGCTTTTTCTCCCTTTTTCTCTTTCTGAGTCTCCACTGTCCCATGTTTATGTTCTCAGGTTTTGGGGTTTGTTTTTTGCTTACTAGGATCTTGGTCAAAAGGTCTGCCAGTACTGGAATCATCCGATAAATGCAAACTTAATAGCACGGAAATATGTGAAACTTTTGCTTGAGAAGCTGGGAAACAGACAGGTAAGAGCACAGAGGCTATGTTCTAAAATCTGATGCTTTGACAGTGTTGAGATTCCTGAGCTTTCTGTGGACTATAACACACTAAAGAAACATTGAAACATTGGTGTGGCTGTGCGACTTTGTGAACTAATGTGAAATGTTTTCCCTTACAGTGCAGCAGGCCTATCCCTGAGAGACTCTCCATCCCCGTGGAGTTTTTGCCACTGAACTACCTGACTAATATGCTGGCAGAGATAGAGAATCAAGGTAATGTTAATTCTGTACTTTGGAAAACCAGTGATTGTTACCCTTTGATGCTCACTCAAATGTATCCTGCCTATACTGACATTACTGAGTTATTAAAACTCCAATGATGTCTGAACACATAGGTTGTCTTTCTGCTGATGGAAAGTGTCAGTGGCCAAGAGTCTCCATGTATGGGTATCTTCCCATTTGGGGAGGAAAAAGCATATATCCATGTAGCTGTATATGAGCATGTGCCCTGGGCCATTTTGTACACTAGCACTAACACAGCCACTCTGCTTCAAGCTGGATTTGGATATCCAGTTTGAAAGTCCAGCTTCCAGAGAGGCTTCCTTCCGTGTGGGTTATCATACATTCCACTAATAGGACAGTTTTTGGCACAGATTAGCATCCAAAGGGCACCACTGGAAGCTGGTGAGTGCATGAAAACGCATTTCTGTTACCCCTTATCTTTTGGTACTGCAGATGAAGATGTTTAATACACTGCAGGATATAAGTATACATGTACAATTTTGTAAATCCTTCTTCACTGTGGTTTTTCTAGGTGTGCATCCATATGAGAAACGAGACCATGTAAATGCAAGATTTGTAGAGGAAACAGCACTCAAGCACACTATGACACTCCTGGGTCTCAAATATTCCTGAAATAACATGCTGTTGAAGAAGGCTGTCAAACTGTGGTGCCTCTGTAAAAATGTTTAAATGCAGTGTTGCTTCTCAAGTAACTTGCAATGTTGGGTAGTCACCAGTACTGACATGAGCTACTCAAAACAGTGTTTGGCTCAACAGACTGAGGTTGAAATTATTGACTTCTAGATAAATCCTAGAGAAATGCATTTGACATAACTCCAGGTTTGAAATATGTCTGTGGGTTCATTTTGAAGTGGTCAAGGAAGTGGAACAACAGTGGGTGTCAAAACATGCTGTGAAAATCAGTATAAATGTCACTTCTTTTAACAAGACAATGCTGGAAGAGGCTGTCCAGTTGTACAGTAACAATAACCAGTAACTGTTTACTTGGATTAATGAAAGGATTTCTAGGTGTGATTGTGTAAAGCAGGTAAGAATAACAAATTACTTTTTATGTCAGGCATGAGTAAAGAGGTATTCATTCCTTGTGGTGGTATCAGTTATCTTATGGTACTTCTGCTTCTGAAGCTGCATTCTAATATTTTCAGTTTTGTTATTAGCACAAAATATAATCTGCTTAAAGTGCATGTGACAGATTTTGTTGGGGCTTTGTTTGTAGAGTTTTTTGTTGTTTTATAAAGATGTGTATAATATGTTGTAAGTAATATAGGATAAGAAAAAAGTTTTAGAAATTGATCTTAACAGTGGCTTGGACAGAGTTTTACATAATTCTTTCTAACAACTTCTAGTGTTACAGTTCAAATTCCAGCTTCAGAAAGAAATTAGGCAGGCTGTTTTTCCTTTGTTTTCAATTTCTGTTTGTATGTAACTGAGCCAATATTGTTTGCTCTTTTAAGTTCTGAACTGTGATATTAATTTAAAATGGCAATAGCATTTTGCTACACAGAGAAAATTCCCAAGTTGTTCCATGCAGGATTTCTGCAGCCTTTATTGGATTTTAAAAAACTCTACAAAATTCCAGACTATTAAACTAGAGAAACTCATCAAAATTCGATATATTTGGGAGGTTTTCAAAACAACCTCTGATATTCTCTCTGAGTAGTTTCCATTGATGCTCCCTTGTTCCTTATAAATGAAATAAAAAGATCCAGTTCCTGGGAGTGATGTGGCAAGTTCATGGTCACCCCCTTGTCATTGCCATCAGTGAAGCTTTAGCATTCTCAGTGACTGCATAGTGAGAAGGAATATTTGTCTTAATATAATTAGAATTTCTCTGTCAAGAATTTCTGTCCGGGACTCCAGTCCCAGACCGCAGAAAGCCATGTTGATGTGTGTGTGTGTTTAAGTGATGGCCACTTTGTATTATATTAATAACAGGAGAAGATTTTCTAGCCTTTCTTTTTAATGAATGTATCATAACATACCTTCAGATGCAATAAAACTTCACCTGGAAAAAAAAAAAAATATAGCATGAGGATCACTCACTTTTCTTGACACTTGGAAATGCTGAACTGCATTTGGGATTCCAGGAGAAAGGATTCTGGATCACTGACTAGTTAGCTGTGCTGTGCTTTTGTCATGAACAAATACTTAGCTTCCCGTATGGAATTTGGCTGAACACCAACAGATCTTCCTTCAGTGCAGTGTAAATGCTGCTGACCCTTGTGACCCAGCAGCTGGTAATGGTCTCTCCTGCTTTAGGTGCTGTCTGTTCACATTTCAAATGACTTTGCAGGAGGCTTTTTGAAATGTCTTTGACTCGAGCTGGGCTCAGTTGGTCTGAAGGGAACCACATGGGGCTGCAACAGTGGGAGCCTCTCCTCCTCCTCCTCAGGGATAGTGGGGGCATGGCCAGGCACTGCACCTTGTTCCTCCTCTGCAGGGTGCTGTCAGAGAAACACAGCTCGGTCACACAGGGGTTGTGTGCTTTAAAACTCCAGTGCTCTCCCGAGCCAGTGTACAGAATCCATGACATCTGAAACACCATTACCCTAATCCCTGGCGAGCTGGGAAAGGGGAAGGGGTATTAAAAGGAAAGCAAGAGGTTTGACCACATAGATGTAAGTTTGTCCTTTTAAATAGTAGACAGTTTGAGCTTGTTATGCTTTTATTATTTGTCAAGAAAACAGATTAGATGAACTTTTAAAAGATGTAATAACTGTGCACAGAACATCTGTGGAACAATTCTGTTCCTGAGTACAGTTACTAGAGTGGGCCTTTATCCACAGCACTGAAAGGCAACTTAACTGCCAGCATGAGAAGTTTCATGGTAGAAGTTTCTTATTCTAAACTATTATTATTATGTAGGAGCTCTCTGGTCTGGGATCACTGACCATCTCAAGGACAGAAGCAGTGTCCAGCAGGGTGGGGTTTCAAGTGCTGGTTGCCATGCTGCCCTGCCTACCCTCAATGTCTTGCTCAGCAATCTGATTTTTTTGCTGCTTCTGATCTAATGCTCATTGCATCTTGTATGTTGGAGACACTAAACGTATTTCTCTTGAACCCCACGCTCCACCTTTTGCATCATTACCTTGAAATCCAATGAAAAGCAGTGTTCCACTGATGGCTGCCCTGTCCTTCAGCCACAACATGGTTACACAAACTACTTTAATAATCAAAGGTGAGGTTTTTAGTATATGATCTCGCTAAGATTCAATTACTAGCTCCAAGCAGTGTTGCCAGACTAGAGTTAAAACTCCACAAACCTATTGTAGTAGTTGTCTCTGTCTGTACCATCATCTGCACTGACTCCTGGAGCTCTTGTAATGTATGACAAAAACTTACTTTTGCTCTGGCTTCAGCTGCTGCTTTTTGCATCTTCTCATTGTGCAGGATCTTCTGTTTATTTTCTACTTTTTTAGGAGGGGGAAGGCCTTGACTTATCATCAATGAAGCAGTCATCACAAATTGTTCTTTGTCTCTGATTTCCTGCTGGAGTTTAATAGCAAGTTCTTGCTTCATGGATAACTCTGCAAAAAGAGCCCTTATCTCCTGGGTTTTGTCATTTATCTTCCTCTGCAGGTCATTGCTCTGGAATGCAAAACAGCTGCATTGTAGTTACAGCTTCCCTTTAGGCACTCACTGGGCATGACACTTGGGTCATCATTAGGCACATGAAAATAAGTCCAATTTAACAAGGTTTTAAATAGTAGTTCAATTCTTGAAAATTACTTAATTTTTGTGATCATTTAGAACAAAAAATTGGCTGCTCAAGAGAAGTCACATTTACTCCAATACAAGAAAAGAAAATCACATTTGTTTTTGCTTTTTGTCCTTTTCAGCTGGACAGCAAAACTCCCCCAGCCCTCAAACACCTGGGATCCAAATTATTTTTGGGTCTGTACACAATTAACTTTGTAATAAAGCTGGAATAAGCCAAATTCCTATGAGATAATTGAGTGATAATGCTGATGCAGGAGCTTTGGGTTGTGACATGATCCTTGGAAGGGGGACGAACAGAAAAGGAATGTGATTAAAATCCTTGAGTCTCACTGCAGATGATTTAAAAAAAAACAAAAATCTTTAATACTCTTTAAGTGACTAATTGGAACTGGGAGAGCCAGAGCACTTGTGAATGCAGCTTCTGGCACAGTGCCGTTCTTACAGTAGTTTATTAGCCCATGGCCATCATTTCACAAACACAGTTAATAACCATGATATTTCTCTGTGTGTTTAATTATAAAAAACTGTTTTAGGCTTTCATGTGTGCCAAACCTAACATCTAAGAAAAATTTCTACCCTGGCCTTGTTTTACATTAACTACTTAGCATTTTTTTTTCTGTCTTCCCCTCAGCTCTGCTCAATTTGTAACTTTTTCATTAGGAATATGGGGGCAGGGAGCATTTTTGGTCTTTCCCAAACAATATTGCAGTTAAAAGCAAATAACTATAATTATATTTTAAAAACTGTATTGGAAATTATGTTTCCTGTGTGATTCTCCCTATTTAAACAACAAAAGGACTTTGAGCCAAATACCAAAGTCATCCTTTTGTATGTTGGAGTAGAATTTACCTGGTCTTCCTTTATTTTTTCCCTTATTTCTTTTTAGTCATTGACCTGTTTGTTGTGGAAAGGCTGTTAAATACATTTGCAAAAGGATGATCCTACAAAGTTTCTAAGCATCTACTTCAGAAAGAACTAATTCTATATTTTGGTGAAAGGTACCATTTATGATGCAACTTTCTTTTTAAAAGAGAATATTTGCCTAATAGTTTTGGTTTAACTGTATTACTGTTGCTATTCATGTCTGTAATTTCTGAAGACTAACTTATGATTTGTCTCTCAACATTTCCAGCCACTTTTGTAATTTGCAAGTGAATCACCTCTTGCCCAGATACTGTTTCATTGTGTATAGGCTGGCAAGCGGAGCATGCTGTGCCCTTCTTACCCTCCTAGCAAAAAGCAGCATGTCCTGCTTGCTGTTCTCCACCACAGCATGGATTCTGTCCGTCAGATCAGAAATGTTCTCAAAGAGAAATTCTATCTTCAGCAGTCTCTGCTCCTTCTGCAGCAGCTCTGCCTCCATCTGCAGCAAGAAGGACACAGTGTAAGGAAAGGACACGGGAAGGTGCACAAAGTGTTCCGTGATTGCCTTGAGCTGCTGAAATAATACCAGTGAACAGTCATAAACACCTTCACTATCAGGTTTCTCAAAATTTACACCCTCTCTGCCAAGGATCAGGGACAGATTGATTCAGTTGGTTACTGTCAGTTGTACAATTCTTTCATGTCAGACTAGGCTCTTTTGGGAGCAGGGGTTACATCATTGTTACTGTCTTTCTGTGCATTTCTTGAAAGCAATGGGGCTTTTTTCTAGTCATAATTTCTTTTTAATCTTCTGGTTCCTTGACTCACACCATAATGGAAAGTTTCAGCTCTTGTTTTAAATACTTTTCCCCTCCTCATGCTAAAAAAAGTATAGGCTCCATAAACAAATTACATCCTTAAATCCCAAGGAGATTGAAATAGACATTTAAACTTATCATGACTCCAAGAAAACCTTCTTCTTAATGTGTAGGCTGGTGATAGCAGGCTGTGTTGTGGCCTGCTCAGCTATGCAGAGCTCCCTCCTGTCAAGGAATATGGGACAGTAAAGCAAAAAGCTGAGGTAATTCAAGCAGCTGTGTTCAGGGTCTGTCTTTACAAACTGGATTTCAAAAGAAGGACTCAGAGGTGTCAAGCAAGCTCAGAGCTTGCTGCTACTGCCCTCACACCTTCAGAGCCCTTGGTGAATCCCCTCCAAACACTGAACACAGTGGGAGGAGTTTTGTACTTCTATAAATGGAACAGACAAAACTATATAAGAAAAAGCTGTTCCTTTACCTTCTTCTCCCCCATACAAAGGACTCTGAAACTGGCTTTCCATTGGACCTAATGCTTCCCTCTGAAGTCTCTCAGGGCAGTCACCAGCTGTGCTGCAGTCAGGTATCAGCTGTTGGCCTGGCTGCTGCTTCCACCAAGGTCTCTTCGGTGGCTCCTGGTTCAGCAGGGAAGCAAAGCAGTAGAGCCCAGCCCTGACAAGGGGCAGTGTTTGCTTCTGTGTCACTCAGGCAGATTTTGTGAAGAGGCTGGCAGGTCTGCTTCCTGCTCATAGCCCCTGAATAGTGGTGAAACAGCTCATGGCCAGTTAGCAAAGACTGACAACCCTGTTTGTTAGCAGTTTATTATTCTGCATTTCTCTCCCTCTGCTGCCTTTTCTGTGCCTTCCCCTAGTGAGGTGGGTCTGCACTGAAGTGCCAGTGATGTGAATGGAGTCAGCAGAAGATGCTGCAGAGCCATGGGTACCTCACAGAGTTCCTCCCCCCCAAGCCTCTCCTGGAAGAAGTCAAAATGTCCCATGTCCAGATGACCTGGAAAGCAGATGCTAGGCTGGAGTTCACAATAGCCAATCATAATTATTTTGATTCCTTTCACAGAAAGTTTATTTTAAAAATAAAAGACACTATTTGCATTTTCTAAAAGAGGTCAAGCACAGCAGGATAGCTTGTGATATGAGAAGTGATATTACCTGTTCAATCCTTTTTAGTAGCTCAGGTGGAGATGGGTCCTTCCCTCCCATTTCTTGCTTTCTGCTCTCATTTGTGGCATCACCATAGTTTTCCTCCAGCTGTTTAATCTTGTCCCTGCACTCGGAATACTAGCAAACAAAGAGCCTCAACAGTTATTTATTCCCACCAAACTCATCCCCAGACCTTGGTCTGGAGACTTTAACAGATAAGTTTCCTTTTACTGAGAAGGAGAGAAGATAACATAAAATTATGAGCCATTTAAAGATTTTATTTTAAAAGAGAACTGCACTGTGACAGTTGCGGGACAGAGGAAACCTGGATGTTTGACAGAAATTGACTTCTACCTGTTTCTTGGTCATCAGGATACTTTTTTGTTTTTTATCCTCAGGAATACAATAGAAAACCCTGCTTCCCTGCTGGTCAGTACTGAAGGCTTCATCCCTACAAACACCCAGGTTTTCTACACTAACATTCCCAGGCATGTGTCCTGAAGTGACTCAGTGGTGACACTGAACAATGAGGTACCCTCGGGACTCACAGGGACAGGTGTTCCCTGACCTTTCCTATGTGAGACCTTCCTTCCCATGGAATAATGCTGCCCAGAATGTGCTGGAGGGACATCCAGGCTCAGTGTAAATACTCACTGAAGGAGTGACCAGGGCCATTTTTTTTGCAAGACTGACAGTGGTGGGGCTGTGTGCTCTGATGTGCACCTGGCTGTCTGTCAGTGAGCTAGCACTGACATAACACTACCCAAGTGTAAATGTTTACCATCCACTGCAGGTGATGACTGATTAAGGAAATAAGTGGTCCCAGCCTCTCAAAGTTATGAACAGTCACCAAAATATAAAGTAAATGTTTAGATGTTGCCAGGATGAGGTTTGTCACTGGAAGTTAACAAGTCATATTTAACTAGAAAAGAGAAAACTGACAGATATTCTCAGGTGGCGGTGGAACATTACCAGACTGTAACCAGCACTTAAATCCTTTTCCTAGTGAAAAATCACTACACAACTCACTCCTGTGCACTTTGTCTAAAAGCAGCTAAAGTAAAAACCTTAGATGAGTGTAATGAACAATTTCCTCAGCAAACCATGATTCTGAACATAGCTAGGTACTGAAAGCTATATTTTGCTAACAAATAGCTAAAACTCAAGCCCAAAAATACACAGAATGAAAGAATGTAAAAGCAGGGCCAGCACAAACAGAAGGATGCAGCTATGCTTCCAGTGCTCTTTTCTACCTGGGGCCAAATTTCTCAACCACTAACTCAGGGGAAAATGCCTTGTTGGAAGCAGTGGTATCTTAATGAGATTAGGGGCAGCTCACCAAGGAAAATATTTCAGGACTGAATAGTTAATTTAGAGAAGGACTATTACAGCAAAACCACTGTCCAAAAGCCATTAAAAAGTTTAATGTTAAATGTAAATAATAGCCTTACTCTTAAATGTAGTATGATCAGAAGCCATCAGATGCAAACCAATCCAAAAGTATCAAAGTGCATTTACAAAGAACCATGCTATTCTGTGTCTGCTTAAGTAACATGACTACAGGCATCTTTCATTATTTTTTTACTAATTTGTAGTGTTTCCCTTGGAAAAAACAATCTGAGTTATATGAGATTCTAAGTCTTAAAATTTAAAAAAATACTTTCTTTCTTAGAGTGGATTTGATACAGGGGATAGGAAAAGACTGTAGAAGAGAGGTTTTTCTACATTGGACTGTAATCAGTCGGGTGGAATTGTTGAAGGAGGGAACACATGTCTAGATAAAGCAACTGGTCTGAAAAAGTGGATATCGGGTGCTTTTTTTGAAATCTCAAGAGAAGGTAGGTGAGGTATGTACAGCACTAAAAAAGGGTAAATACAAGACCTACTTTAAAAAAAGGGGGGGGATGCAAATGGAGCTATTCTTCACTTTCTGAAGAATAAATCTGGAACATATAATTAAGTTTTCTTTGTAGGTATCAAGAAGAGAAAAAGACAGGGATAACAGGCACCACAGTGTGTTGAGTCATGCCAAACCAGATCAATGTCTACTATGATAATTTCACAGGTGTATGGATGACAAATCAAATTTCATTTTTATATAGCTTCAATATTTCATATTATATTCTCATAAACAAGCAAAATAAATGCATTCTTGATTAAAATATGCAGTAAGTACCTCATCAGTAGAATGAGGTTAAGCTCAGAGAGACTGCAAGTATTTTTTGGATAAGATTTAAATTCAAAATTACCTTTGTCTGAAAAAAGGTCTGAACCAAAAAGATAATACTAAGTAAAAAATGCAAGCTGTTACATATAAGCAGAAAAAATTGCCTGTACAAACACAGAATCAAATCAACTGGTTGGATGCCCTTTATTTTAAAAATGGTCTGGTTGTTACATACATTGACATGAAGATGAATCACTATGTCATGTGTCAAGAACGGTGCCACCATACCTGGATGTGTAAGCAGGAAGATAACCTGCAAGATGCCTGAATAAATCCTTTCACTCTCAGCCACAGGTACCAGGCACTGCACTTCAAGACAAATAAAGACTATATTGCCAAAAATAAAAGAAATGCAGAAAAATAATGATCTAAGAAAAATCTCTAAGAGCTGATTGAAAGAAACAAGGTTGTGTAGCCTAGCAAAAGGATGGGAGAGGAACATGATTAACGTCCTTCCTGTAACATGAAATGTTGCAGAAAGGAAAAGAATGGCCTGTTTGTCAGGTCCCTAGAGGACAGAATGCAAACCAATATTCTTACGCCACAGCAAGAAAGATCCAGGCTAAAGCTCAAGAAAGTTTTTCCACTGTTAAGGAAAGACTGGGATAGCTTGCTTGGGGAAACTTGTTTCTCAATGGTGGCTTGAAAGCACAGTTTAGCCCTCTCAGGAATGACAGGTCATCCAGTGCTGGTGTGGGAGCAGATTGCCTAGATAAACTCTTTGTCTCTCTACTGGTCCTGTTATTCTATGATGTGGTGATGTAGTCTGGAGATTTTCATGTAGTAAAACCTGGACAAATGTTGTTGCCAAATTCCTCAAATAAACTGACAGTCCTTGTACATTGCCTGAGCTCTAACACATGAAGGTCCCATCTATAGCACCATGACAGCTCAGCAGGTCTACGTGTTGGACTAATTAATGATTAATGCTAAGTATTTCTCATTGATGCATGAAGGTAGATTAGTTTTTATGGGTCATTTCAGTCAGCAGGAACAGTCCCTTGATGTGCAGTCCCAATTAAAAGTTACATAGTTTTATGCCCAGAGAAAACCACCTTACAGTCTCACCAGGTACTTTTTGGGTAAAGAAGTGCCTGTAAATATTTCTATTTTTAAATCTTTTCCTTGATGTTAACAAGCCTACCTAGTCCATGTTACTTGCACTTGCTTAGAAGAGGTCTGGTCTTGCTTCAGATGATGGTATTTTTTTAGCTTAACTATTCACCAATATTTTGTGGAAATAGGTAGCTTCTGATGAAAAGCATACAAGTGGAACATACATCACTTTGATGATTAAGCAGCTTATGTGGAATGTAGGGGACCCCGGTGAAGTGTTTGATCTTGCTGAATTGGCACACAGCCCTGATCTGGGCTTTTCTCCTTCCCAATGAGCACTACAGCTGCTGAGATTATGGGTCAGTTTTTGCAGTCTGTACATATTTCTGATTTTAGTTTTTTTCATTGATAATAATGAAAATATCTAGTGCATGTTACTAGCACTTGCTTCAAAGAGGTCTGGTATTGATGAAGACTGAAGGAGGCAGGAAGGGTAGGAAAAGGGGAGGACAGAAGAGGCACAGGTACAGGATTCAGCCTGGCTAATCCAGACAGTCTGTGACAGTGGTAACTGAACAGAAGCTGAGTCAGATTTCAACATGGGGTCTCTGTAATCTGTACAAGAACCAGCAGTATGAATTTGGTAACCAACACCAGAATTCAGATTTGGGCTCATGGTTTTTATTTAAATTATGGAGATAAAGCCAAGCAATTTGAAACTGCTTCTCATTGGACTTAATTCCTATTGGCAGTGGGAGTAAGAGTATTAATGCCAGAATGGTGGAGCATAAGGAGATGAACGAGTTAACAGCCAGTTTGATCCATGTAATATTCAGTAATCACAGTATCTAGTTAAATTTTAAAGGTTGATAAGTGATTATTTGCCATTGTTCACTGGAAAAACCCTGACTTGGGAACATTTATTAAGACTACTGCATGCATAATATCACATCACTCTGTGTTTTCCTACTTTTAAATTTTATGTCAACATTGCAAAAAGATTTAAAGCACCTCCAACAATAGCCTCCCTTTAACAGTGATTTTAAGTTTCACATGAAAAACATGAAACTTTCTCTTGATAAAGGAGTTTTTGTTTGGTTGGTTGGTTTTGTTTTGTTTTTTATACTGCCTGGGTTAATAGTTTAAATCTGTGATGGCCCTGTAAAGGTCTTTGGGGCATGATTTGCATGAGGTATTAAAACATGTACTATGTTTTATTCTTGTAGCAGAGCATACAATTTCTTCAAAAGGCCAGAAGAGAATAGTGCAAGCAGCTCCCATTGATGCAAGTTTGAAAGGCAATGGTACACCCCAATTTATGATTTTGTGCAGGCACTAACAGAGTATGTATGGAAAAATTTACCATCTAGAGATAAGGTCAAAAGTAAATGAGCCATTTCAGAAAGCAAGGCAAGAATGTCCCAAGCACTTCAGTTTGTTAGCTGTTAAATGCTATTTTGTAACTAGAACTAAAACTTACACTGTTTTTGTGCAAAAGAAAATATATGTGGATTATGTCATCGTAGGCAGCAAAGTTTCCAGGGTACACTCTGGGTCAAGTGTGAATTGAAGTACTATTTTAGAAATTTGATGGTCTAAGTGTATCTCCCACCCCTCCACCTACTCCATCAATACAGTTTTAACAAATTTTATCTACAGTCCCATTTTTTCCCCATGACTCCCATTCTCCAGTTTAGTCATACTGACATTTCAGGCTGTGGGGTGGGTTAGCTGGAATTCCATACCCAGGAAACATTTGGCACATATGAAACAAAGAGCATGAGCCAGTTACACATAAGCATAGAAACTCATATATGTTTTGCTAGACTAAACTTGCTTTTTTAATAAACATTGTACATCCAGATATTTGTTTTTCTATGAAATCACTCTAAATTTTAAAATACAGAATGATAGTAAAAAAAGGCTTCCTTTAGCACCAACCTGTATCCGAAGTCTCATCAGATGGGCATCCAGGGCATTCTTCACTGTGAGCTCTTTAAAACACAATTTAACCTCTCTTTTTTTCTCAGCTACCTTCAGCTTCAGAAAACTGATCTTTTCATCCATAACTTGCATCTTACTATCTCCATTTTTACACAACATCTCTTGCCTGTTTACTTTTTCATACAAAAAGCCTAGTTCTTCTTCTCGTTCTCTAAGCAGAAGACTACTGAAATAAAGTCAAAATTTAAAGATAACTTTAAAGAAAATTAGTCATATTCAGTATATTCCATTCAAGAACATAAAAAAGTTATCTTAAAATATTAATAATCTGTGAAAATGTATGAAGTTTTCACAAACTGGAAATTTTCATTATTTTAATGTCAGAATTTTAAATAAGTAACAAAATAATTATAATGTGAAAATCAGAAAACAAACTCTTGGAATAGTGACTCTTGTCTCTCACATAATTTTTAAGGTCTTCTGGCCTTCCACAGCATTTAAAACTGGATTAAGATCAGAGAGATCTAGATTATCTGCATTTTTGCAGATACCTTATCGGTACACAATGCACAAACAGAGCAGGAGGCTACAAGTTCTCAAGGCATTCAGTAGCCAAGCTACCATATTTTTTGAATAATAATTCTGAAGCATGACCATGATCACCAGTGGAGAAACATCCACATAATGCAAAGCAATGCTGACAGTGCAATGGGGGGGATTGGTCAGTGAAACACTGCAGTGCCACAGACCTTTAGCAATCCTGAGGAGTGCTCATAAGCTGAAAAATATTGTTGCTTCATGAATGTCAAAATTAAACACTACCTTAGATCAAATTTGCAAGTGTACCTCTCATTTTGTTGCTGAACAGTCCTTTCATATTTTTTGCGTATCTGCAAAATTTCCTCTTCCATGTGTGTGGCTTCAGTAGTAAGTCTGTCAACATTCAGATACTTTTCCTTTTCTTTACTCTCTAGTATCTCTTGTACAACTTTGCAATAATCCTTTTTGATCAATTCTTTCATTCTCTCATTCTTTTTAATCTTCAGATACTCTTCCTGCAATTTTCTTTAACATAACAGAAATGTGGGAATATTTTTAGTCCTTTTAATTTGAAACCAATTTCAGCAATTAAAAGCAGAGTCTAAATTTATTGCTCAAGCACACAGGGCTCCTCTATGTCTCTGCTTCACAGAGGCTTTACACAAAGAAAAAAGACTCTCTGAGAGCAGGGTTCTTTTGCTAGTTCTTTCCAGCTTGAAACGATCTAGATTCTGGCTCAAGAAAAATGCTAAATAGGGAGCGCTGCATTACAACTCCTTTATTTGCTACTAGGTAGCCCAAGTAGTCATAAAATACAATGTTTAAGAGCATAGGCATAAACTGTGATGAAAAGTCTTAATGTGTAGAAATTCTGCCATTTTTTTAAAATAACAATATTGAAATTATTTTGTGATTGCAATTCAAAGTTCTCCAAATCTATTGTTTATAAAACAATGTGTCACAACATTAACACAAGAAAGAAAATTATTTGATTGCTCTTTGACAGATGAGAAAAAACAAAAAAAACATAGTAAGAGGTTAGTGACAAGATGACATAAAAATAAAGAACGGATCTCTTTATTTCCAGCATCCTTGTTGATCACTGGATGATGGTCCCTCATTTAAAAGACAGATTCTTGTCACCAAATGAACTATTTACTATCTCACAACACAGAATTTAGAGTTATTGCATTTGATCTGTGGTATCACTTCTGGATTGAAACACAACTTTATCTACACCAGGAAGATATTCATGTCAACATACAAAAGAGGTAGTGAAAGGAGAAGCAAAGTCTCCTGTTAAAATACAGACCTGCAGATGAAATATCCTTCCCTCATGGGCTCCATCATTAAATTGCTGATTTGCTGTATAGAGGGCAGGGAGCTGCTTTCTTTCATTTTCCTGACATGTATAACACTTTGAGTACCACAGGGTATTACTGAATTTAATTAAACTTCTGTAGTCAAGTTTCAGACTGAAAGTATAATAGTATTGCAGAAATGCAATGTCTTTTAAATATTTTCAGAAAATTTCTTGCCTTACTTGTACTGATACTCTGTCGTCCAAATTGCATAGGTTGCAGTGAAATCAGTGGTACTGATAATAAAGTCTATTACTGGGATTAAAAATATTTTTCATAGGCAAGTGTGTTACTGAAAATTCAATACTTCTGACTAGTTTTAAATCTAGTTTTGCAGAGCCCAAAATATCTCTTGGATCTGTACCAAGGAGGGAGATGAATAATAATATTTGTGTATTTCTGATATCTGTACAAAATTTACGTTTTATTAGCCTTTTTTCCCCTTCTTTCATCAACTGGGAAAGCCTCAAAAATTTTACCACAAAGTATCAGCTTGTACAGCTTGACAAAATCACTTCAATCACTGAAGTTCTCCTTCTTTTTTAGCTATCACTAGCATGACTTTGAAACCAAACTACCAGGATATTCACAAAAAAAATATTTAGTGTATTTGTCTGATTGAGCAATTTTTTGGCACCAAATAATGAAGTTTTGGGAAAATCAAGTTATTTTTAACTATTCAATTTTGGTTTTCCTGTTTTGCTTACACAGTTAGCTATTCACTATCTCCCTACTTGCCCAAGTACAGATTTCCAAGACATTGTAATGCTGTTTACATTGCAGAATTTCACCACTAGGATGACAAAAATACGGCAAAAAGATATTCCCACTAAATGGTCTAGGAAAAGAGAGTCACAAGCACCAGCTATTCTCCCTCATTATCTTACCTGTGAATGTAACCTTTAATTTTGTCTAAGATTGTTTGGGAATTGAAACCACATTTTATTTATCTAATAAATTTCAGTGTGAGTTATTAACCAAAATCCCCAATTTGTTCTAATTTCATAATTAGCCACATTCCTATCTAGTGACTCATTTAATAGTCCCATGCACCACTTCATTGGCAAGTCATATGTGTCAGATCTCTTTTTCTTTAAGGACAACAAATATGAGTGCAACAGCGCTCCTCATATTGAATCAAACAGCATGAAAATACAAAACCTGAGAGATCCAAGAACTGTGGGATAAAGGATGGGAAAGTGAGAGAGTAGTGAGACAAACTTAGAGAAGCAGTGATGTCCAAGCTACTTGTGGAGTGTTAGTGGGATAAGAAGTTGGAACAGATTATGAAGGGGTGTTTCTAAATGCCTTTGTTTCAGTCAGATTTTAAAAATCAGGATAATAACTATCAAGGATGATATGGGCATAATTGAAGATGGAATAGATTCCCTCCTAAGATTTTTTCCAGTCTTAAATTTCTATAAATGTGAACTACAGTGTACTTTAAACTCACCTTTCCCTGGTTATAACGGCATTCCTTAAATTTTCTATATTATTTTCTAGCAATTTTACCCGGTTTTCAGCTTCCTTTGCTTTCCACTGAGCAATACGCATCAACTGTATGCATTTATCCTTTTCAATTTGCATAAGATCACACATCCTAGCCAATTCTTGGAGTCTGAAGAAATGAAATGTGTGAAAGAAATAATTATTAGCATTTTATGCATACATTACTTGGATGAAAGTTCCTTTAGAAGACTTTTTTTAGATAATGTATTGTTATAATTTTCTTACTCTTTTTGGACTTCTTTTTTCATCTTTTTACAGGTGATTAGTTCACGATCCTTTCTTTTTAGTTCCTTAACAAGACTTTGGAGTTGAATCTGAAATTCAAATAAATTTTAGTAAGCACTTTAGATATATTAGAGAAATGTCTTCAATAAAATTACCCAGAACAAGTCTTAGATGAGAAAAAGACAGTGAGGGGGGTTATTATTATAGAGAACATTTTCTTATAATTGAAAAGTTTTTACTACGACAACATAAAAAACCACAGTTTTTCCATTTATGTTAAGCTTACAATTACTATTAGTAATGTAGATAATTTGATGCTGCATCTTAAATGCTTGGTTCCCTCTATCTGGAGTTCCACCATTTCTACTGATCAGCCTGTGCAGTGCACTGCTATATAATTATTTGGTATATGAACCATTGAAACTTTACCTTTACAAATGAAATTTCTTTTTCACTCAGTTCTGACTTTTAAGCAATCACTGATGTTTGAGCAGAATTGCATTCTGTTAAGTTTCTGGATCTTTCAATTGTAGTTGTGCTGAGTCCTCAATAGCCTGGGCCATCAATCTTAAATCAACAGACCTTTTCTCTCCTCCCACTGGTATCAGGAGGAGGAAATTTGTCATAGGGAAAGCTGGTGGATGATGGGTTGCAACTATGGGTTTGTCTATGTGTTCCTGAATTTGTATTATTTTGTTTTATTTGTCCATATTTGTTTATGGACTGATTTTATTGATACAGGTACAAAGCCTGACATGTTTGTTTATTTTTATAGACAGAGTTTCCCACCGTGGTAGAAGGGTAGCTTATCTAATTTATCTGAAGACATACATATATTTTGGAAACATCAATATCTTATTCCCATGTAGCAATTTGTTTAGTAAATTCTGTCCAACATCACAGCACACATCATGCCAGAAAAATGCAGGCAGCAAATATAATGGCTAGTCATAGGAAAAGTTTTCTTTCCCTCTTTCTCTAAATCAATATAATTATTTATGCCTTGAAATGTAACAGGAAAATAGAAATTTCTCCCTCGCTTTGGAATGAGTAGTAGTTCAATTTATCTTCTAATGTTCATATATTTGTAAAATAAACCACACAGTTTTACTTCTGATAATCTCAGGTGACGTTGTCTGCTATTCTGCCTCTTTCTTTCAAATTGGTCATTTTACCCCATGGACTTGAAAGCAAATCACAGAATCTCAGAATCACAGAATGTGCTGAGTTGGAAGGAAGCCACCAGCACCAAGACCAACTCCTGGCCTTGCACAGCACCATTCCCAAGAGTTACACCATTAGCCCAAGAGCATTATCCAAATGCTTGAACTCTGTCAGGCTGGTGCTGTGACCACTGCCAAACAACTTCAGGCCACTCCCTCAGATCCTGTCACTGGTCACCACAGAGGAGATCAATGCCTGTCCCTCCTCCTCCCCTCACAAGGAAGGTGTAACCGCAGTGAGGTCTCCCCTCGGTCTCCTCCAGGCTGAACAGACCAAGTGCCCTCAGCTGCTCCTCACCCAGCTTCCCCTTGAGGCCCTTCACCATCTTCATTGCCCTCCTTTGGGCACTCATTAAATGTCCTTTCAAATACCTTGTTTCAATTATTCAATTATATTTTCAATTATTATTGTTTCAGTTGTATTTTAACATACTGCACTGCACCACAAATTGCCAGTAAAGCACCACAGTATTGTGAGTTTCCAGTGTTCTGATGGAACTTCAAAGCTAGAGTGGGAAATGAGTCCACAGGGCTCCCCTCATTAGTTATTTAATTTCTCCCTATACCAGCTTCTAGTTTTGAACAATCTTCCAAATATATAATTTTTTACCTTGGCTTTCTGAACATTCCTGCATTTCAGTTGCCTCTCATCAGCTCTGAGCCAAGTCAGATGTGTAAGTGTGGATAACTCATTTCTGCATTTTTCCTGCTCTTTGAAAAGCAAGCGTTCTACAGCAAGGCATTCTTCTAACACACGGGCATCCATATCTGATATAATTTCCTAAAGAAGATTAAATTTAAATCCTAATGCAGCAATGTATCAGTGTTAGCAAACCCAAAGTTGGAAATACTTTGGGTTTATCTGCAAAGTAAACAAATATACAGACTACACAGATTTAAAATTGTAATAAATTACTGCTTTAAAACACCATGCACAATCCCTATAATAACATTTCAGAATATATTATCACCTAGGAGCATTTTGTCCATTGTACAGAATGGATCTTTATAGCTATATAATCTTTAGGTTCAGTGTCGGGTCTTCAGGATGAGGTGAGTAGAAGCTTTCTAGGCTCCACTGACTGCATGCCCGTCTGTGCACACAAGTTACATATCCTAAAAATGACATGTAGGTACTGGAATGCATATGTATCCAAATATAAGCGGATTTCCATCAACAATGTTAATGAATTCAAACAAAACACATAAAGAAAATGGATATAAGGGTAAGAAGACAAGGAGGTATTGATCTTAAGAATGTATGTCTAAAATAGATTGTTTCTTATAAAGTCAATTATGTAGTGGCAAGTACTAATGCTCTTGTAATGCAGGTATCTGCATTTCCACTCTGTGTGGCTCTGCTGCATACAGACATCCACAAATGACAGAACTGTGAAGATGAAAAATCTTAACGTACAAATACTGAATTTTTTTGTTGCAACAAGACAGTTTCATATCCAAAGGAAATCTATAACAATATATTTCTAGCTGCAGTGTCATCAACAACATTCAGAAACTTAAACTAGAAAGTAGATTTGCTTTCTACCTTCTACTATGTAGCCAGTAACACCAAAAAAAGTTTTTGAAAATGAAAGACAAGTGGTCTTTAAAACTGAGTAAATACTATTGCATTTTCTCACCAGAAAGCTGCAGCTAGAAACTCCCATTATTTTTTCTTCAAATAATCCCCTTATTCTCATGATAGAAAACCAGCTGTCAAAATGAAAAAAATATGAGAAAGCAGAACTCAGCACCTGTTCAGCTAAACCTCTCTTGATCGTTTCAATCTCCTCCTGCAGTTCTTGTCGTTTTTCTAATAATATTGCATTTTTTTTTGAGTTAATTTCTGCCTACAAAAATAAACCAAGCACATAGTGATGCAAACAAAAAATGACGAAAATGTAAACTGCAGATATTGTATTAGAAGTAGCTACACAAATTAAGAAATTAATTTTCTCTCCTTTTATAATTGCTAGTACAAGAATGCTTATTGAAGTGTCTCAAATTTTTCTTTCAAGAACTGTGAACACTAAACTTCACAAATTTAGAAGGTTTATGATTTTCAGCAACCAAACTCTCATTAAAAAAGCAATAAACTCAGAGTACATAAAAATGTCACCTAAATTCACAGAGGATTTTCAGAGTTAAATTCTGAACTTACTAAAGGGAAAAAAGAGTTCACATCCACATAGAATGGATATAATATTTTTTTCCTTTTGTTACTATGGTAGGATTTTAATTAGACTCTAGAAAGACAAATCTAATAACACAAAAATGTATCTATTATTTTTTCATGTACATTATGGGAAAATTCATTTATTCAATCAGATTTTAACATTAAGTATGTGAAGGAATACATAAAAAAAAACTACCACTGATTAAAATACATCTGATCAATCTCACTACAACTACTTACATGATATAACTTGTGAGACAAAAAGCTGTACTTCAGCTGATTAACTTCACTTAAAAATTCTTTATGTTTATAAGAAAGCAAGAAATAAGTGCATCAGACTAACTATGAAGGCATATATTGCCTCTGTGTAATAGATGGGGACAAGCAATTTAGCAGGACCTGTTATGACAGGACAAGGGATATTAATTTTTAAATAAAAGAGGGATGATTAGATATAAAAAAGAATTTTGTTCAACAAGGGTAGTGAAACACTGGTCCAGGTTTCCCAGAGAGGTGGTTGATGCCCTATCTCTAAAAACCATCAAGGCCAGGTTGGACTGAGGTCTGACTAGCCTGATCTAGATAAATGTGTCCCTGCCTACTGCAGGGGTTTGGACCAAAGAGCCTTTATAGGTCCCTTCCAGCCCAAATTATTCTAATTGCAAATCTGTAATTCATATGGATGGGAAAAAAATTACATTTAATAACAGACCTGGAAGATACTCAAAGATAATATACACAACCCTGTGATGCTCAGATCTCAACCACATGTTAGAGTTCAAAACACTATAAATCAATACTGATAGCACTTGTTATTTTCACTTCTGTGATAGTATTGTAAAATTAAACGCTGTTCACTTGCATTATTAGAAATGGAAACAAGAGACACAATAAAAGTCAAAGTGTGGAGTTACTTTAGTTGCAGCTGCCAGCTCTGAGATTTGATTTTACTTAGGTTTACTACAATGTCAGTAAAGCCTGTCCTAATAAAATGGCTTTCAGTCTTGTGTTGGGATCAAAAATAGCTTCTCCGTGGAGCATATATTAGTTGTCACTTCTGCTGTGTAAAAGTAAAAAGCTCACATAAACATCTTGAATCCATTAAAGACTTTTGTTTATGTAAGACAGGGCTAAACTTAGGAATTTTTGGCTGTCTCTGCATTGGCCTGACCAAAGAGAAGGCTCACATGGAGAGGAGCAGCAGTTCTGGTCCAGGCTGGAGACAGCAGGACCAGTGGTTCTCTTTCACACACAGTGTTGGTGTTTAGCAATAGCTGACCTTTCACAACTCACTAAAGGGAAAAACACATTTGAAGGAAGTGTTCTTGTAATTTCCTTATTCTACAAACCAGTCATTCAAAAGAAGAAATTTGGGGAACCACATTGATGTACTGCTGCTTCTGCAATCACATATTTATACAAACCATTAATTCTTGTGATTTTTGCACTTTGAATCACAATGAATAAATGTAAATCTGGGGGTTTAAGTAGTTAAATAAATTTCATCTACTTAAAATACTGTTTTTTAGTTTTTGCTAGGTGTGCTCCCAAGTCTGACAAATTAGAATTGTCCCAATATAGCAAAAGCCAAGCAGAATCAAGATGGCCACTTGACTCTTCCTTGCTGCAGTACTGTGTTTCAATTGGCCACCCTGCAGAGGAACACTGATTTCACATTTGCTCTTCTAACAGAGCCAGGAAAGCAATCAGAGAAAACATTGAACATGGGAGGATGGGCTAAAATAACTCTGTTGCTGTGGCCTGTATGCATTCTAGTAGTATCCTGCAGCTGCTGGAGTAAAATACTGATTAGAATTCCACTTCTGTCTCTCATGGCATTCCTTTTCCCCTACTCCTCATGATGATGCTATTTGTAAGACACATACAAGGCCTTGTCCTTCCATAGGGTGAAGGAATTGGGCTGGGATGGGTTTGGATCTCACCCAGACTGTGAACTCTAACCACAGCCACTGGTGAGTTATGGCATTTAACTTTAGCATTACATGTTTTTAAACAATTGTGGTTCTACATCCAGGAACATTTCCTCAAAGGGAACACAAGCAAAAATACCATCTCCAAGATTTTCTTAGCTGAACTGAACAGAAAATCTTTAAGCTTTAAGATCAAAGTCAGGATTGTGAGTCAGCCCTTTAATCACTATTTCAGGAAATTAAATCCAAAACTTTGTTGTGTAGTTCTAGAGCTTTCCTCCCTTCTCCCTGGTGAGCTTATATTACTAAATAATACACGTGTGAATTCAGAAGGAATTTCAAGGGAGACAAAAAAATATTTTTGATAATATTAAAATATTATCAAGTAATAATCAGAGTTGTTTACATAGCAAAGCTATTTGAGTTTTGATGAATATAGCTATTTTTTAAAACCTTACAATTATGTAAGACTCTTTTCTGCCCTGAATTCCTTAGAAGAAAAATTTGAAGGACAGCGTCAAGGTAGGAAACATCAAGTTCTGGGAAAAAATATTCACCTGACTAAACAATTTTATATGACTCAGAATCCAGACTGAGCAAGCAGCAAGTTTAGGAGAAAATATGTATTACAAAGAGAGAATGGAAGAACCGGTGATGAAAGAAAATATAAAAAATTTATAGACAAAGTAAATTTTTAAGAAAGAACTGAAAGTAGAAAAGAAAGAAAATGCTTTGAATACACAAGCAGAACAGTACTTCCCTTTAAAATTTCCATAGTCAAAAGACTAAGTAAAACAGAAAAGAGTAAAGCATTATTGAAAGAGGAATGGTAGAAATACTAAAGCAAGGAGGAAATGAGGAAGGTGAAATGACAGTCTTCCCCCCTTTTCCCTTGTAGGACTGTCAAGAGATTTCATACAAGTATTTCTTACAAGAAAATTTACAATCTTTATGATCAATGCATCAATACAGACCTCTGATTTGAGTCTTTTATGCTTTGCCTTATCTCCTTCCAAGGAATCCCAAATCCCTTTCAGTTGTAACTCTATCTTTTTTAAACTTTTCAGTTCTTTATCTTTCTGTGTTTGATGGTGACTGAGAATATCTTGTTGCTTTTTTTTCTCCAAGACGCATTTATTTAAATTATTTTCCAGAATTTGTCTATATAGATAGACACAGAATTTTAGAAACAGGCAACTTAATCAAGACATATATGTAAACAGGCACAACTATTTTAATGGCTTTCAAGTACCTCATCACTATGGCTCAGCAAGACAAACTTGCAAACTACTGACAAAAAGTACCTAAAAAGGTTGCATTTTTATAACTATAATCAATTATAATACCCTAATTATGCTGATGACATCTCACATTCTGTTCTAAATGTGCTAAAAATATCAGGGAATCTAGTACATATAGGGAGAAGAAAACACATTTTTTAGTATGATAGAACATTTTAAAATAAAATGCCATGGACCTTTAATACAAAGCTTGAAAGGCAAAAGAATTGTTGCTGAGCATATGGCCAGAATTACAACTATACATCTCCCTCTGCAAAGGAGGAATCATTGGAAGCTTGCCTGCAACCTACCAGTTTATTTTACTTTACCAAGGATCATAATTGAAGGGAATATTAAAGAGATGATTAAACAATTCCCTCTGAAATTCAGGACTACATGAGGGCAGACATCCATGATCCTCATTCGAAAATGAAAATACTGACATACTTTATTCTTCTTCAAATTACTTTCAGTGGGTTACACAGGAAAGAAAATATGTGCACTAAAGAGAGAAGCCCTCTAAAAGATTTCACTTTTAAGAGCAAAATCTCACAGGATTTTATTCAATGCTTATGATTTTTGATGTTCTTCTTCAAGCCAAGTCTGAGATTGAAGATTCCAAATTTTTCTATAAACATTTCTGAAGTGAAAACCAAGCTGGATCATTTATAATTTCCACTGGCTGTTGCATAAAACTTGAAAATAGAAGCAACAGCAGAAAAAATAAATAGATTTTTGAAAATAGAAGATTGTTCACTCTTTCCATGTGGCTCATGTCTCTAACCTGTCTGTTAGGACGGCTAATTCCTTCTCTGCACTAATTTCTAGTAATTTTGTCAAAGTAATGCATTCTTGTTCATTCTTTTGTATCAAAGTTTGTCTGTCATGCAATTCCTTCATCACATCTTCTTTTTCTTGCAAAATCTCTTCAGTCTTTTTTTCAGTGGCTTTCAGGGTTCTATTCAATTCTTCTATTTGGTCATTAAGGGCCTCATTCTTCTTCTCTGCATCACTGTGGATATATTTTAACAAAGCAGTAAGGGTAAAATTTTCCACATGCATATTTAAAAAACAAAATGTAAGTTGCCAGTTTTTGTGGACCTACAAAATAATTCCACAACAATATATGTTAAATGTTTGAAAACAGACAGTGAAAACCTTCAAATTCCAATATAGTCCAACAATAAAACTGCAGGTAGCCATGAGGTTAACTGACAGCTTAGCACCATGACAGCATTAGAAAGAATTCTAGTAAACTGATTTATGTCAAAATTACTAGGTACAAGGCTATGACATTTCTAAATACTCTTCCTAAGAAATGGGAACTCTGATTAGTTTATTCTGTCATGTGACACATATAAAGACTATATAAAGACTCATTTAAATATTTCATTAATCGCAATCTGCACAATGTAGGTTTTAGAAATTGGTTCTCTGTAACACTATAGGGAAAACTTCTTAGATTTATGATGGCAGAGTTGCATTAAGCAGAGTAGTAAGGAGACACAAACTCCAGTGTAACCCTGTGCACAAATGGGGTATGAAACCCATCATTCATCTGGATGGCAATTGGACCGCTGGGATCTGTGAGTGACCCAGAAGAAACTGCACAGTGCTAATTTGATTTTACTCTTACAGAAAAGAGCACATGCCATGCTTCAGCGGAGAAGAACCCCAGCTTCACAAAAGAGAAAAAGAAAAGGTTGGCTGCTGGCTTGCATTTCCCCTGATAAAGTATTAGTGACTGCAACTCATGTCAGGACCTTACAGCAAAGCAGCTGTGGCTCCACAGCTGGTACAGAAGGACCAAGGGAGAATGAGTTTGTAGCCCAGGCCACACTGTCAGCTGTGGAGGTGTTAGTTTAAATCTTGATCCTCATTCTAATCAACAATTATCCTCAATCATTTCTATAACTAAGGGATGAGAAGTCATACATATATATTCAGGTATATAGAATTATTTATTAAAAACATACATTTTTTTCTGATTCAGCTTCTCAGTTTCTTTTGCAAGTTGCTTTGGAATACCAAGGATCCTAACCAGCTCAGCCTAGTAACAAAACAGAAAGGTTTGATTAATAGCCTCAAAAGCTGATGACTTTTCATAGTAGTAATATTCATTTAGAGCTGGTGTGAAAATCAGTAGGAAGCATTTTTGAATTACTTGAGTTTTTACCACAGAAATGTAGCTGCTAGTTTTAAAACTAAACATTGAGGTTTACCATTTTAGTATGTCTTCAAGATAAGAATTATGCTTGAATACTATTAATACATCTTATAATGCTATTTATACCATGAAAAGAAGTTGATCCAGGTATTTTTTTAATTCTCAGCATAAATCTGTATTAACTGTAATCTGAGCAACCTACAATAACACAAAATAACTAAGATGTCTTTATAGAAACCACTTTTTAATCAAAACCATGGCTTAGTATTTCCTAAAGAAGTAATAAGGATATGGCACAGCAGCATGTTTCACGCCTATTGGAAAATGGTCTAATATTTAATGTAGTGACATAATGAATTTGGAATGACAACATCCAGAATATTCACTGCTCCTTTGGGCAAAACATGTACCCATACACACACATGCACACACACTCACAGATACATAGGTACAATTAATTTTGTGTTACTTTTAAATAAGTCTGCATCTCCTGAAGCTTTTCCATTTCTTCCTCATCTGTTAATATCAGCTTTTCCTTGGATGAAACAGCTTCTTTTATTGAATCAATTTCCTCTTTCCTCTGGATTACTTCTTTGCTGAGCTCATCACAATTTTCTTTCAACTTTTTAATTTTACTGCCTTTCTTAAAAAGAAAGTAAAATACCAGATTAATTGTATTTTCCCTTTTACATTTTGCAGGCTTCTGATAACACAGACTCACTAACTAACTGAATGACAATAACATTTTTAATGACAAGATATGAAATGTATTTTTTTTTACCAGATGTGTGTTTCTTCTATCAATACTAATAGAATTTTATTTCCAACAAAGCCACATATATTCCTCAGGATTTATGGCTACAAGTGTATTTTTCACGTTCATATCCTAGAACTAAAAACCTACAGCTATCTTTACATGCAGTATCCATTTGCTGAATATAGTAGACATTTTCTTGAGTAAACAAAAATCCAGATCTTTTCTGAATCAGTTATTTATTGCTTGCCCAAGTTATCAAAATTGAATGATATAATATGATATAATATAGCCAATAAACTCTGTTTCTTTTAAAATCTATTTTTCTATGTATTCTATGTATTTCTATGTATTCTATTTTAAATAAATTCTAGATATGCACAGTGAGAAAACATTTTCAGTGATTTTTAATATGTTAGTTGACGAAACATAATACATTGCTTTTCTCATGTCTTGTACTTACCTTTTCTTTTGAAATTCTTTCGTATTCATTTTCCAGAAGCTTTTTTTCTTCTCGCAAACTGCAGTAAAAATCAAAGCAGAACTAAATATATTAGCAATAGAATAATCATTACTGCAATATAGTAAATGGTAGGAAAGTATGAAACCCTATCCTGTGTTAGACTACAACACACGGTGAAAGAGCATGAAAGGTGCTCAGACTTAAAGGAAGTAATTGGGGGTCCTGAAGCACTGGGTGTATATATGGAGGTGTACACATCTTTTTCTACAGTGCACACATCTAAACATTTGAACCTGATTTTTCTTAGTCTGACCACCTCCTGAGGGGTGCATTCATGCCTCACTCACCCTTGCCTTTACTAGTGGCACCCTAGAGCCACAGTTCCTCCCAACCTCAGAAAACAAAATGTCAACATGGAAATGTGGCAAAAGGAAAGAGGAGGTAGGTAACAACCACAAAGACATCAAATGTCAAAGAAAGTGCAGTTGCTAATGAGAAACTTTCTTCTTCCTATGAATGTTTTCACATATACATTTACTCTTCAGACTACTCAGGTGAAGCTCCTCAAATCTGGACTGGATCCTGTGAAAAAAGAATCCTGAAAACTGGCAGAGATTATAGGCTAAGTCAAAGGAGTATGGTTGAAAAATAAATTGAATAGCCACAGTGATTTTAACCTATATCCAAAACTAAATTGCATTTAATTTCAGGCAACAACAGGGACAGATGCTAAAGAAGTGAAGAAGGAAGAAAGGAGAAAACAGGAAAGCTCTTAGATCTTGTGTGCATTTACTAACACTGCCCTGAGAAAGATGAAGGAATGGTTCTAAAAAGAGAGCTCAACCTTGTTGAGCAACAGTCTTGTTGGATTTACAATAGGGAGCTTCTTGGTAGCAGGTAAGTAAATACTGCCAAATACAAAAAAATTATCCCTTCTGAAGGTACATCTTTACATCCCCAGTACCTGCACAGAACAATTCTGCACCTATAGAAGGTAAATGGGCTACAGCAGTCTGTATGCCCTCACAGCCTAACAACTTAACTGGGTCACTGAGCTATTCACTGGGAACAAGAGGGCAGGTTCTTGCAATGCAATTCGTACCTACAATGACATTTCAGAGTCTCAGGCTATAAAGAAGTAAAGACTGCAGCTAAGGAATAGGTGGAACAAACAAATCCCCTCCAGGTATAGCAAAGAATCCACTTCAGTGCTCAAATTTATTCAGTGCTTAAATTTTTTTAACTCAGGTGGGAGGATGTGCTGGTCAAGTTTTGTTGATACCCAGGGCAGTCTGGTAGAATAAATAACTCTTTAAATTAGAGAAGCACTAAGGGAAAGGGACAAACTTCCATAAAAGAGTCGTGTCACTTGGAGCTATAACAATGGCAAGGGACTCCTGGGCATCTCCACCCACCCAAAACAGCTATTAGTTACCTCATAATGTGGCTGATACAGAAAAAAGGCAGGTGACAGCTATTTCTTTTTTTTCTTCTGAAATCTTTCAGCAGCAATGCAAGACTTTGCATGGTGGTGGTGGTTCAGGATTCAGAAAGTATGTGGTCATGGGAACAGAGATCAGTCTCCCAGCAGCCAACTCATGGATGACCATTCCTAGGACCTTACACTCAACCCTTTAGCAGTTCTGATATAAGATTCCCTCCTCCCCTCCACCACCCCCACTCTCTCAATAAACTCTTTCTTATATTTGAGTCCTCCAACAAAAGGAGTGAAGCTTATACCTGGAAGCCTCAGGCAACATATTTCTAGTTAAGGAAACTAAATAGTGAAAAAAAAGAGAACTGAGTTGGTGGTGTTGCAATATAAACAGAACAAAACAAAACATCTCTCCCACAAATAAGAAGCTCTGGCTCAGATGAAGAGCAAAGAGAAAATAGACACAGAGTAGATGTTGTTGATATACAGCATGTATGATATGTGTATAGGCAGACTGCAAGTATGCCTCTACAGGGACTGGTAAAGACTAAAAACTAATTTGAATGCAGCGTTTGAACACTCAGAGAGTGAATGAGTTTGCAAAACAAAATCTTATAAAGAAAAAAGTTGAATTTAAATCAATCTTCCCCCAAAATTGATAAATTTAATTAAAAAATAAATTTCCAAAATTCCAAAATCATATTCCAAACCCATTTTGGCAGTGCTTCTAATTGAATTCCTTGGGACTGGCATAATCACACTAAGGATAAAGAATGTCTCCTTTGCACAAATAGCCATAACTGTTTGACTACCATGAAATACTATTAAGTAAGTCTTATGCCAAATGATTAAAGAGGTACTTCAGAGCTTGCGGTTAGACCGTGCTGTGCCCCCTTTCACATCATGCTGGACGATCAAAAGAGCAATACCGAAGATCAGGAGGGAGAGCAAAACTGACACTGTTTTCATTCTGTCACATTCCTCACTCATGAGGACAGATTCCTGTGGAACCATTCCAGTTTCACAACAAAAAATTTTCCATCCAGCAGAAGTAAAATGATTTGAACACTTCATTTTCTGTGGCATAAACAAAGGCAACAGTGAATGACAAGGGCCAAGTTAACTAAATAGCTAGCCAACCAACCACTTCCACACAAAAACCAGTGAAGTGTGAAAAAAAAAAATGGGTAAAAAGAAAGAAGTTAAATCTCTCCCGTTTGAACAATGAGTTTGATCCAGCTGCCCACAGCCAGAAGTCAGGCAGCTCTATGCTAATATCCCAGGCTTCCTTATTGTCAGGGATAAAAAGTGGGACCTCCAAAGGGAAGGTCATCTCACATTCCAGGTGACTGCTTTACGATGACATAAATTAACACTTGAAGATAACCTATATCTCTCTGTGCACTCTAAAGGGGAGTCAGGATGATTAAAACACATTTAGAAATCAAGTGAGACTCTTCAAAGAATTTAAGTTTAGTCTCTTATTTAATAGATAAACACAGAAGCTTAATGTAAGATAAGCAGAGAAATTTTGGTCTTTAGCATTTGAATCTTTTAATCTGTGTTATATGGATATCAGCCTCATGACTATTTTACTTAGATGTCAATGACAACAAACAAAACCACTGCAACTGGCATTAGGCATTTAAATTTCCCATTATTTTATAGCCCTTCACTGATGGATGTATTTTTAAAAATCATGTGGATTTTATTATCACTATTATACTTCTAACAACACACACAATGGAAAGAAGATAAAATTCTTAAGCATTAATGTATGCAAACATTTCTAACATTGCTCTTATTTTCATGGAGCCTAATAACAACACTGTACATGAAAAGCTGTCAGAGATGCAGTTGTAATGAGGTAAAAAAAGGCAGTTGGAAAACTGAGCTATTAATAAAAATATATTCCAGATTTTTCCCTGAGAGACATTTACAGCTGCAAGCTGACACAGAAATAAAAAAATTGAGAGATTAAGAAATGTAGTGGTAGTTGTCAACAGAAGCCCGTTTCACTTCCTCAGCTCACAAAAAACCACAACACTGTCATCATTAGAAGTCCCATCATGCAAGAAAGCAAACTCCTTCAGCTACTATCTCTCAGAATAGCTTGGAAATCCACAGAAGGTGTTCAGCACCTCACTACTAAAATCTAGTGACCATAGGTAGAAGTCATCACAGCTGACAGGCTGCCAGCGCGAGCTTCCTGTAAGGCTCTGAGCTGTAATTAGTTTGTAGGTACCAGAAAATGCAGAGACAAGGCCAGCTGATAACAACTTATCTGTTGTTATCAACTGTGATTATAATAGCTGTGATGCTATTTATTTTATTTATAGTCTGTAATTCTTTACTACATAAGCCATGGACAACAGCTTAACTTTTCACTTTTTAATTATTGAGTGACTAATACAGAAATAATTACAAGTGTTCCTTATTTGCAATGCTTCTACAAGGACAAAGTCAGTTTTGCAATCCTGACTTGCATGCAGTTGCACAGAGTACTTCAGTGAGGAGCTGTTATCCCTGTGAGAGCTTGGAGATTGGACCTAGGCTTTCAAATAAAATTATTTTCAAGCATCAGGCACCTTTAATCTCACAAACTCATGTTATAGATAAATTTAGTACAAATTAATCGCTTACTTTTAAATGAATTGTTTAGATGATAGATTTAGATTGAATATTTATTATTTCTCAATAATAAGCTACTGTTGATACCATTGTGTAATTAAAAAGCAACTCTTCTTTATTTTATTTTGTCTCATAAACCAGCCAAGCCACACATGAACATTAAAGTGAAATGTCTCCTTGAGCCAGAACAAATCCTTGCTGATCACACTGATTCTTTCCTTCTTGTTCCGCTAATTTGATTTTTTGGTCTATATTCTTACTTACTGAGGCTTCTTAGCAATTATATTAAGAAATTTCATGGCTCTGAATGCAATTTTAGCAGAACTGAGATGAGAGATGACTGCAGATGACTCTTCTTCCTTTTACTTTATTACTTTATTACCCTTGCCAAGTAGTTTTTGAGAGGAAGAATACTCCCAGAGTCAGCTCTGGCTTTGGGATGGTGGCCCAAGCTTTACAAGCTCAGTAAAATCCTTCCAACCCTTGTTCTCCCTCTGTGCTGAGCTCTTAGGCAGACACACCAGCAATGAGCCCAGTACATCCATATGGCAGAACAGGCCACAAACTAGAAGAGGAGGCACATACCAACAGTGGGAACACAACCCATCCATGCAGTCACCCTCAGGGTGACTTCCCTGACAGCTGAAGTGTGTCAAGAAATACACTAAATACCTCATGTACCTATTCAAGCTATGAAAAAAGTCACAAAATTCCTGAAAACCTGATGATACTTTGATCCTGAAAGCAATTTAATTTATTCTGGGAATGTTGACCATTCATTAGAACAATAAACAATTAAAACAGAAGATGAAATATCTTCAGCTATTAAGAAAGGTCTGAAAAAAATTACTTACAGAGTCAATTAAATAGGAAATTAAATAGGGACAGAAGAGTATGGAATATTAAGAGACCTTGAGCCTTGCTAATGTTATGGCATATCTGTAGGACTCCTCAAGTATGAAATGTCATTGTTGTCAGATTTGAATCTGAGTGGAAAAAATGTGCTAAGTACTCTTAGATATTAGAGAAAGTAAATTAAGGCAGGAAACAAAGGCATCAGAGATAAGAGGGATGCTTCAGAGAAAGAAAGGTTTACAGAAACAGGGGAACAGAGATCTGCAGAACCAGGGAAACCAGATCAGATTTCTCACTTCCAGCTCAGCACTAGGTCTGAGTAGACATTCTAAAAAAAAAGGATAAAGCAGTAGATAAGAGACACAGATAAACCCTTCAGAACCTTTCCCCTTCCATGTTCCCTGCCTGCTATGCATAAAAAAGTAAATAAACAACATGTTTATTTTCAGACTGAACAGCCATTAGTCATAATTCCCAAAGAGACTTTACTTGTAAGTGCCAAGCACAGCTGGGACTGTATTAACACAGTTGGACAACAAGGGAAACTGTGTTCCAGAGAGATCAAGGGCCAAGAGAGGTTGGACCATGACTTTTTATCCTGAGAAATGAAGGAAACCAAGCAGCAATCTAGCAAACTTCTAATACCTCTGATGCAGCTTCTCTCTCCCCTGTCTGTGACATTGTCTGTGCACACAGATATTTCAGCAAATACTGTTTTATCTTTGGATAAAACCAGCAAGCATATAAATCTTCATTTTACATCAGTGTTGGATCACCTGCTATTCAAAACTCTACTCTGGACACTCATTTTCACTGTCTTTCACAGGCAACAAACTCACACCTTCATTACAAACATGTATTCACACCCATCATCTGGTTTTCTTCATAGTCTATTTATCATTTCTCCACTACATTCACTCACCCATTCTTTATAGATATTGTGCTAGTCCTGTTCATTCTAGACTAGTCCAACTCAAAATCAGTATAATTTCTTGAATATTTCTGGAATTTCTCTCCCAGTAAGCAAATCCACACACAATCAAGGCACATCCTTCTCACTTCATACCCACAACACAGATAAGACCCAATGCTACAATCAGGCATGAAACAGATTCCAGACAAGGAACAATTAAATAAGCTGTAGCTCCTGAGTTTGAAAAAATAGACAAATTAAAGGGGGAAGGGGTTGTACAAAAGAGATCTACTAATCCATTCTGCAGCGGTGAATCAGATGCTCATTGTCTCATCCAGTACAAGAACTACAGGGCACTGAAAGAAGCTGTAGGAGTCAGGTTAAAAAAGCAAGGAGGTGGCAGCTCTTACATAGTTAATCTGTGGAACGCTTCACCCAGCGTGTTGCAATGTCAGAAGTTTGTTCTGGAGGAGACAGGAAAAGTTCAAAGGAATAGGGGTCAACTGAGGATTCCCAAGCACAGAGAACTGTATTTGGCTCATGAAATCCCCACATCACAAGTGGCTGGGGCTGCACTTTTGGTCTCCATTAGATAATGCACCCCACCAACCTCTGGTCAGACTTCACAGCTGGGTTTGATCACAGGTAATACACAAAGCATAAGTTACTTACTACAATGAAGGAACATTTTTTACAGCATGACAAGCCCAAAAAGTGGATTTTTAACCTGCAAGATATTCAGTTCATATATTAAAATTATCCAGAAAATGTGCAAGGGTAATTGAAATACCTACACTGCATTTTTTATAGAACAGAGTTCTCATTTTGACTGGAGGTAGAAAATAGAGAATGGGAAAATATTTCCTAAACATATAAATCCTAATATTTTTTTTTTTTTTGTAAATTGATGCAAAACCAGTGAAAAATGCCCAAAATATATGAGGACAAATGGTTAAAAAGCACACTTTAGAAGACCTTATTTTTGGACTGCTTGGAAATTGCAATACATTCTGTATTTAATAATTATTTCAGGAAATTTCATGTTTCTTAGTTATCTCATAGCAAATAATTTTTTCCAGATTCTTTCCATGTTTCTTTCCCACTCCCAGTTTGCTTCATTCTCAAGTTTCTTTTTCTCTTAGAGCAAACACTTGGCTCTAAAAAAGCTAAAAAAATCAATAAAGAATTGCCAGAAAAGCCTGCTCCATGCAGTGTGTACAGTGTTCCTGATTTCCTTGCAGAATAATAAGCTTAACTGCTGAGATGCTGACACTATGTGTTTGTGTTTATATACACACCAATGACACTACAGCTGGATTGAAGATGGGTAAAAATAGCAAGGCCCCCACAAAATAAAAAGCTGATTTGATCTACCTATGTACATATTTTTAAAAATGCAATACTTCTGCTTGTAATTTTACTACAGAGTATGCAGATAATTGAAATGTATACAATACCAAGCTAATTCTGGATTGTTTTCTTTACACAGAAATGTTAAGATTTCATTCCCTTCACAGTAAATTTATAATTTTTCTGACATTAGAATATACAAGTACTCCTTCCCCTTTGAATACCTGAATAGAAAATTCTGAATACACCATGCCACTGACGTTAAAAATAGCACTGGGTCTATTTATGACATTGTTCCATAAAATCCAAGCCAACAGGTCTCTGAGACACTTTAAACATTTGTATTGAAGGTATCCTAGACTAGAATTGTTCATGTTAATTTTCTCCACCTAAATATTATTTGTGCAATGTAGCAAATTTTAAACAATATTTTAAAGAACCCTATCCGTGTTCTAAATTTAAAACTATCTACAAATCTCACCATGGTAAATTTATTCATCACTGACATGTTGCTGTTACTGGGGAAAGTTTGCGGCCATTTGTTTGACAGCAGCCATCATGAAATATGTCCACGTAAAATGTAAAGGAGATTATTTTTATTCTATTTATCATCTTTTTAGATTAGCTATGATAAAATTAGCAGCAGGTGACCACTTTCACCTACCATTCTATCTTCAATCGATTTTCATACACTCTTCCTTTAATAGCATTGTATTCACTTCGGCAGCTAAGAAGTTGCTGCCTTATTTGGGAAGCTTCACTGGAAGCTTCTTCAGGGAGCTGTTCTGCTTTTTCCAGGTCACATTGTTGCTCCAGTTCTGTACTCAGGCGTTCAGCTTCCTGTAACAGCTGGGTCTCAGATTCCTGTAAACTACATTAAATAGACAAATTTAGAACTAGTCAATGTGAAGCACAGGCTTTGTATTTATACATCTTTACATACCAGTAATATTTAGTTCAAGGTTTTCAAGATGAGATGGAATTAAGATCTGAATAATCTTGTCTGACTTCCTAGTTGACCCTGCCTTGAGCAGGAGGTTGGACCTCCTGAGATCTGTTCAAACCCAAATCATCCTATGATGCCATGAGAGCAGCGGAATCTGGTCTTGGGGGTTTTTCTGCATACCTACATCTAGAGTGAGATTCATCTCACCTAATTTTAACCAGATGACAGACTGTTATGTAGTTTAATTTATTTGTCTAACACTTCCTAGACAAAAAGGAAGAGACAGGGAATCCATTTTATCCTAAGAAGTGCCAAAGGCTAGATCTGATTCACTGCGGAGACTTATAATAGTGTTCACCAGGACAAGGCCCAGTCTGGCCTATATGACAACTTTAAATTCTTAATAAACACAGGTTCATCTTCCCAGTGATGAATTACATCTTGCTACTGCTGTAGTGCTACCAAGACCTGAAATAACTCATGTAATGATACACAAGCTGAGAGTACATTTGTGGACATCTGTGGAAGCTTATTCTGAGGCCTGTAGATCAGTGATCAATGATCTGATCCGAGTTGTACCACCAGACTAGCTCCACAGAAACAACAAACTCCTGTCAGTGTCTGGAGACTGGTGTGCATAATATACTTAAGAACCTGTGACAGCTGAAAAACATCCTAAAGGCTTTTAGTAAAATATATTGATTAGTATGGAAAACTCTTAGAACAACACTATGAAAATTCATATACAATGTACCATACATAAATCTATGCTTTATGCTATAGAAATCATTGTGCATGCCTCTTCAGTAGTACTGCATTATGACTTTTATATAATGGTATACTAAAATTAGTCACAAAGTATGTAGAAGAATAAAGAACTCCATCACTTGCCTTTTATTAATTAAAAATATAGTGCAATACATTTATTTAAAAAAACAAAGGAACTTAGAATTTCCCATATTTAGAAACTCTGGACATAAATTTTGGCTCAAATTTTACATTTATGGCTTAAACAGATAAACAAAATTACATATCACACTAGAGAATAGAGTCAAGATGGTAAAATGATGATAAAAATATAATGATGATACAAAACATAAAACTGACTATACTGCACAAACATAGTTGAAATAATATAGCAGAAATTGTTTTGATTCATGCAACATTTCTCCCTAGACAACTTCCTTTTTCTAAACTAGAAAATAAGAAAACCACAGACTTCAACACAAAACCGTGTGCCTTCATCATGAACAAATAATTTCATGTGTTTACATATACATATTAAGGGAAAACTAAAATGACTTATTAACACTGGATTCTATATGATACTTAAGTATTCTTTAAATCTAAGAGAATTTATGCAATTGTGGGAGAAAATATAATTTGTTGTAGTAATACACAATTTCAAACACAATTCTGTCGTAACATATACATTTTACATAGTTACATAAACACGTAAGTGAATTCATAAAAACAAAACTTTTAGTATTGGTTTTTTCAATGTAATAAAAAAAAGAAAAATAGAAATAAGACTTGAGTGTTGAACCAAGATTTTGTTCTCTGCAGATGCCAACAGTATTTTTTCATGTTGAATGAAATTTAATTGAAGACAATGAAGAAATAACTGCATATCTACACAATGTACTCATATAGACTCACATGACTGCTGAAGTAAGATTGTGCAGTCTGATTTGGCAGCTTTTGAATTTGTGTAATAATTAGTAATTTAGCAGAGGCTTAAGAAAATAAGATTCCTAACCTGCTAATGAATCTTCGTTATTATCTGAGTATCTTCCAGTTTGGGTGATCAGAATATTCATATTAGGTTCCTAAATTGAGATAATATAAATAAAATCTACAACTAGGCTACACAATTGAGTGACTGAAAGAGTTTTCAGGGGCCAAATCCAAGTTCAGATAGTTCAACTTTAGATGCAGCCTTACTACAAAGTGGATGGGTGAGTCAGCACCACAATGGCATGACAGCCTGTTCTCAGAGAACATAAATTCAAAAGCACTTAAGACTTTGAAGAAAAGTATCAAAGATGTTATCTGCCAGGTGACATCTTTCACAGAATGCCAAATTGTGCCAAACTGATAGCAAGAAATAAATTTGCTACTAAACAGAGGACTGCACTATACATTTATAGCTCTGTGTACACTGGCAACAGCCTTGGAAACTACCTGCACACAGGGTAATTGCATTCATTATATTAGATAAATTTGTATACCAAAGAGATCAGTTGCAACAGTTTGGCACAGCTGTCACAGGGAATTGTGCTGCTTAAGATGTATAAGGCTTTCTCCTTGAGATTTTTATATGCTAATAAAGGAAAGAAGAAAACAGAGCTTGAAAACTTCATCCTGTGTCATTTGTCTTAATATGGCATTGCAACAACACCAGGACAGATAGAGATTAATTAGGAAAGGGATTGAATTCAACTGTAATATGTGAAAAAACAAGTTCTTCATCCACAGAACTATACTGCACATGTTAGGGAGATAAATTAACAATTAAAAATCAGTATTGATCCTGTGAAGGGTTCTTTGCAGGAAGAGAATATACACACACTGCACTTACCACGAGGACAGTCCTTACAGCTGATGGAGAAAACTAAACCCTTGCAGATGTCTGAATAAGGAGGAAGTGTGTTGTCCCTGTTTCTTTCTATTGACTGTTAAGGGACCCTTGGTACCTTGTTCAGATGAGCACGTCTGCTGATGTTAATATATGGACAATTGAATCTCACTTTTGATGTCTGAATCCCACTCTTGATATCCTTAAAATATACTGGACCTCATGATTTATTTTTGGCAATTTATTTTCCTTGCTCTCTTTTAGCAGTAGGAGAAATTTATCCATGGGAATTAGTACTTGCTCACACATTGGTGTTCTGCTGTGACACATAACTACACCTAATACAGAATGTGACACCATGCTCTCTGATCCACTTTCTTACAGAAGTATGGCCACTTCATACTGCTGTGAGAATGATGGAAAGACTGAGAGATGTAATCTACCATCTAACATTTTCATGCTTTTGGTGCATTCTGTTAAGGATAGTTTTAAGTGTGACAGAAAGGACAGCTGAGTCCTGTTTACACTCAGGCCCTATTCCACTTGCTATACACACAAAGGGATTGCCTTTACTTAAGTGGATGTCCTGTATAAAAAAATAATTTATAAATACATAAAACATGTAGGAACATGTTTATATTTTTCCAATGAAAGACTGTTTTCAAACTAACACTGGATAAAAATCAACTAATTAGCAGCTACTGGATTTCTGCTTCAGATCAGTGAACACCAGTGAGACAGAAATCTTCTCAATCGATTAATTCAAACCCCACAAACTATGTTTAGATCTGAGCAGTCAGAAAAGTCTTCTTGTATTTTCTAGGAACCTGAACTGGTTTAGTAGTGCTGTTTTTAATTTTGCTTCCCAGAAAGATTTTCTATTTATCTCAGTAATTTGAAATAAACTCAGATAATGTTTCAGAGTCAGAACCATATACCAACTCCCCATTTTATTAAGACAAAACTAGAAGACTCAGCTACCCTCAAGAAAAACTATTTCAGTGTTTTGAGAACTCTTTTTCAAATTACTTTACATTACTTAGCACTTGTTGCTATTCAGACTGCCAGGAGGCACAACGAATTCCAGCATAATCCAAATAAGCAGGTATAACCTGAATTAGCTTTAGAATACTTATATTACGCTTTACCTTCAATGACAGAATTACCATAAGGTTTTAAATTTGGACTGTCAGTGAAAATGGGATAAAATATTGCTAATATGGTGGATATTATGGTATGTATTACAAGAATGTAACAAGAATATCATGATGCTGATTTCACTGATAATTACAGGTATGCTGTAAGAAATATAAAATTATTATTTATAAATACTAATGTAGTTTTGCAGTATTTTCAGTAGTTCTGGGACTGCTACAGCTGTAGTATTGTGTCCCCCTTTGTCCACCTCTGTCTCTCTCCCACTCACACATGCCCTGCCCAAGCCTGGTGTCAGGCTATGAGCAAGATCTCTGCTCTGTCCTCCAGCAAGTACTGGTGCAGGGCAGGCTCACAACTACTATACCTAATTTCCAAAATACCTAAATAATACCTACTATACCTAAATTTCCAAATTTCATTTTACTTTGAAGCTTAAGCTTCTAATCAAAATCTACTAGCAGTCCTGTCTAATATGACTGTCAGTACTCTCAGAAGGTAAAATTCACACTATTTTGGAGTGACAGTTTCATTTTCTTCCTTAAAAATGAGACTTTAGCTTCTTCAGTTGCTCTCTGTGATGTCAGCTCAGTAGGTCAGTCTTTTCATACAATACAATTCTGGCTACAGGATCTTCAAATACATATTTATTTTAAACTTGCAAATTGTCTATTGCAGTCTGTACATCCATTCCCAATATTATTATGTTTGTATTAGAAACAAAGATGTGTTTCAAAGAAGTATTTAAGTATCCCAAATTACCTTGAAAGTTCCTATTAAATAATACTGGTTTACAATCTTGTGTTCTGGCTTCCTGTTTATGAACTATAACTGTAAGAAAGTCTTAAGTGTTAATTAAGCTTCAGCATGAGCAGAAAATATTTTTAAAACATAATGCTTTGACTACTGAAAGTCTAAAAAGGAATATTATACCTTATCACAGCTTCATGCAGCAGGGTGTACTGTTCCTTCAGCTCAGCTGCTCTGGTGTCTGTAATTTTTCCAGCAGAAAATAGCTATGGAAGGCAAACAGACAATTATGAAATCTTCTAAGCACTAATACTTTCATTCTGTTGCAACTTTTTATAACTGTAATTGGCAACCTTTCCATTTATACAGACTTTGGTAACATAACAAATTAAATACAAAACAAAATCAAATAAACAGATTAAAAAAATGCTTGTTTACATAAAAATTTAAAGTATAAATATAAGAACATAAAGGATGTTTCTATCACAACTACAGTGCTACCAGTACTGTACCATTTCTTCTCTGACTGTATTAATATTTAATGATAATTCTGTCTTGACTTTGAACTTAGTCTCTAAGTAACCTCTTTTCCACATTGCTTAACTGGTTCAGTTTTGCTATAAACTCACTGGCCTGCACAGTGAAAACTGAGGCTGTAAGTGTCTCTGCAGGCAGTAGGGTTGTGAAAAAAAAAAGGAGCTAGGCAGCTAGGCTAAAGCTGGATTACCCTCAGGCAACAGAACAGATTACCTTACATGCCTGTGCAGATCTGCCCCAAACACCAAGTTCAAACAGGTCTTTACCTCCAGGGATAGTAACTCAAACTCTTCCTTGAGCAGTCTGAAGAAATTTTTCCTAATATCTGATCTAAACCCCCCTGGTGCAACATGAGGCCATTTCCTTCTACGCTATCACTTGTTACCTGCAAAAAGACAATGACCTCATGACTACATCTCCTTTCAGGTAGTTGTAGAGAACAGTAAGTTCTACTCTGAGCCTCCTTTTCTCCAGGCTGAACACCCCCAGCTCCCTCAGCCACTCCTCATCAGACTGATGCTCCAGACCCTTCCCCAGCTCTGCTGCCTTCTCTGGACTCACTCCAGCCCCTTAAAGTCCTTCTTGTAGTGAGGGGCTCAAAACTGAGCATGGGATTTAAGGTGTGGCCTCACCAGTGCCGACTGCAGTGGAACAGTCATTGCTCTGGTCCTGCTGGCCACTCTATTCCTGTGTGATATTGGTTTGGAAAGCCTTTCTTCCCCTCCTTTGGTCATAAGTAGGGAGAAACAGGTTAAATCCAATTGAAAAATATAAGTTGATCCACCTCTATAAAAGCCCATGGCTAGCCTTGTGGGGCAGCACACCAAATCTGCAACATCTATGGGACCCTGCCAAGAAATGTGATTAGGCAGGTCTCCTGAAATAAGATGGGAAATTACTAAAGCACCAAGAAAATCCTGGCAGTTGTAATTCAACCTTCAGAATATTCAGAAGAAACTATCTAGAACTAATCCTATGGCCAAGAAGCAGAATACACCAAAGGTGTAAATACATGTAAATAAAAAATACATCAATATGCCAAAGGAAGTATATGTTTTCTTGATAACTGTTTAAGTATTCTTGAACATGTTTCAAAATATTTCATGGTAGCAAAGACAATCTTTGTTCCCTGAGACCCCAAGAATAGAAGGCCTTTCATTTGTTTGCATGAGATTAAAGATAAGCAGTTCTCAATATTTTTTTTTGCATTCTCTATGATCAAAGATACTGTTCACTTAAGTTCAAAGTTCTATCTAGGTCTTCTGTGAGAAAGAAAATATTTCCCTTTCTCAACCCATTTATTTCCTTAGCCTCATACATAGATACAGTTGTCCTATTTGTGTGGTGCCTCATTAATGTGCTTTCTCCACACTCTGATCTGTACCTGTGAGTTACATTTTTTTTTTTTTTACTGCTTAGGTTTTCCGTGCAGATCTACACCAATGCTTCCACAGAAATAAACTTGCTTGTTCTGGAGGCTGTGTCTGCTTCTTTATGTCCAGAAACATACAGATTTCAATTACTAATTACTCAGTTCAGTTCAGAGCTAAGAGCTCTACTTCAGGAAGGTTGCTCCTATGCATCGTGAAGACTTGTAGCACTGAGGACTACACACAACTGCATGGATGGCATACCAACATGTCAAAGGCAGTGAGACTTCCTGGAAAGTTTCATCACCAGATAGTTCCCATTACCACAGAGTTATTGGGAGAGCCATCAAAGAGACTGCACTGGGCCACCCTGGTTCCCAGGATTTGTTATTAAAACCTGGTATATTGTTTTCTCCAAGATTCTTGGGAGGGCAGAAGGGAAAGAGAAAACTAAGGGGAAGAAATAGTTTGTGGAAGAAGGAAGCAAACATGTGATCCTACTCTAGAAAAATTGTATTAATTGTGATGATAAAACCAGACAAGAGATTATGCCCCTGATATAAGGATACGTAATTCTTTCAAGGTGGCTTGTCCCACATTAATGATAAAACCACCAACACTATTTATGCACTCATAGTTCATTTTATTGCTCAGAAGTTCTCCAATTGCTGGGTTAGGTGAAATGTAGGTGTCCTCAGTGTAATTACATTGCTATACTGAAAAGTAACACAGTGAGTGAGAAGAGGGAGAAGTGAGAAAAAAAGGGCTTGTAAATGGCAATTGAGGATGAGGGTTTTTTCAGTCCTGTGTTAACCATAATGCCCTTAAAAGAACTGAGGTAATTTTATTATACTGGTGATCTCAGATTTGGAGTCTGGAATATAGTCAGATAAATATTCTTAACTTGTTGAGTCTTCCAGTCCCATTCCATGTCAGTTGTATTTAATGTATATTGCTTTTCTCAGATTTTCTTTCTCATTTTATAATGAACTGGGACCCCAGACATTTTCAAACAACTCAACTTTGATAGATCATCTGGACAAATCAGAATAAATTTTCGTTATCTAAATGTAGAATTACTGGAAAGTTGGATAAAGATTTGTCTTTTAACGAATGGTTGCCTGGCAACTTTCTACTTTCTGTTTCCCCATACTCCCATAAAAGCAATTAAATTTAAAATACAGAATTATGTGTCATATTGCTGGATTTACTTGAATCTTTTCCTTTTAATGTAAAATTTCTGTTATGTTTATTTTACCATATTAAGTTACCCTTAAGTTACCCTATTAAGTTACCCTTAAATTACCCTTGTAATTTTCTAACTTTGTTGCAATTTTTTATATTGCTTTGTGATTTGAAGTCTGGCTTTTCTACCAGAAAAACAAAACATAACAAAACAAAACCAAATCCAAACCCAAGTTCCAAAGCAAATTTGTTTCCTTCAATCAGTGAAAAATCCCATGAAGTAAAATACTGGATAATTCTGTCCAATTACAAAAAATGTGGAAGAAAATGTTGCAGAGAATCTGAAAGGGAAGGACATATCCTTTGTATTTTTCTAGAAGGAAAAGGTAGATTTTTTGTCTCTGAGCAGGAATCATTTAAATATATGAGACCATGAGAAAAACATAACATACTTATGCTCAAATAACACTTCTGTACACCTGAAAAACTTTTCTCTCTACAAGTTCATATTCACTTGCTACCAACAGTTCTCCACCAGACCTGTCTTTAAAATCTCCTAATGAAAATTCCAAGAAAATGTGAGCACTATGTGAGATTATATACTATCGGAGGGACCTCTTCTCTATCCTGGCAGCATGATTTCAGGCACATGAGCCCCTGCATCTAAGACCACAGTAGTCTTTCCAAGGTTGGAAGGTGGATAGTGATGTTTGTAAGAAAGATAATATGTCAGAATAGGAATAGAAATTAAAGCCACAGAAGGGAGAGGATCCACCTGATAAATGAAGTACTCATCCATGTGAGCAAAACTAGTGACATCTGGCCCTAACTTTATTAACACCTCTTCACTCTGCATTAACTGGAGTGGACATTCTCCATTTTATCATATTATATTCAATTCTTTCTGACAGTCAGCTCAAAAAAATGCAGCAAGGAACTCATCTGAAATTCCAGAACAAGTTTTCTCTAACTCAAATATGATATAAATAAGAACTCTAGGCACATTTCCCATTTCAAATTTCAAGGCTCTTAAAGTTCTTAAGGGACTCTTCAGAAATGAATAAAATTCAGCCAAATCTTAAACATAAATAGATGATGGAATCTGAATATTGGTCTAACTCTTCATAGTTTTTTGATAAAAAAAGCACACAAAATAAGCACAGAAGATAAATAAAGTCACCACCAAGAAATTACCATTTAACATCAATTACTTACAGTCATTATTAAGTGAAGCACTTGAGGCTTCTTAGGAAAGACTCAATTTCAGCAGTGCCTAGGATCTCTGCATTTTGGAGAAACGATGTAGCTAACACGTGTTTCTAATTATGTTTGCAGTTACTGCAAAACAACTAAAATGTATTCTAAGCTCAAATGGAATAATAACCCTTTCCCTTTCTTCATGATAAGTTGTAGGTTTTGTAACTGTAACAACACATTGTGACTACAGTTACTGTTATTTTAATACATAGAATGTCCAATTTTATATTCATTTGCTATTTGAAACATCTGAAATGTCTCATCAAACAACTCTTTTCCCTCCTACTAGTAAACTAGAGAAAAATATCAAAGGATTAATATATTTTATACTTTGTATACACTAAGGATTTCATTATTAGCTCCTTGGCATGTGGCTCTTCTGGCCAGTCTGTTTTGTCAGATTTGGAATTTTTCTTTTGTGCTGTTTATTTCAAGAGCTTTTCTTACCTCTTTCATATAATATTTAAAAGGTTAAGCATTCAGCAAAGATAAAGGGTAAGTTCACCTCCTTGAACTGAGAGAGAGAGAGCTCTGCCTCCTCTGTCAAAATCCTCATGAAGCCACAGAGTTTGGACATAGCACACAGCTCAGGTGTGACTCATTTGGGGGAGAAAGCAATGCCACCTTCTCAGGGTTTGTTTCAACATTGTAGCAGGGCAACAGGTACAAGCACACTGAACCCATGCTATGACTTGCATTTCTGTCCATATTCCTGGATACAGCCTCCATGGAATCACAGGGCTAGGGGTATCTGCAAGTGTTTGGCTTGCCTGTGCCTGGTATCTCCAAATTATCTAGGCCGTATCTTGGCCCACTGCTCAGTGCAAGTTCAAAACTATAACTTCTCACTAATTCTGATCATGTCCTGGCCACTTCAAGATGAAGCACCCAAAAATGAAGGCAAACCAATTAAAAGATTGTGTTTGCAACCTCTCTGGCAATCTTAAAAAAGCCAAACACAACAGAAGAAAATATAATCTTTATACTCTTTATTCAGTCATCGTGCCTTTTTCAATATGTTTCAAATATTCATACACATATTGAAGACTAATAAAAAATTATCTATAATTTTCTACTCAGCAATATTTCAGGCTTCAGCACATATTTCAAACTATTTTAAAACAAGAAGATAAAAGTCACTAATTTAAGTCTGTAAACACTCAGTTTGCAATAAATTGTAGCCATTGGTATGCAATTCTGCATTCCTTTTTGGAGATTGGGAAACATCGAAAGTACACACAGAAATAGCTATACTGCAGTTATTTAGAGAATGATATGCCTTGCTTAAGTCATTATTCTAGAGAAAGGTTACAGTGGTAGAAAGTAAAGAAAAATGCACTGAGGGTTTTAAACAGATACTGTAATTGGAATGTAAAAATAAGGTGTCATCCCTCTCACCTGGAACTACATACATTTATTACAGGAAGTAGACTTGAGAATAAGTATGGAAAGTCCATAGAAAAAGCCCATTTATTAGCATTTCAAGTAGAATAGTATTTGTCACTGAGTTTCCTAAACATTTAATGTAGGTGACAAACAACAATGCTTGAAGCCATGAGGTTATTGGTTGCACAAATGCAGTCAGGTGGGAGTAAAGGCATACACACAAATCATAAATACACTTACTCACAGTAGATACACTGTACTGCCTTACACTGAACTTCTACAATTTTATTTCTTTAATTACAGATGGATGAACCAGGCATCCTTTAATGAACAACAAACTGCTGAAGAGTCTCCTAAAACAAACAAATAATGACTAGGAAAAAAAATCCTAAATTCTTTCCCAAGGCATAGTTCATAACAGTAGTTTTGTCCCCTAGTTCATGGGCAAAAGCAATCCCTACATGGAAAATATAAACATCAGCCACAATCAATATGGTACAGTGGGTGAGGATATTCTGCTGGCCAACTGAGTCTTGCATGGCTCAGAAAAGAGGGCATAGGAGACCAATAAGACAGGGATTTCAGGAAAGGACATAGCTTTCCTGCTGTCAGCAAATTTCATTTGGCTAGGAAGCTAGAAATTCAGATAGTAAGTAACCAGCATAGCCTTACACTTGCTGCTTTCATTGGAGCAGGTTTGCAGGAAACGGAAAGGGGATTTTTCTTAAAATACATAGGAGGGAGAGGCTTTTGTACTTGGTATATCATCACTCTGAAAGTGCATTTGGGTTTATTCTCTTTGTATACTGAGCTAACTACAGCATCTTCTGTGGCTATACAGATAAAGGAAATAGCAGTAAACTGTAGATTTTGAGCAGGCAGATCAGACGTCATGGGAGAAATAGAATTAATAAGAACAGAGTTTTGTGGATATTTAAAAATATTATGCTCACCTTAACAGAAAAAGTGATGTTCATTGACCACATGAATTTTATAACGTGTATTATATTTACAGTTGTGGATATAAATATCATATCCTCTGCTTACATGCTCTATGTCAGTGGTGCCTTTCTGCCTGTTGCCAGAATTTATGAATAAAGCAATGAACAATTAAAGCAGGTAGGAAAGTCATGCAGCCACTAGTTCTATGTAATCTGTATCTAAATAAGAATATTTATACTATCAAATGGAATAGGACTGCCTTTCCTTTTGTGTTCTGATATGTTCTCACAAACACATGAGGAAGCTGAATAGGCAGTCCCACAATCCAGTGGACAACATTAGGACTGCTTGCATGAAGAATGACTACTGAGTTAAAAAAAGAAAACTAGTTAATCAGAAAGAATTCTAAGTCAGAATTTCTTTCTAGTATGGACTTTTGGTATATAGTCCACATTGTGGAAAAACATTATTCCACAATAATTATTTTTCCACATTTTCCACATTGTGGAAAATTAATCTAATTACTTGTCATTCTCTTTCTCAGTCAAAATGTTTCACAGAATTGCTGAAGTCTACAAAAAACATCAGAAATATTACTGCGGCAGTTGAATCTTAATACATTCAATCTCTGCCACCAAAATGGTTTGTATGAATGAGCCGCAAAATACTTCAGGTTTGTACATAGCAATCATTTGAACTGCTTAGACAAACCTGGATATTTTGCAGCAATTCTTCTGCAGGAGATATTGACTCCCAGAACAAAGCTAGAAATCAAACAGATGCCAAGCTGTTGTGTTTTAAATTGCCATAGTCACAAGTCAAATGAACACCTGCCTACAATCATACATTTGTTGTTTTCTATTTGACCTACATCCCATTATCTGCCAGAAAAAGAAAAAACCTTACCCTAAAAATTCATGGGAAATGGTCCATGCTCATTTTGATAAACTTTGGATAAACAATCTCAGACAAGTCTGATAAAACAAAATATATCACTTCTTTAACCTTGTAATCACTGGGTAGTTCTGTGAACAGAATTAAAATCTTCAGTAGAATTTCAGAATATCTTGAGCTGTCAGTTATTTTCTTTATCTTTAGGAAGATGTCTGTATAATAGAGAAATCTCTTCAGTCCACAGGAAAAAATATTCCTAAAAAGTAGACTAAGAGATTAAAAGCAACAAGAAAATGAGTTTTAAGTATAAAGCAAAGATCTTAGCAGAAAAGCTTCAGTTACAGTAATCAGCTGTTATTCAGTTAGGTCCTTTCACAGTTGAAAAATATTGGCTTTTGGGGTTTGTGATTGTTTAACTAATTTAAAGTTTTAAGTATTATGCAGCACACTCTAGATCTAGAGAAACCCCATCTGGAAAGAAACTTTGTTTATAAACAAACAGTAGGTGTTAGTTTAATTCTGGTCCAATATTTCTGCCATTAGTTCAACTGCATCAGCATCTCACAGCTTAAGACTACTCAGTGTCCTTCCTCTTTGATGAAAAACTCAGATTTGAAAGTTTGCTTCATTTATTCCAAGAAGGATAAGAGTCATGAAACATGAAAAAGGCTGTGTCATACTATTTTGGGCTCCTGAAGAAAGAAAAGAGATGTGACAAATTATTGGGAATTTCCTGACAGAACAGAAAGAAAGACCAGTACTCAATTACAAGGGTGTTCCAGGTAGGAAAAACACACAGACTGGTGGAGAAATGGATCTTCTGGACTCCAAGCAGACTGGTGACAGTTTAGCAGCAGAACATGATTCATAATGAAATCAGGAGGAAAACAGAGCAACTCAAGATTACTAAAGTCTCATCCAAAGGAGAAAGTAAACATCCCAAAAGGAAGATATATATGGGACTAATGGATGGATGTCTCAGGACAGAGGTATTTGAAAAGTTTGGATTCCTCACCTTTCTGTCTGAACTTTCTTTTTACATTCAGTATGAGCAAAAATTTCTGCCCTTCTAGATGTTACAAAATTCTAAAGATAGTTTAGGCTTTCAATGCAGCACAGCAATCACAAATTACAACAATATTTGTTATGCAAATATTATTTCAAGGCAAATAAAAAAACGTGGTCTGTGAAGGATAAATATTACTCATTTTACAGATACAGAACATTTTTTTGCAGTTCAAAGTCACAAAACAGATAGCAGAGTTAATTGTAAATTGAACAAACAAGAGTGTGGGGCTTCCCAAATAACAAGGATTTAAGAATTCTATTCTATTTCTAAAGCCCATCCAAAGATGCTGGTATAGCTTTCCTCCATTTGACAGCAGCAGTCATACACAAGAACAAGTCTTAAGAAGTACCTGATTTTAGACTTATACAATGAAAAATTAGCATTCTGCTAATCAAACCAAAAATTAAAAAAAATTACTTCCTAATTAAAATAATATATTTAATCTTCTACAAAAATATCAGTTTTGATGCATTTTTAACAAAACCAAAGTGATGTCAGTATCTTACACCTGAATGGCAGGAGGTGCCTTTCACCTCACTGCTGGGGAACTATCATGATCTGACAGGGGGAGATACAGTTTTGCCACATAACTAAAAGCATCATGGCAGGTTCTAGGATGTTTATTTAGAATACAAGAAAGGTACATTCAAAACACATCTCCCAAGAAAATGCTTAAACTTTTGTGCTATGCAGGAATCTGAAGGAATTGTTGCAGGGGTTAGACAAGCAGGTTTTTTTTACCAAGCCTCCCTTCTGTACTATCAATAGAAGCATGCAGTGTGTATAAAAGCTAGTAACATTACAGAGGTCATGAACTTGTGGATTATACGTGTGACTAATGTCTGCTTAATGTTTAATCTGTGTTATGAGTAATTTCAAATAGGGTTTAGGGAAAGAAATGTTTCAGATTGGACTAATTAAACAAGAACTGGTGTAAATACCCTTTACTCCTGCAAGTTGACTCTTGACTGAGCTGTGAATGCATAAAGACATATCCATGTCGCTTTGTTTTTAGGCATAAGGAAAATTACATAGATCATTAAAACTGCACAGGCATCACATGAGAATGGCAAAGGTGGCTGTAGAATGAAAATGGCAATTGTCACCTGAAGAATTATTTAATTTGGAGTGATTAGTCATGTAAAGTACATGATTAACTCTGAAAGCTGATAAGAGGCATAATAAAAAGAAAAGCAATACTTCAAACAGAAGAGAGTTCCTTCTGTAGGTCTCTGCCCCACTTTAGATTTATAATCTGGGACATTAATCAGAGCATCAGGATTTTCTTTGGGTTTTCCATACCATTAGTCTAACAAATAGGATCTCATGCATCAAAAGGGAAACTGTCTTAAGTCCACTTCCCCTCACTTAAAAAGGCTCAATAAGAAGTACCCCAAATTAGATAATAGTGAATTTTAACTGTGATGTGCCATAGAGATTATGAATATTCCAGATAGCTATTTTAAAGTGGGCTAGATGAAACAGTAAAAAGAAAGTGCTGTTCATCCTCCTGAATTTGTGACTCTATACTGAAAAATGTTTGGAACCAAACCTATATATGTGTTTCAACATGTATGGGGTTTTAAATAATTTATATGAATATGTCCATTAAGTTAAAAAAAAATAGGGGAAGGTGGACTGACTGTCAGTAAAGCTATTGCTGTGATAAATCTCAAACTGGGAAAAGGGCTGTTTTTCACTTTTTCTACCTGCTTTTTTTAAAAAAAAAGAAAATCCATGTACAACAAGGAATGAAATTAAACTACATAATTTACCAGCACACATGCATTTCATCATCTTGCTTACATACACTAGCTCTGAGTCAGAAATATTCACTGAAATGTGCTACTCTTGCAAGCACTACCTAACTTTGCTCTGCTATTAATCACTCGTGATGCAAGCACTCCCACCCATTTCTGAGAACAGTGTAGGCTGTCTGATAACTCACAGGCTTCAAGCTGCCCTTATAAAGTTGTTCCACTTCTGCATACTTCCTCATACTGCTTCTTTCTCGGTGAAGATGAAGCTCCTCATTTACATAGTCTTACTGAAGTCAGCTCTCCTTGCTTTAACAAATGTTTTGGCAGTTATTTTAGAAGAGGAAGAGAATGCTAAAGAAGCAAAACTTACTGAGACTTGTCCCATAAAGCTCAAAACTAATCGGAAATGTGATGAAGGAGAGGATTGTCCTTATCAGATAAGTTTGCCTCCGATGACCATCCAGATACCCAAAGAATTCAAACTGCTTGAGAAGACTCTCAAAGAAGTACAGACCCTTAAAGAATCAGTAAACAAGCTGAAGAAATGCTGCCAAGATTGCAAGCTGCAAGCAGATGACAACCAAGAAAGAGACAGAAGCAATGAATTTCTGCTACCTAACAATGCAGAGAACAGCGAAAGCCAAGATAACAGAGTAAAGGAACTGCAAAGCAAAGTTAACAGAATGGCAACCAGCTTAAAAAATGCAAAGAGCCAGATTCAGACACTGCAGGGTCGTTTGGAGAAGCTGAGCCTCATAAACATGAACAATGTGGAACATTATGTTGACAGCAAAGTTGCAAATTTGACATTTGCTGTGAACAACCTGGATAACAAATGTTCTTCTAAGTGTCCAGCAATGCAAGCAAGACCTGGTATGTAATCTGTTAACTCTTACTGCCTGCATAAACTTTCAGTGCATTTCACTAGTATTAGGTAAACAATTTAAAATTTATTTTACCCAAATAGCTGCGTTATTAACTTCACAAGTATTTGCTCTTTTAGTGTTTATTTATACTCCTGTAAAATATTTCAGCAACCACTAGAGGGTTACTGAGAGTTGCAGGTGTTCAGTTCCTCCTAGAATTGGATTTCATTAAGGGATTTAAAATATTAATTGTTAAAGGACAATTTTTCACAATTTAATAAATAAACATGAAAAATTATCTTTATTTTACACCACAATACCCTTCATTAGAGACATTATACATCAGTGACCTACACATACTTTCTCCTTGGATGAGAAGGGGTAAATTTTCTTTAGGTGTTCCTTAGAAAACTGCCATTTTATTTTTCATTACTCCAAAACTGCAGATATTCTGAAAAGGGGTCCAAGACATCATCAATCAGCAAGTGAATCTAGTAAAATGCTTAGTTTTTAACAGATGGATAATAAAATAATTTTCTTATCATCACAGCAAACATCTGAAAGGCTCAGCCAAAAAAAGCTTACTTAACAGCACTTATCAACTGGGTAACGTATGTATCATCATTTTAACACTAAACACTCTGCATTAATTTAATATATAAGCAGTATAAAACAGAAAACAGATGTTATCAGCGAAAAAACATGTTTTTCTTTTATGATTTCATTCTACTAATAAAGGAATAGAACCAATGCTCTCTTCCTAATGTTTGCTGTCATTAAGGCAAGATTGAGGTGTGTTCTAAAAGTCAAATAAAGTTTTTATATTACGTATAGGAATCCTTGAAAACAAGAAATGTTCCCTAGATTGTCAGTGTATTCTACCACTTAGATATTAAACATAAGAAGATAAAGCTCTCAAGAGACAAAACAGAGAAAGAGCAGGCTGCATTGCAATCTTTAAGTCTCTTGCTTAACATCCAAGATTAAAATAAAATTGTCCTTCTATCTACGTCTATATTAAAAATAGAAGGATCTGCAAGTGTACAGTGTATGTACAGCTGAAATTCTTTAAAGTGTTCTTCTCTGAAAAAAGCAAATAAGTAATAATAAAGGTAAAGCTTCTACTATATGATAAATCAAAAAATCACTACAAATAAATTATGTTTGTTCAGATACAAAACTCTCAAAAAAAAAAGAGTAATTTTTTGTTATATTAATAATGGGCACTGAATCAAATTCAAGTAGAGTACTTTAAAACAGACTAAATAACAGACTAAATAATTTTTTGATATTCCTCACATTTATTGAAATGCTGGGTATTGTTCAGGACACATGATCACGGAGATATTCTTTATATTTCACAGCAACATGCTAAAAGCATTTGTAGTAGCAATATATTCATTATGAAAGCTAGCAAGGAAAACAGCTACAACTTTTTCCTATTCAGGAGCTATTCTTGCACCCACTGAAAATAATAGTAAAACTTTATTTAAATAGGAGTTAAATTGGATCATAAAAGCATTTTATCAGAAATGTATATTCAGTGTTAATAACTGCTCTGAAATTTAGTCCACCAAAGATTTTACACGAAGTTTGGCGAAATAAATGAGAATTCGTTGTGGTTTCATAAATGTCCAGTTTCTGGCAAACAAGAAGTCCTGAGTCTTACTCCCTGCTGCAGATCACTCCTCCCTTTCAAGAAGCAGTTCGTTGAGATTTTCTAGGAAAAATTACAACAGAACTTGCAAATGAACATGCCCGTACATTCAAATTGAGAGTAGGAATGAACATTATGGTTTTGACTCTTAAAAGAGGACTTCTGAGAGCTCTCCATATCACTTAAGAATATGGAATTTTAATACCATGCTGTTGAACAGAAAGACATTATTGGATGACATTGTGGACCAAAAATGGATTTTCACTCTGAGGGAAAAATCTGGGGGTATTTTTCTTCTGAATAAAACACATTATAGTAGATCACATCAACAGTAGATGCTAACATTCTTCCTTTCTGTAAAGCCAGTGATGCCACATACACAGGAAATCACCATCACCTTCATCTTTCTAGGAACCATACAATTACTACAACAGATGTGACAATTTTATTACTTTTTTCCTGCTTCCTAAAGTACAGTCAACATTAACACACAAAGCATTCCTAATATGTTATGTTCTCTGTCAAATGATGTTTACTTAACAATAGCCAGGTTAACATCATTCCCACATGGACAGAGTTCTTTCTCTGACATACTGCCAGATGGAGCTGTAAATTGTAGGCAGGTTGTGAAGCTATATATTTAAATGCAAAAAACAGCAAATGTAAACACAGAGCATTAGTAATACAGACTCAAGAAATCAGGTTGAATTTACACAAGATAATGAAATGATAGAGTAGAGAAAAGGACAAAAAGGAAAGCAAATATACAAAATGCCCTTATATTAGGCATTTTGATAAAAAAATGTAGTTTAGATGGGTTTTTTTAGACAGCTGTCTGATGCAGAGATCCTAGGTGACATCTGTTATAAGCTAAATCTGATGGAAAAGGTGTTTTTCCTTAGAACTTAAATTGCTGCAACACTATTTGCTATGTAAAAGTCTCTCCAATGCAAGTTCTGTATGCCATATCAGTCTGGGTAAAAAATTTTCATTTTTTTAAATTGAAATTATGTTTATTCTAACACCACTTGTTCTTTCACCAGTAATACAAATAATGCAGAGAGACTGTGCTGACCACTACACAGCAGGGAGAAGGAGTAATGGAATCTACAGGATTAGCCCTGATCCCAGAAATGAGAGCTTTGAAGTTTACTGTGATATGCAAACACAAGGAGGCGGCTGGACAATGCTGCAGCGGCGTCAGGACGGCAGCACTAACTTCAACAGAACCTGGAATGACTACAAACATGGCTTTGGAAACCTCAGCAGGGAGTTTTGGCTAGGCAATGACAAAATTCACCTCCTGACAAGGAGCCAGGAAATGCAACTGAGAATTGATCTTGAAGATTTCAATGGAATCAGAGAGTACGCAAAATACGACCACTTCTATGTGGCCAACGAGTACCTCAAGTACCGTCTCAGCGTCCACGGCTACAGCGGCACAGCAGGAGATGCTCTCCACTACAGCAGGCACTACAACCACGACCAGAAGTTCTTTACAACCCCAGACAAGGACAATGACAGGTATCCCTCAGGAAACTGTGGTGCATACTACAGCTCTGGCTGGTGGTTTGATGCCTGCTTGTCAGCCAATCTCAATGGCAAGTACTACCACAAGAAATACAAGGGTGTTCGCAATGGCATTTTCTGGGGCACGTGGCATGGTATTTCTGATGATATTCCCACTGGATATAGGCAACCCTTTAAATCAGTAAAGATCATGATCAGACCCAAAAGTTTTGTGCAGTAATTCTACGCATTTCTCTTAACTAGTTTGCTTTGGATTGCACTCAAAATCATACTTACTCAGTATTATACTCAGAAATCAAGTATTCAGTTATGTTTGCCAAAAGATTGTTCTAGACAAAACAACATACTTCCACATAAAATTTTTAGAGACAGTTTGACCCATATAATGTATTGAAACCAGCATTAAAATACCTGAATAATTATTGCTAAAACTTAACACCAGTTAGGTCTTTGTTTTGTTATGTAAATATTCTAAACATTGCTTTTGGTGCTTTTACTGACTGTGATATACCACATTTTGACTTAAAACTTTTATATTGTCTTCCACAAGTTGTGTCTGAATGAATATCTACATTTTAACCTGAAAATAATTCAGAGGTGTAACTAATATAAATTTGTCAGCACTTGGGAAGAAATCTAATCCCTCTAAAACAGTATTTTTCCATCATCTATCCTTCACAACTTCAAAGGTATACCATAGCAATATCAATATAAATCACGAAAAATACTAAAAATTATTCTTTTTAAAGAAAACCGAGGGCCACATGGTTTGCCCAAAGACACAAAAAAAGGCCTTGAAGAAAACAGAAAATGAAGATGATTCCTTAAAGTTCATCCCTTTATCAAAAATTTTTCTAAGAACTTGATGGAAGAATTGAATAAAAGCAGAGGAAATAATTATAAAATCATAGAACCATTTAGTTTGGAAAAGACCTTTAAGATCATTGAGTCCAACTGTTAACACAGAACTGCCAAGTCCTTACTAAGCCATGTCCCTAAGTGTCACATCTACACATGGAGAGAGCATATACTGAACAACAACATTCTTGCTCTTTTTGGTTCCTCCATTCAAGCTCAAGGTCCTATTTGTCACTTGTAGGAGAAAGGAGCCATTATTTAGCTTATTGCACATTTATGCAGGCAGGTAGAGAGGGAGGAGGAAGACACATCAATAAGAATCCATATTCTTTGCACTAATGCCTCTAAATACATACAAAGGGTTTCCAGTGCCATTTTGCTTTCTCCTAAATCATTTAGGTAAGTCAAATGTTTCAAGATGCTCTTGTAGAGACTCAAGATCTCATTCAAATACTTCTCAATCTAGATATCATTACACCCTAAAACTAAAAAAAAAAATTATAAATGTTTTGTAACATAAGAAAATACTGTTCTCCACATTTTTTGACTACACATATTGTAGCCACAGAAACATAAAAATTCTAAGCAAAAAAGAGATTAAAATATTTTCTAAAATATAGCAAAATCAAATTGTCAAGGAGTGTAGGAATTTCAAATTAGAGATTCTGTTATTAAATCTTACAATGTAGACAATGAGCACAATTTTGACTGCACATATCTAGACCATGTGTCTATAAAGATAGTGACCAACATTGAGTGGAGATGTAATTTATCTTAGCAAGAGGCTATTCTGTGTTGCTTACACCAGTCCTGAGACGCAGAAAAACTACACTAAGACTCTATTTCTTTATCAATTAAAGTGTGGTCATTGCTGGCATAGCCTTTTTGATTAAAAGAGACATAAAAAAAATACAAGTATACACCTGACCTAATACTTTCTAAATATGGTCTCTACTATTTTTTTAAGATTACAACAAAACTATTATGGTTATAAGTTATGCAAATGAAGAACACTGGCAATAGCTAAATTATAAAATATTAATATATATTTTAAGGAAGTAAATACTTTGAAGAATAATTCAAATGTAATTTGGTTTATTATATTCCAATTTTAAAGAGCAATGAAAAATTTTAATTGCAAGATGTATCATCATTGCTTGAGAATATGTTTTGAAGCTATAAAATATTTATTTTGAGATAAAAAATAGTTATCTAAACAAGACAAAAAAGCAACTGATGAAGTATTGGTTAGAAGAGCAAATGTCTAATTGCATATGATTATATTTAATCATTTGCATGAAATGCACAATTTGTTCCTATTCATTATATGATAACTAGTCAAGTATGACTTCCAGAACCTACAATATTCTACTTGAAAATGGCATTTTACTACTAAGTTGTTGGAAGAGAAACTGTCCTTTTAAAATCTTGTTTAAAGGAAACTTGGTAAAACACAGAAATTTTAGCAGAATAAGCAAATATGACTAAAATCACATGCAAAAGCTTTGTCTTCTCATGTCTTAAAAAATGGAAAGGAAAAAAAAAAAGCCAAAAGAAAGTGTAATGCTGTTACAGGAATCTGATTATTACCTGCCTGGAACTGTTGTAGCTGAATCTCTGTCAATGTGTGCTAGTTTTACAAAGTGTAACTCCATCTGTTTGTTGCAAACGTTATTTGTTTTTTCTTGATGTAATAAAATTATCTCCCACTTTAAAGCTTTAATACTGTCATAGATGCGCATGAGGACTATAAAAAAAATTATCATAAATAATTTAATTGATTTTCTGTAAAAATTGAAGGAGTAAGAAAACACCAATAACCAACACAGAGGACTATATGTGACGTGCCAAGAGAGTAATTGCTAGTAATGATAGTTCCTTAGAGATCTGTTTTATGATCCTTCAACTGCCAGATAATACCAAGGGCTGAAATATCAGATTTTTTTTGGTACTATCCATATTTTAGAAGAGAAAAAAATAATTGCCCAATGAAGAGTTTACACAACCTCTAACATGAAAGAGGAATATCAAACCAATGTTTTTACCTTTCAAATCACATACCAAAGTCATCAAAGCTTGTGAATACAAATATCATTCTAAATTAAATCATTCAATTTTTTATACAAAGAAAAAACCTTTGATCTCTGCCTAAGACTTAATAATTCAAAACATGTCTTTCACTCTATGGAAAACATCTATGTAATACTGATTAGCATATAAAAACACTTGTGGTTTTAATCCTGCTAATATTTAAATTGTGAGTTTTAGTGGAAAAAAATTACTAACAATGGGTTCGCTAGCAAAATTCCTATGGCTTGTTTCCAAAATATAAATACACAAGCCCATCCGTCCAATGTGATCAGCCAAGCAGACTGTAATGTCTTGGCTTTCTATGCATTGCTTAAATAAAACCAAACCAAAACTAGAAAAAAAAACCCAAACAAACCAAAGAAATGAAAAAAAGGTTTGAAAGCACTGTTGCTTTTCCCTTCCTTTTTAAATCCAAATACCTGGTTCCTTAATTGTGTTTATTGGGAAAGGCAACAGTCAAACTTGGAGTGAGTGGAGAACAATACGCAGCTTGATAAATTGGTGGGGAAAAAAACTTTACTTTTACATGTTTCTTTGGAAAATAACTTAAGATGGTTGCCATTCCCTACTGAGACCCCTGTTGACAAATTAAACCAAAATCAAAAGTGCCCAATTTACTTAGCTTCTGTGATTTACATGTCATGGAAAAAAAACCAAAGCAGGAAGGATGTGACTTTGAATTTTCATAGAGAAAAAAAAAAAGAAGAAAATAAAATTAAATATTGGCTTATAAAGAAAGAGGATTTAAATATATTTAATATATTTTTAGATTTTTTTTGTTTTTTCTTTCAGGAAAAAATAAAGGTAAAATGGTACATATAGGCCTGAAGACATTAACATAAATTTTAAAGAAAAATAGCTGAGCAATACCATCTATAGGTCCTTCTAGATGTAAACATTTCACATACTAAATCAATTTCTTTCATTCACTGCTTTAATTAAACTTTTATGGCTTTTATGGAGTTATAGTTCTTCTGCCAAAAGTTAATTTGGCTGTCATACTCAATGGTAACCAGAAACAGAAAACAGTGTTTTAAGATGGCATGTCAAGTCCAGCCCTCACACAAGTTATGAGAACATGGAAATTATGAAAGCAATATTTTTTAAGTCCTCATTCATAATTTTTTTCCTGATCTCAGCAAAAGAGTAATCCATTTGGAAAATAATAATGGGAAAAAATAACCCAAATTACCTGATTATGTTCATATATCAAGACAAACTGGAAGTTTAATTAAGGTTACATTTCAGCAGGAGTAGAATGTCATCATTTAAAATTACACTGTACAAAATAATAGTAGGCTTTACACACTTTCAAGCAATTACATGGAGCAAATGATTTTTATGGAGAAGCAGGATGCACTTTGAGAAACAGAAATTCTCGTGCCTTTCCTCAGAGTACAAAAGCCTCTCTGCTTCACTCTGGAGTTTAACCTATGTATGCTAAATCCAAATACAAGGATTCTTTCTCATAAGGCTCTGTTTATTCAGGAGTATTTGGACACAGGTGCTTTGAATAAGTAAACCAGGGATCCCCTTTTTAACATTTGAAGTAAACTCGTGTGTAACAGATGATTCTCCACCACATGTTTTTATTGAATTTATAAGTGGTTAACCTTGCTCTGGCTTTCTCATCACATGGTTGTGCTGACATACAATGCCACTAGAACCAATTTTTAGTACAAATTTGCCTTGTCTCTAATACATATTTTAGATGAGAAAACAGAAAGAAGGAGATAGCTTTGGAAAACAATATAGCAATGTATTTGTCAAGTCTCATGAGTATCAGAAAAGGCTGAGAAAAGGCCAAAGTGCAAGATGTTATAGTTAAAGGTTATTCCTTCCCCAAGTCTCACACTAGAGAGCTCTAGTTCTTCTGTATGGTATGAAATCTGCACACTTGACTTTATAACAGCATAGAAAAACAAGGCATCATAAATACTTTCAAACAGACTTTTCAGAAATCAACAGAAATACCCTCTGCTTTGTGATAGTTCAAACACACCCAACTACTTCCTGGCCTTGTTTCCACAATGTCACCTGCTAGTGGTAAAAAGAACTTCTCCACAGAATGAGCATGTTACACCAGCTCTGTTCCCAATCCTGCTGATTGAAGGCACCTGTAAATTCACCCAATTCCTCTACAGGTTTTTTAGGAACAATCAATTTTCCTATTGCAACAATTTGCTTTAACATTCACAATACAAACTATTTCCTACTTGCTGGAAGCTGTTGCACAAAACCATACTCCAGCTTACAGACACATTATCAGCCCCAGCTGACTTCCCATGTGACCATTCAACAAAGTCAAAAAAGGTTTTTCTAATTAGCAGTCAAATTCCTGTGCATGGAGGTGGAGACAACATCTGTCTTAGCTGCCTGTGCCAACATATTTATACGCTTTTTTGTGGGGCCAGGAGCCTTTGAAGCGCGTAGTGTGGAGCATGCCAGGATCAGCTTAAGTTTAAAAATGTTGTTTGCCTTCAACATACTAAGCTGTCTCAAGACCTTTATATCTTTGATAGAGCACATACTAAAACACTTAAAAATTATGCACTGCTATAGTTATCATGCAAAAATATTGTGATGATCATACTTTATACTAAAAGAAAGCACACTACAGAATGTGTACAGGGACAGAAATTAAATTGGTTCTTATGTAAAAAAAAAAATTATATCCTAATCTACCAAGGTAGTTTTTCTAGAAAACTTTTCATTTAATAATTAATAAACTCTTTATTTTTTTAAAAGGAAAGCTATTTACATCCACCATTTAACCTAAGTTAGGAGAGAATTAAAGACCAGCTTGTTACCAAAAGAAATTGCAAACAACTGTAATTTGTAGAATTGTGGTGTTAGATGACTTCATGCCACTGAAGAATTATATGAAATATTGATTCTTAGTGTTTACATTTGAAAGCTGTAGCCAACCTTTATGTGACTTCCTCTTCTTTCCTGCAGCACAGATAAGGAGAAAAATGAGAAGTACCTTTCTCCCCTCAAACAACATTCAAACACTGAACATATGCATCATTCTTTGACATTAAAGTTCTTACAGATAGCAGAAAGACATGAATCAGCATCAGATAATCAGAAGCAAAATTTGCTTGGGAATTCTTTGTTATACTGTTGATTTTTTGGTAAATATTGAGATTTTGCTCTGTGTTTCCACTAGAACTGAGATTTTAGTTAGCATCTTTATTAGCAGTTCAACTGCTTTTGGCAGTTAGTAGTACAAATTCACTAATCTCAGAAAGACTGAGTTTCAAACTAGTAATGAAAAACATCCATGAAAGGTTCTTTCTGCTTCTTGATGGTAATAGGACACTTGGACATCAGAGAGGAAGAAATGTAGCATGACAGTGACAATTTCCATCAAAAAAAAGCAGAACAAATGAAAGATTTGGTGCTGGTAGATAGGGAGCACCAACTGTTTTACAGGATATAGAGTGCAACAGTTTGCAATAGACCAGTCAGACAAATCTCCCAAAGGAGCTTATTCTTCTGCATGTTTAGATTTAGCAAGAAAATGGATTATGTTTGTTAGCAGGAAGGGACTATTGTGGTACATTCCAAACAAGGTATCTGCTCACTGGATCTGGAAAACAGAAAAGCACTTTTCACTCACAAGTGCACTATTCTGCAGAACTAATAGCTGCCTCAGAGTGTCCACTGCAAATACACGCAAGACAAACGTTGCAGAATCATTTTTCTGCAAAATTCTTCATATCAAATGTACACATTTGACTGAACTGCCTTTCTAGACTAAGAACATACCAAAAAAAGGAAGAGAAACAAAAAGCAAAAGACACTGCCTTGAGTAAAAACACCTCAGACTGGGAGAAGATAGCCACCGATTGATTTCTCTTGGGAGTTTTTTTGTTTGATTCACTATCAGATTAGGAAGATATACAGAGTAGGAGTCTTTTTTTTGTGTCTGGGATTGTGATTTCGGCTACAAAACAAAACTTAAGCAACAGAAAATTATTTGAAAATGGTAATAGGTTACAAAACTAAACATCAAAAACAAATTATGACAAATTATGTTTTATTTATTTATGTTCCCATTAAAACTAGACCAGGTGGAGGAAAGTAAAACACAACTTGAGTGGCCAGAGGGGAAAAAATTTTACTGTGCAATATGGTGAAGCACAAAAATTATGCAGACAAAAATGAATAGAAGGGGCAGGAGGCAATTTTTTAACTGATTTCTTTTTTATTTTCATTCTGCATAATCTTGTCTTTTTGAGCATTTAATCTAGTTTCATGTCATATCTGATTGTTTTTTCTATTCAAGTGACAGTTTCCGTTTGTCCTCTGGTGCTTTACCAGTAACAGCATTGTTGTAGTAAGGATGATAAAAGAATAAAGGGAGAGGATAAATATATTATATTATCATCTGCTCCAAAAGAATTATAAATTTTCAGGCAAAGGGTGAATACAATTTCAGATCATTTTGTTGAAGCTAATTACTACTAAATATCCATTTAATAAAATTAATGTGTCTTTAAACTTATACAATGTACATATATGAAAAAATTTGCTGCCATTTAAGAATCAGATTAAATATACATGGCCTATAATGCACTAAAATCAAAATAAAGCCAGCATAATTTTTTGCATCTTAATGTAGCATTTATTCAAGTAATATATTTCTTTCGTCACACAGGTACTAGACTATGTAGTTTTCCATGAAAATTATTAACAGATGCAGATTGATTTATTTCTAACACTAGAAGAACACAAGACATGAGGAAAGATTCACAATTCAAGGAAGTCAATTAGAAGTGTTAGAGCAAAGATCTTTATTTCAAGGACATAACAACAAAGGCAAAAACAAGTGGAAAGTTCATTTTGTGAATGCATGGCTGTACCCTAAGCAACAGAACGGAGATGTCAGCTTGGTAATAAATAGAGGACTTGGTGAAAATAAGTCATGATGAATTGGGTGGCTTTTGTTTGAACTCTGTCTAGTTTTTAATATTTCTACCTAACCCACAAAGCTAAGCAATGTTACTATGTTTTATTAAAAACAAAGGAGAGAGAGTGTGCATGTTTGACTTCTTGCTCTTTGTATGTTTGAGTTTTTGCTGCTTACATGAGAAAAACAAGACTGGCTTGACTGGAAGCAGGCACATACCTGTTTTTAAAGAAATTTTACAACAAAAGGTGGCCCTTGCGATAAGTACATGCTGCACAGGCATAAATGACTAGTCAGTGAAACTGAGATAATATGACACAATTCTGCTTCTGTGGAAAAATCCTAAAAGCCATTCCAAGTAGTTGAAGCCAGAATCAATGCAAGAACCTCTATGGTGACTGAAGTCATATATTTGTCCCTGAATTATGTACAAAGTTCAACAAAAGAAAACAAATACGTCAGTGGAAGAGAAGAAATGTGAATAAGTGATGAAAAGCCAAACTCACCAGTAAAGTACAAGTGCAAACTGCTAAAAACAACGGTAAAATAAATGAGTCATAGTTCTCTTCTAGAAACTGACAAAATGACCAGAAGACCTAATTTATGAAATACTACGCAAATTGCTTACTTTGTTTTTCCACAGCACGTTTTTTCATGAGCTGGGAACAACTCTAAATACTAGGTTTTTCCTGTATTTGCCATTAATGGTTTACAGTGTTATATCAGTGTTAAACAAGTTAACTTTAAATTTGATATGCAGAACAACCTTTCTGGAAAGATTTTTTTTTTTGAGAAAAAAAAATCAGGAAAATAATCTAATAATTTTCTAGAATAAGTCTAGAAAAATTAGTTTTCACTATTATTAAAAATAAGGAAAACAAAGCAGAAATGTAGAATACAGTTTAGAAGGGGCATGGGGGCACTTTAGCTGCTGCCTTGGACTGAGAACAAAGGGGATTTGTGCTGCAACAGTACTGGAAGTTGTGGGCTCTCCATACACTGGCACTGGACTGAAAGCAGCAGTTTCAAGCTACATTCAGTATGATCTAATAGCAGGATAGGAAAGGGCTAGTCCTATTTTCCCCTTCACTACAAATTCTTGTCCTGTCCTCTTTCCTGACCTTAGACTGTAGGCAGAGAGTGAGAGCCAGGGTAGCAAACTGATCTGACAGAACCAAGATGGAAAGAGTCCAAGGTAAAGCAACTTTAGGTAAGAACTTCAAGAAAAACATTAAGTATGAACAAAGCCTCATAAGGATACAAGAGAGAGATGTACATTTTTATTATAAAAAAGGCAGAAATTGGCTGGTCTCTCTTTTTAATGTGGGAAAGGCAAGAAGAAAGCTGCATTATTCACTACAAAGTAAACAAACTGGGATATAGGGAAAACTTTTTATAAAATACTGGCAATGATGAGCTGCTGGAAAAGGATATCCAAAGAGCTATCTCCACCTATTAAAGATTTAAGAACAAATTAGACAAATATCTGCAGAGAATCTACCTCATTGCCAATTTTGGATTAAATTATCTCTTAATGACTCTTCTGGCCTTACATTTTTAAGGATTCCATTTCATATATATTTGATATTTAAAATTTTTAAATACTTCTAGCATTCCGAAAGACTCCTTAACACCAAAAAAAATCACAAAAAAACCTGAACTCTGAAAGGTTTCTTCAATCACCATCATCAATTAATAGTGCCTCAGGAACCACTTACCTGCAGCTATGAAGCCTTTTAAAAAATCATGATGCAATTATCTCTACAAATAGAATACTACAAGACCAAAACCAAGACCTCTGTATTCTCATTCCCCTTAAGGCCATGATCACTGACAAAGAGAACATGATTATCTATCAAGCACAGCATCCCCAGCAAAAATATGACACTGCTTCACAAAATTTTCTTACCACTAAGAAAAATCAAAGAAATGGGGAAGATATAGATTGTGGTAACAACCTTCAACTATTAACACCAAAAGGTACACCTCAGAATAATTACTTTGCACTGTTACAGTCAGAGAAAGCTGGGGCACATGGTACCTCATCTAAACACTGAAATGCAGGACTTGCTGTTATGTCAGTGGATCCCTCTTCCTGGCTAGGAGCTGCTGGAGGTGGCACACAGGTAGGTGACTCATTCTCAGGTGCCAGTTCTGTGTCAGTGAGATTTCCTTCATCAGCCTGACTCATTGTTTAAAGCTCTAGAAAGTAACAAAAATACCAGTACAGTTCATTAGATCCAGGGATATATATGATTGTGAAAGATAAATATGTAGTGTAAAAACCACTATGTGAACATGTCAGACCCACATTCAAACCATAGAAGTCATAATGTGAGTAAATTAGGTAAGTCTGCAGTTACAACTTCATTAAAGACTTCATGCAAGCTGCTGCACTATCACTCTATCATCCTCTGGAGTACTTTTAAAATATCCTGAAGAAAGCTCTAATTCCAGTTAGGTAACACAGTCTTTTAATAAACGCACAGAGAGAGAAATTAAAGAAGTTTGGAACGAGCAGAGCTGTTGGAAAACATAATTTTGCTGTATTTATATTATAGAAAATCCCATATTCATATCTGTCATTTAGGAATAGAAATCTCTAGGATACTTGCATTAGAAATAGATCAAGGGCATTCAGTACTTCTCAGCAAGACGAAACTTAATGCCATAAAGTTTATATAATTTCCCTTTGTGTTTACGATATTGGTGCAGCACTTGAGAATTATGTTCCCAAGCTTCAGTCATCAGAATTCTCTGAGGTGTGTGAAAATGCCAAGGTGGGTGAGGGAAATAGGAGGTGGAATACAGGGGGATACAATGCTCCTGGTATCCTGATAAGACAGCAATGTCCATCAAGTTGGTCCTCATCATTACATCAAACGTGACTTAATATCTGAAAAACCCATCTTCTGGCATAACAGCATCTTAAGAATTCTGTATATCCGAAGAGTTTTAAAATACCAACCTTTTGCATGAAGAAGCAAGAAAGGTGACAAAAACACTTCAGGAGAAAGATATAAGGGACGGGATGATCCAACAGAGGCAATAAGCATCTTACAGAGGGAAGAGAGGGGAAGAAGGACTTGTGAGGCACACAGAAATCTTGTCATCACAGTGAGATATGGGAGGCATTGAGTATTTGTAGTGCAAAGCACAGCTCAAAGTGGAGATGGAGTGGAGAGGGAGGAATTCAAGAAATCCTTCACAAGTTCACTGAAGTTGTTTGTAGATGACAGGAATGGACAGATCAGTATCACAGGATTTTAGTGCAAAATTTTGGGAGAAAGATTGTCAACTCTTGCATGCAAATGTTCACCTGACACCAGGTCTTTATACATTAGCTATTATGCAGAGGACATTGTATTCTGCTATGGAACCACATCATTATGAAACCCATATCAGCTGCCAAAGATGCAGAATCTGCTTCAAATTAGGCAGTCTTGAAATCATTCAGCCTTTCACATAACATAGGGGAGACCTTCCTCTTTTTTAAAAGAGTGCATCTTACTATCAAGGACTAATCAAGCACAACCAAAATTAAAACTGTAAAAAAATTAAGAAGAAATTTTGAGACTATTTCAATAATATATACCAGATCTTTCCAATTAAACAGACAGTGCAATTTAGCATTCCACAGCCAGAAAGCTGACAGTTAAGAAAAATATAATTTATTTTTTTTAATTGTATTGGGAAAATGGATACAAAAATGTTGCGTTGTTTGTATTCACCTTTTGAAAGTCACTTGTCTATAAGGGTAGTGAAAGTTAAACTGGAAGGTTTATTACTTTCTTCAGTACTGTTTGGAATTCCTTCAGGCACATTTTGTCTTTTAGAGAGATTTCAGTGTCTGTATTTGCTTATGGAAAAAAAGCAATTTCATGATCCCTCTTGGAGGAGTCAAAACATTGTGAAATAACTGTAAACATCACAGAGGCCAAGAAATAAACTCTGAGTTACTGTACATAAACATGTATACACATTTATAAATAGTGAGTGATTTTTCATCTGTAAAGAACTGCTGAATATTTTAGCATATGCATTTTGTGTTTATGGCTACTGTTGCATTATTTGTTCCTCTCAACTTAGAATTTAGACAGACGGAAAAGCACTGTGGCAGAAACTCTACATAGAACAATGCCAAAATGTTAGAGTTTCATGGGTGTAGGCATATTTGTCAATACTTGTATCTGAAACATACAGTCGACGTTAGTCAAAAATATACCTCATCCCAGTACAGTAGTACAAAAGAGTCCTCACCAAGAATCCAGTTTGCTTGGGAGGGTGAGAACAAAAAAAATCTTTTGAATCTGAAAAGTTTACAGTTTTATGTTAAGACACAACAATAGAAATCTGAGACAGAGAAAAACGATTAGACAGCCTCAGCTAGTGTGACAAGCCCTTGTCTCCACGTGGTTTTAAGAGGGGGCAGACATAAACAAAATATACGTAGGTTTATGAGACATTAAAATAAGTTTAGCATACTTTCATTACCTACTACGTTACTAAATATATAATTCAGCTTATATAAAATTTTATCTATAAACTTCAAAAAGCAATGTGGAAAATTTGTGTCTTTGTAGTATCTGGTAACTAAACTGTCTAATTGAATTAGGAATGAAAGTTGACTTTTTTTCCAACTTCACAGAATAACCCAACAAGTATGGATGTTTTCAAACTGTAGAACTGCAAATAATATCACAGCCTTGATCCAAGACACAGAATTACAGAGAATGGGAATTACAAGGCTGTTTTGGAACCTGGGTCAAATCAGGCTGAGAATTGTCTTGTGGAACAGCTTCAGGACAGCAACAATAATAAAAGCCTGAACTCATATTCCCTAAACTAATTTCAGTATCTTTACTTCTGTCTCTCTCTAGCAAACAGCAATGTTCACACGCAAATCATTGCAGAATCCAAGCAGGTAACACTCAGTTGAATTGATTCTTTTCAGAGTGACAGATGCAAAAAGTAGTAAAATTTTATTCTGACCATAAAGAGATGCAGGTCCATGTGTGAAGATGAATCAACTATCTCTGCACACCTCCAGCCTACAACTGAATGCCTGGAGAGGGACAGAAGTACCCACCAGCTATAGTGTGGTGATGCTTCTCTGAATCCATCCCCTTTCTCCTTGAACTCATACAAAACGTTCAGTATTGGTAAAATACAGGGAAATGGAGACTTTCATTTTATCATTTATGTCACTTGGCATGACATGAGTAACCTGTGCTTCTTGTTGCTTTTGAATCTGTCTTCTTGATCTCACCTAGTTCTTTTACTGCATGAGTCACTGAATAATCACAACTTTTCTATGCCACTGGGTTTCTTCCTAATGTTGAATCATCATTTGACAATCCTTTTTCTAGGCTGAAGCAGACAATCCACCTACTGTCACTGGCATGAAAGCTCTTCTCTGCCTTCCACTGTCATTATCACCCTTCTCCAAAACTTTTTCAGTTCTATCATATCGTCTTCAGAGAGAAGGGACGAGACCTACAGATAATATTAATAAGAGGAGCACCATGGATTTATTTGATCACACAGTGATTCTCTTTCCATCCCCTAGAATTTTATATTTTTATGCTTTTTCCCTAATGGTAAAGTAGACCTTCTGCTTTAACTGGGCAGAGCCTGTGCTTCAGCATGAATGGATGCGTCTTTAAACAACAAAACCACGTCAACATTAAATGATAATTGAATTTAAAACTACATCATGTACAAGAGGACATTATCATGCACATGTGAATCAGAATGGATTGTTTGATTAGACAGTACAACCTCACCACTTTGGGAAATGAGAGTGCACACCATAGACCTAAACAGCTCAACATTTTATGTCACAAGTTCTGCTGTTTTCCCTTGTTTTCAACTCTGCTATTTGGGATAGAACCACCCTGAGCCACACACAGACTTTATCTGCTGGAATTCTAATTAGATATGGCTAAGATAAGAAGAATTTGAATGGTAAGATTTGCCACTTCCCATTTCAAATGGTTTCCATGAGGAACTTAATTTCCTCAGAAAATTTCTAGTGGTGTGACAAAAAAATCCCTGAAATCCAAACCATTGTGTGATTTGCAATGCTAAAGTACAGAGGAGGAAACAAACAAAACATAATTTGCCTCCCTACTGCACCCTAGACACACCTTGAGAACAAAGAAGGTTCAAGGAAGCAGTTCAGAAATGCACCTCTAAAAGAAAAACAAACAAATTACAAATAAAGGTGGCCCTATTTTCCTAAGAAGTGAAGTCACATTATTTCTTCCTTACAATTATAGCAAATAGGTAAAATTAATCCTGGCCAGGCAGACTAAGTTTATACCCTGTAGGTACCTGCAGCTATTTGTGATTATTCTGTGATAAATTCCAAATACAAAAGTTAGAAAAATGCATTTCTTCTACAGCCTCTCCTGTAAATACTTCTGATTTAATTCCTCTTTCTTTGAAATCTCTCTCTCACCTTAGCCTAAAAGTGCATCTGATAATACTTTGGCTTAAAATCTATTTTATATCACTTTATAGAACTTCTATGAGTTCTAGGGCTTTTTTTATCTTTTGCATTAAATACTGAATATCCTTTGCATACAATACCAATATCTGATAAAATGGAAAATAAGGATTGTAATTCACTAAGAAATCATGCAGCTATCAAAAGTGGAGTTCTAATTAAATCTTCACTTTTAAATTTGATATAGCTTTCTTATCCTGCAAAAAACAAACCAGAAAATTAAAAACAAGTAAATAAATAACTATTCTTTCATTGTTGGAGTCTGCTACATGCTATACCAGCTGATCCAAGCAAAAGCATGAAAGTTAAACAGAATCAATATAGCAAAAATACAGATGACATAAGTAAAACATTAAACACATGAGGTTCTGTAAGTATGCAAAAAGAAAGGACTTCTTCCTAGCAATTACTTTTTATCTGTTTTGTTCAGTATTTTTAACCATGTGAGTATGCTTAGACTGTATCTAATGAAAAAAAAAACCCAACAGCAACAATGAAATATAAACGTAACTGCAGCTTAAGCATCCAGGAATGGTTTCTTGAACTAAGTTCTCAACTATGCAAAGCCTGACAATATTAAAGGTGATGCAGAGCACAGTTTACTGTGGATTGTGGGTACCGATAAACCTCTTGAGGAGGTTCAAATGAGGAGTATCAAATACCAAGCTCCTGGAGGAAAAAGGGGCTGTGGGAAAGCAGCAGTGTCATTTTAGAGTTGGTGGGAGTCAAGGATCCGGAACAGCAGCACTGACCCAGGGAGAAAGGAGGGAAGCAGTGAGCCCCACCTCACGAGGGACCGGATTCCCGCGGAACAGTGGGATCAGTTGTTCGCTGAACTGGCTGTCATCTAGTGGAGTCATAGCACACTGCAACACACCTCTTACACATCTGTAACTTTCCCCCAAACAAAAAAAAAAAAATCAGACATTCAAATTTGGTATTGATCTCAAAGGTGAGAATTTTGAAGATTTTTTTCCCCAAAATCAACTATTTCTGAAGAATTGCAAAAAAATCCCTTCCAGCCTCCATCATGTCCCAAGATATTTCTTGATACTTTTTTGACTTTCTAGATTTCAATTTTTGTATTCTAGACTATCATAAAGCAGGCTGGCCTTTTTTGTGTTTAACCTAATGATTTTTTGTGACTGAGTAATGCAAACCAATGAAATAATTTAACTTGTAGAACATTTTTTATGAATATGAATCTTCATTAGATTTTCCAGAGTGAAAATTACCGATGGACCAAAAAAATAGAGCCATCTTCTTTCCTCTTGGCCACTGAGGTCATTTCAGATTCATAAATAATCAAAGACAGACAGTGACAGAAATGGAAATAGGGCTAATGAGATGAAAAGTATTTGATGACTAAATATCATGCTTGCATGGTTATTTATGAAAAACAAACACATGGAGTGCAAAAGGGAGACAGTAATTAAGTAACAGGCCCAGATTTCATTATTTCTTGTGTTGCAATCTTGCTAAGACAATGCAGCTTTCTGTGTATTTTTCTCTCTCATTATTGGCAGTAAAAGACAACTATCACAAGAACTCACCCCCTGACTGTACATCATCTATTGCCCACATGCCCCACCTAATTTTTAAAAATTGTTATACGATGATAATGTGGGCTATGAAGTCCAGAAGAGTCTTTTAAACCGAATTAAGTGGTTCCCTGCTTGTTTGTAAACCCTGTAAGGACAAGAGCTCAGGAAAATATTTATTTGCTTGGCTTCAGAACTGCTAAAAAGCAGTACAGCACATAACATATTGACCAAAACTTACTGACAGAGAGCAATTCTGGTGCTTTGTGATATCACTTAAAAGAAAAAACCAACAAATAACTGGTTTTCCAACACATCTGCCAAACTGCTACACCGGCTGACCGAGGACATTTTAGCGGGCTCCCTGTAGGTTTAGTGCAGCGAAGTGAAGGCTGCCCCGTCTCCTCACGCGCGACACGGCACCGCCCCGGGCCCCGCGCGGGGGTCACACTCCCGGCCCTCAGGGACTCCTCAGACAGGGCTGTGGCGGCGCTGCTTGACTTACTTCCCGCCTCGACGTCGCAGCCCCGGCTTTGGCCCTCTTGGACCCGGCTCCAGCCCCAGCCCCAGCCCCAGCTCCGGTCCCGGTCCCGGTCCCCTCGAGTCCCTCCCGGCCACCGCAGAGCCCAGCCCGACCCAGCGGCGTCCCCGTCGCTATGGCGATCGGCGCACCGCCTCCCGCCCGCTTCAGCCGCTCCCACTTCTGATTGGCTCCGGAGTCCAGCACCGCCGCCCAATAGCAGCAGATTCTCGGCAATGCCCCGCCCTCCCCGCTCTCCGATAGGCCCGTGGGCAGGGCTGTAGTTCCTTCCGCGCGCTGCAGAACTACGGCTCCCAAGAAGCTCCGCGGCGGAGCTACCGCCTGTTTACCGGCCGTGCCGGTGCCGCTCCCCGCGTGCAGCTGCGCCACGTGACCGGCCGGGGGGTCACGGCCGCCCGCCTGCCAGGAGCGGCCTCATCCCGTCCGTCCCGTCCCGGGCGCTCCGACCCCGCGGCGGCAATGAGAGCGCTGCGCTGGGCGGCCCTGGCTGTGCGAGCGGCGGGCGGGAGGTGGGCGCCGCCCGTCCCCCGCCGCGGTCGCAGCGGCCCCGGTCCGCCCCCGCCGCGGGAGTGGGCGCTGTCGGTGAGCCCGCGGGGGCGGCTGCGAGTGCGGCTGCCGTGCCAGGTGAGCATCCGCCCCCTGGACCCGCAGCGCTGCCCGGGCGCGGACCGGCTGCTGGTGGCCGTGAGCGGCGGCAGCCCCGGGCGTGGCGGGCGGGAGCGGCAGCCGGTGCGGGTGGAACACGACGAGGCGCTGGGACAGGTGGCCATCGTGGCGGACGGCCTGGACAGCAAGACCGCCGTGGACGTCCGGACGCCGGTGAAGTTCGGTGAGTGCGGGGGAGGCGCACGTATCGGGGCATCCCACCGGGGATGGGCTGGCGCTGCTGCTTTGGCTGGAAGCCCCTGTTGGGAAACGGCATCGCGGGCGCGCTGATTCAGAACATCCCGTTCTGCTTCCTGTGTTCCTGGACTTCCTGGGTGTTTGGATACGCGATTTGTTGCTGGCCCTTTTGCCAGCAGCAGTTAGTGCTAACACTTGGGCTGGTGTTAGCACTGTCATTTGTGATCTGGCAGCTGCTGCTCCAAAGGGACTCGGCTCCGAGGCAGCGTCCTCGGCATGCTGGGATCCAGCAGCTCCCTTGGCGTTTGTTACGCTGAGTGGCTGTCCGCAGGGGCAGAAGGTAACGATACAGGTGAAATACCAGGAAGGACTCCCTTGTCCAGTACAAGTGTTTCATTATCTTTTTTGGGCACCGGACTGTAATCTGTGCAGGGTTTCTTGTATGGAGCACAATTTGGGAGAGCAGCTGTAGTGGCTGAAGCCAGTTAACATCTCTGCTGAGCTGGCGGTGAAGTTCTGACAGGGGCCCTAAGTTTAGGGACTACAAACTCAGAGATTTGTATTCAGTCATTAATGTGGTTTTGGTTTTTTCCTATGGAATTGGGCAATTTTCTATACAGTGCAGAATGTTTCACCGTGATGAAAAAAACTTTTTGATGCACCTGGTCTCTTGTTTCATTTAAAGTTATTGAAGATTACTGCATTATTTCATTTAAAGCTCTGTTGCAGTTGTGATATGAGAAATGATGAATAATCCCACCTTACTTACTCTTAATACATTTAATCTAAGACTTTTGTAGAATATGATGTCACATACAGCAAAGATATTCTGCCCCTTTTATCTTACTTCATTTTTTTTCCAGCCCTGTGTCTTAGGGAAAATTCTGCAATTTTTTATTTTTTTTTACCTTGTTTTCTTTTAGAAGGACCTGAACTGTGTACAATTTAAAATGGAGAAGCCCTATGGGTTTGACATAACATCACTCTCATTTTCCACTCTTACTCATCCCTATAATTTACTTTTCTTTTTTTTTTTTTTTTAACACTGCTTATAACTGAAGGGGTGTTTCTTAAGTATTTTTATCACAACTTAGGGTTTGTTTTGTTTCCTAGAAACTAATATATGCAGAAATATTCTGTAATTAAATACAGAATATTTGTACATGTAATCTCACCCTTCCTGCCCTCAGTGTGCTTTCCTCTGTTAGAATGGTTGTACTCATTCCTCCCATGAGGAATCCCATGACTCCAGCAGCCCACTTCCCTGTCTCTGGTCATAAACAGATGCTCAGGGAAGAGTAAGAACAGAAAAAATGTAAATTGTATTTCATCTAAGCATTCTCTTAGATGTCAACTCTTTTCATCACAGGATTTTCAGAGCCTGATACAGCTCAACCCCTCAGTGGATCTCTCTGCTGAATGTCCCTTTATACATGGAAACAGTTTCAGGGTGAGAGCTTCCTGGTGAACTCCTGGCACAATCCCTGCTAATTTCCTGCTATTTTATCGTTTGAGTATGTGGTATTCCAAGGTCCTCCTGTAATTTGTCAGTGAGTTTTAACTAGTCTGAAAAATTTGGTGTCATTGATAAAAGTTTTCAACCTTGCTATTTGTGGTGATTTCCAACTTCTTGTACTGTTGAAGATGGTGCATAGTTTATAGCTGAAAGACAATATGGAACTAAGGATATCGTTAAAGATATTTGAAAATCCCAAGTTTGTTCTCTTAAACAGATCATCTGTTACCTCTATATTCGTTGTCTCTGTCACTGAACGGTAGCTGGACTGTCTTCTCCAAGAGTCTTGTAGTCTTAACTCTGCAGTTGCTATCTTACAGCTCTTTTTATTTTTTCCCTCCCTTACATGGCAAGCACTTACCTTGGCTTGTCTGTAGCATTCACACAGTCCATCCCATAATTAGTGAGAATTAAACAAACCAGTGTCCCATTTACCCTTCAATTCTCTCATATCAGGTGTGTCTGGGTACTGTGGTCCTTTACTATTTCAGTTTCTCCAGGATCTCTGAGTGACTATTATAAGTCACTCCAGAGCTGGTTATTCTTGAGGTGCAGAATTCATTGTGTTAAGATGTGAAGAATTTCAGCCTTCATAAAGGGTTTCAATGTAGGAAACCTTCCTAAAAGTCTTGATACTGAATCCTGATAGACGGAAAACAATCATTTCGCTTTTGTCCTGTCTTTGAAATTCTTACTATATTCAGAAATGTCAGCCAAAACTGCAGACAATCTTAGGGGCTTTGATCTTGAAACAGGTTTTCTTTTTTTTGTCGGTTTCTAAGCTGTTCCACTTGGGTTTGTGGTAAGCTCATGCAATTCAGGTTCCCTGGACAATCTGTGGATTATGTCCTTACACAAGTTGCTCTTTGTCATCCCATAATTAGCACGATGTTAGTACTGTGCTGTCATCCAGGTGCATCTAGAGATATATAGAGATATATAAATATATCTAGAGATATATTTACAAAAATGTAAGGTTGTGGGGTTTGAGTGTTTTAAGTTTTTACTCAGTGAATTAGAATTTTTGCTTGCCACTGAGTTTCTACTTTTAAGTGTCCTTTCAGCTCTGGTTTGTTTTTTTGATCTTCTGAGTATTAGTTTATGCTTGAGTTGCTCTATTTATTTATTTAGAAAAGAATTATCCATTAAATATCATTGCATAAGCAAAAGATCTTATCCCTTGTAAAAACACATCTCAAACTGGAAAGGAACTCTGCAAATACTGTGGCTTTTCTCTGGCTTTCCTTGGATGGGGGAGCAAGATGTTAACTCTGTTCTGCTTAGACAATTTTTCCTGAGCTCTATCAGTCACTAAGCTGTAAGAAGTTGAGAGGTTGATGTGGATCTCTTTTCAGTGTTTTGTTTTCTTCACTTTGGAAGTTAAGGCATTTCATAACAGCTTTTGCAATTTAGGTTGGAGCTTATCCAGGAAGCTGCAACTTACCAAAAACTCCTTAGACCCTGAATGAAGAGCATGTGTAGAAAATGCTGAGCTTAAGTATGCATTTTAAACCAAAGTAGGGCAAGTACCAAAAGATCCTCTCTCTGTCTCAGTATCTAGTTTTGAGCTCTGTATAGGATTTCAGTATCATACGTGATCTGATAATCCTCTCTGATACATTTAGCCTTCATAGATGGCAGATTCAGTCAAGGAATTTCTGCTTAATCAAGCTTATTTATTTTTGCATATGTTAATTAAACCTGAAACCAGCTCTTTGATTTCTGGCTACTGTACATTGACTGCATGAGTACACAGAAGTAAACTGAACTGAGAGCTTGCATAACCATAATTTGAGATCATTCTAGTAGTCCAGGGCTGCTGAGTCATCTGAAAATAAATAATTATCCAGTTTATTTCAAGTATTATAACTTAAGGCAGCTTAATAAGAAGGGTGCTTAAATGCCCTAGGGTACCTCTGCCTACATTCTGGTATCCAAGTGTTCTTTTTCCTGTATACCTTTATTTCTGATACAAACACCACAAAGAACTTCATGCATTCTTTGTGGTTTATGTGGCTAAAGTTGGCTTCAGCCCTTGTCTTTGCTAGGGAGGAATCAAACTGGCTATTTTTGGAGTTTTGGCACCGAAACAGATTGTATCTTGTTCCTCCTTGTTAAAATTTCATTGGCGATATTATCCAGCTTTCAGTCTGCTTCTTTATGGAGTTGTTTGTCCTTGGTTCAGGAACTCAGAGGCAAAGAGTCAGAGGGGCTCAATTCCTTGTCCACTGGTTTTTGTTATATCAAGGCTAGCAAAGTGGTGTGACTCTGCAGAGGATCAAGGCACAAAGTGTATTTCCAGAAGTCCCTGGTGTTTCTTAATGACTTGTTCATGAATTTTCAAACTTCTGGGCCCTCTTTTTGCACCCATCTTTGATAGCTAGGATTACATTACTAACCCACCTTTCAAATGATGGCAGTAATATGCTGTACAGGATCAGAAGTTTTTTTATTACCCTTATTCTTGTAAAAGTCTTAGTGAATTTGTAGCATGGCTGAACTGAGGACTGTCAGGTCTTTTCCTCATCCCTTTTGACAGATGCAGTAAGAGCAGGAGAGTTTCAAGCTGATTGAATTCAAAGATTTGCACAAGCAAACTGGCTTTTGGGACTCTTCTCAGAAAGCAAACTAGCAAGAGTCTTTGTTGTAGACCTTCCCAAGCACCCTGCCATTGTCCAATTCAGTGGGTGAATTAAGCAGTCTGGGAAAGACAGCTTGTTCAAAAACAACATTGCTTTCCAGTCTACCTGTTGTAGCTTTTTTTCTTGTTAAGGAATTGTTACCTTTGAATGCTATCTACTTCCTTCACTAAGTTTAACCTCTTGGCTTACTGCTGCCGTAAGATAGCATGTTTGTTAAAAAGATGGTCTGTTTTAGCTCTGTCCCTTGGATTCTCCTCATTTGCCAGGTGACAAAACTTCCATTTGTTATTAATTGGAGCTCTCAGTCTCTCGTCTTCATGGTCTGCAAGCTTACTGTTGTCATGGTTCCAGGAAGCACCTGTCCTGGGCAGCAGTGGGACAGTATTGATCTTCAGGCTCTGCTGGACCGTGGGTCTTGCTTGGCAATCTCCCTGGAACAAAGCTTTTGCACATTCCAATTATTCTTTTCATCTTTCTGATACCCTTAGCAGGCAGTGGCAGTGAAGGAAAGACTTTCACATTTGCTTAAATGGAGGTTTCATTACCAAATAATCTCCTTTCCTTTAGGGAGTAATGGGGCTCACTGTCTCTTAGTCTTTCAGTTGTGTCTTGCAGCAAACACTTCTGGTTGCTATTCAGTTTTTCTTCTTTTTTTGCCTTTTATTCTTAGAAGAACAAAATCACTTCTTTCCTCTCCTGCCTTTACTTTTTTGGCAGCCACTATGGTGGTCATTTATACAAATGATTAATAGAAATTATTATTAATATACACAGAATCCCCAGACTGTACATTGTCAAACTTCTTTCATTTCTTAAACCCAAGGGTGAGACAAGTAGCAGAAAAATGCTTTTCCTGCCCCTTATCTACAAGACCTAGTGATTTTTCTTTGTGGGAGTCCATGTACAGTTGCAAGGTGAGGTGGCTCAGACTGTGGAGGCAAACATGCTTCTTCATGCCAGGGGAATGTCAGGCTTTCTAGACGGCTGGGGAGGATGACGCACACCAACACTTCTCTGCCTGGTTTTGGATTCTGGTGCTGGCTAATGGAGCAGCAAGGCCTGTGTATTTGTACTGTTGAGCCTTATTACTCTACATGTGGCCTCAGACACCTGCCAACCTTCTACCCCAAAATGTGTGTCAGGGTGCCCAAATGTCCTAAGTAGAATTTCTAAAGGAATGGGTGGCTAGGAGATGGAGGTGTAGTTGAAGAAAGATGAGACTTCACTAAAAGTTCACACCCTCCTGATTCCTTGCCACAGGTTAGTCACTCTGCTTCTTAATGTTCTGTCTTGGAGCTGAATGGCTCAAACACTGGCTTACTAAACTTTCAGTGTCCATGGTTGGTAGTGACTACTCAGGCTGTTCAAAGTGCATGGCCAGACACAGCCGCAGGTTCTTAAGTAACAAAGAAGCTGCTCTTTTCCTTACTACATATGGTTACTGTATAACATGATCAAATACTTCAACATTAAAAATATTAAAAATATTAAATTTAAAGACTCTTTTGTTCTGTTGCTAATAAAACTCTTTTAATTCTAGATTTGGATATCAAAACATCAGGGACTGGCTGCGTGAAGATTCAGAAAATAGAATGTGATAGCTGCAAAATAGAAACAGAGAAGGGGACTACTGTCTTGCAGTCAATAAAGGTACAAAGAACCCTTCCCTACTGTTTGAAAATGGATTGTGTAGTGGTATATAATGTCAAAAATACAAGTTCCGGAGATGAGAAGTACTCTGATAGTTCTCATTGCAACACTCATATTGCTATGTGTATAGCACCTCACCTTTCATTATTGCGTACAATTGCAGCACAAAGTAAATAGCAGTAAATAAGGTGGAGTCAGAAGTCCATGTATCTGTGATAGCCAAAGCCAGCAGAAGCATTGACAGCAGTAAGCCTGATCCTTGTCTTCCCTGCCCTCAAAGGAAAAAAAAATTGACTGGGATTTCCTGCCTAGTAGGTTAATAATAGCTATGCCTGCTCAATCAAGACTTTGAGACATGCTGCTGATTTTTTTGTACATGTGGGTTTTTTGTTTTTTGTGGTTTTTTTTAATAATTGGTATAACAGCTTTTGACAATCCATTTAAATTACTTTTCAATCAGAAGTTGCATATTACATATCCAAAATACCTGACTGAAATAGATCTGATATATACTGTATGTATCATAGGCATGACCTTGTCTTTTCAGTCTTAACACTTTGTTTGCTGTTGTGAAATTCATCACAGTTTATCTGACTTAGGTGCTATTTGGAATCAAATTCACTCGATTGTTTGGCATTGCACCTGCAGGAATTGGTATAAATTCAAAAGAAAGGCCAGTTTTTTTGAGATAAGAAAAATTTTTCAATACTTTAATGTGGTAAGAGATGATTTTATAACAGATGTAGGGAATACTGAGCTTAGGGAGGGGTGTAGTATACAATAGACTAGGTTTCTTCTCCATCTAGGAAACTATAGACAACTTGAACCTTCCACATTCTGTGTGATTGACCATTTTACTCTTATAAAGGAACCTAAAATCTAACAGAAGTTAATAGTACTATGTGATGCCCATCTAAATTTTTCATTAAAAATTAGTCTTGTGTAGTAATGACAACAACAGTGCATGAGAAACTGCATAATAAGAGAAGGTCAAGGTGGTTTTGGCCAGCAGTAATGACATTTATCATGGCATGCCATTACATCAAGAATTTTTTGTGGTGTCATGGAAAAAGATGGTTTTGAGGAAAGACTGCTGACTTCTGGGAATCTTGTCTCAAATAGAATCCAAGATGGGAAATACCTTGAATTTTAAAAATTAAGAGCTGGGTTTTAGTCTAATCTTGTTTTTAAGTACTGTGGTTTTAGTAAGATGACTGAACTACTTTTTTCTACTAAAGCTTCAGGAATTATATTCTGTATTATCAGGGGAGCAGAATTATTTGGGAGAAACAGAAGTATTAGCCTTCAGGGCTTTTCTAAAACTACTAAAAATCTTAAGGACCTGATGCTGTAGTGAAGCATAAGAGCTGATTCCCTGTTAGGGAATTTGCTTTACTGAGCAAGCTGAAGTGATAGTGCCCTCCTCTGGATGGATTAAAGTTTTAATGTTGGTTCGCTGTCATTAACAAACCTCATTAACTAACAAATCAGGAGACCCTTTCTTTACAGGAGAGAAAAACAGGTCATTGATAAATGACTTTAAATTAAAAAATCTGGTCATGTAGGGATTATTCAAGAGCACCAGCAAACAGCTTCACAACTCCTAATTTTCTTAACTTGCAAGAAGTTGTTTGTATAAATTGTAATTCGAAAGAACATGTTTTTGTTTTTTTTTTTAATACAATCTATAGTGTCTTTACAAAAGACTTAAGAGATTTGACATCTACTTTGCTTAATAATGCATACTAGTAATTGAACAGAAAGAAGGAGTCTCTAGGAGGCTTATTAAAGTTTTTTTTTCTGGCAGACATCCTCCAGCCAGTGCAATTTGTCGAGGGTGGTTTTACTGATATTTTTTTTGGGTGGTGGTTGTTTTTCATTTGGCAGAAGTCCAGTTCACCCTATCCCATCCAAGTCTCTCGGTCAACTGATAGCAACAGAAATTCCAAAATACAGTTATGGCATTTAGGTCTTCTTCAGAGTATGAATAATTCATGAATTCTTTATTGAGAAAGTAGTGCTCCTTCTTTTAAATTTTTTTGTCATGCTTATTTACGACAGTGCCACCAGGAAGACCCTTTAATTATGTTTCCATGTTCCTCAATTACTCCTGACTCCTTCACTATGCTGGTGATAAAAAGAATTTCCAAGCACCTCACTCACACTGTTATGCTTCCTCACCACTCCCCATGTCTGAACCTGATTCATCCTGCATCAGTCTCCTCCTCTTCTCCTGAGCAAATTTTTCTGGTTTTCCTCTGACATCTGTTAAGGTCTTGACAGCCTTTTGCCTCTTCCTTATTCAACCCTTTCTCCCTTGCTTGCAGAAGCCCTGTAAAAAATCAGTGCTTTTTTCTTTCAGCTGGTGGAATATTTCCGCTTAGTGAAAAAGCTATTTGACCACTGTAACTGATTTCTTCTCTCAGCAAATCCTTCTGTCTGTTAGGTGTCTCTAGAGATACTTACTTCTGAAAGCCTGGTTGGTATTTTTTTAGGAAGATATTCTAATAATTTGGGATGGTGGGAATCGGTGTGTGTGTTGTAGTTTTATTTTACTGAACCTATCTGTGGCCACGCTGGTGAGCCCTTGCTATAGACTAATTTTTCCAGTCTTGCAAGTTCCCACAGTCTCCTCCAGAGTTACATATTTGGAGGATTTGCTGTTTAACTGTTATTCTGATAACAAGCATTATGCCTCAAAGGAACTGTGATGCCACATTGAAACATTTAATTAATTCATCATGTATAAGGAGAGAACAATCTATTAATTTAAATCTGATTTTTAAAATATTTTTTTCTTTTTACAAATGGTTGCATTTTATTCTCAAGATCTGGTGGGGTTTTTTTGGCATTTTGAGGTTGGTTTATGTGTATTTGTACTTTTTTTTTTCTTGTTGGTTGTATGCAGCAACAGCTGAAAGGGTATAAGAGCTATGAAGAAGTTTTTACTTGGAACCTGGCTTATTAGTTAAAAACTTGAGATTTTCCTTATACAAAACAATTTTAATTAGAATTTGTGTGCAGTGAAACACTGTAGAATCTGGTTCTGCTTGCAGGACTAAGGCTTGCAGTGGTTAATGTGGTACAACTTGAGAAATAAGATAACCCTAACTAGAAAAGAAGCTATCCTAACTGATTTTTAAACTTTTTTCAGAGCCATAAAATTGATATACGGACAAACGGTGGCAAAGTAATTGGTCTTGGAACACTTTATGGAAATACAGATATTTGTGCAACAGAAAAGGGGGTAAGTAGGAAGTAAAACTTTCTCTTCAATGGCTTATTGTCCTCATTTCTTGTAAAAGGACTAAATTCAAAGAATGTTCTGAAGAATATGTAAATAACCCTCATTGGTTGTGATTTCACTGTTTCTTAGGTTTGTCTGGTAAATTATATTATCCTACGCTTGATTTGGATTGATAAACAGGATTCACAGAAAGCAGGAATAAGTGATCATTCCATCAGTACAGAGATTGTTCTACTGATAAAACCCATCAGCTTTAATTATATAGACCCCTCACAACATCTTTCCTTGGCTAATATGTAGGCACTTGGATTCTGCAGAAGGCTCCGGAGTTTAATTTAGTGCCTTGTGGATAGTGGCTTGATATTAGTAAATGCTGTACTCTTCTAGTGTTACATAGTTATAAGAATGGATGAGTAGAAGGTTTTGCAGACTTAATATAATCACATATAGTCTTGCTATGAGATGCAGTGTGAAGAATCACAAAGAGGACATTTTTGTAGAGAACTAGCTTGGTTTTTTACAGTAGATGGCAGTATGAGACTAACCACAAACTACTGCACTCTGGTTTTGTTTCCTGGCATAAGCAGGCAATTCTCCTTTATTTAAAATAATGTAGAGCTAAATTCCTTGTGGTTCTCGTACCCAGTCTTGGTTTTAGGTATTGTAATGTCCATGCAACTGGTTGCACTAGGATTCATTAGATCTGGGGTGTTGCTGTATGAGCATGTGGAGCCAAGCTGAGTCTGGCAGTAGCTTGGACGTTTGTTCTGTCAGAATCCATAGGTACCCTTAAAACCAACAGCACTGGGAAGAACCAGGCAGTGGGGGGTAACCCTCCCTTGCCAAGGACAGATTTGAGACCAAACTATTAAATTCCAGGCATCCAAAGTAATCTCTGTGAAGTGCTGTTTGGCACTATTGTACACCTTACAGGTTGGGTTCCCAGATCAGCTCACTTTGCTAGAGCTAGCTGTGAGCTGTTCTTAATATCCTGCTGTAAACTAAGCAGCTTGCCATTGGATTTTCCAAAAACTGTCAGCATTAATGTATCTGTGTTTCTTTGTGAGTGTTGGACTGCCTTTTATGAAATAAATATAATAATTGTATCTGTATGGGAAAATACAGTTCATATAGAAAACTGTTTTACTTTGAGCCTTTAAGTGCTTTTTAAAAAATTGAGCCTTTTCAGAAACACCATCCTTCTGAAACAGTAAAACAAATACTGTACAGATTAAGCTGAAGTGCTTCTTTGTGATCACGAATATTTGCATACAGTGTGTAATATTACAAGAGGTCAATCTTCGAGCTGTCAAGCTGTAGTAACTTGAGTGAAATGAGTAATTTTAGCACAAATTCACAGCTACAGAGCAATATTTTGGCTTATGTTACTGAACTTCTCACTAACAAACTTTGTAGTGTATTTAGGAAGGACGGATTTCTTTTCTCAACTGGCCACTTCTGTTAATAATCAGTCAGCCTTATGTCTCCTCTGTGTGTTTGTATGAGATGTTTCTTCCATCAGTTGCAGTCATCATCATGTAATTATGGCTCTGTCAGCATTTCCAGCCCCCTCCTGGAGGTGGGGAGGGAGAGGATGTGGTAAAAGGCATTAAGCACTTGAGAAATGAAGAATATTTTTTAAGGGAGGAAGTGGGAGAAGACACTAGTAAAACATTTGAACAATGATAGCTCAAAAAGGAAGGCTAAGAGCATGAATTTGTGGAGAAGAAGCTGTATATGTCTTATAAACACAAAAATATACTAGTTTTTATCTTGAAAATGTGTTCAGGTATAAAACCTTCTCTGTCTGATTTAGGCAGATGAAACCAGTGGAACTTGAGCATGTGGTCAGTTTCAGTAACTGCAGCCCCCGAGGCTCTATGCCCAAGGGAAGGAATTTTTTCCAGATCTGGTGGTTCAATGGACAAAAATAAGGAGATTTGTTTTGCTGGAGAGTTATTGGCTAATCTGAGCCATGGGGACTTTGCTATAACACTTGCTTATAGAGCCAGACATCTGTGTTCTGCCAAAAATCCACAAGAGTTAAAGAATTTGGGATTGAAAACGTATTTATTTTCATTGAAAAGCAATCCTCTTTTTCCATGCTTTCCCTATCTAAAATACTTTCTTATTCTTATACTTGAGCAGTCTGACTTTCCCCTCCTCCATGCCCCTACTCTGATTTGGGTTGTTCTGAAACAAACATCCTTTGTGTTGGTAGTTTTTGTTTTACTGTTCATAGTAACTTCTTTTGATCTGGAGCTGAGACAACTCTTTTTATTACTGTGCAATTTTAAGAAAGGTAGGTGAGGCTGGTAAATTAGTTGGTATGTGAGATTGTTTACAATAAAGCACTTAATTTTTAAATAAAACAATATGTCTAAATAGAGTTAAAACTTGCATTCTATAGTAAGAGAGGTAGTTTTTTGAATTTCCCTTTGCCTGCTTAGTAATGCTACAAGGCAGAGAGTTTGTATCCAAACTATGCAGATACTTTCATTTTATTCCTCCCCTTTTAAGTGTGCTTTGCTCTATTTTCAGTGTGCCGATATCAGCGATGGCCCTGCTCAAATGGGAAATGTTCTTTCTTTGCAAGTCATTTAACTCTTAGAACAGGTTTGATCATAACGCCTAAAGGGAGAGTGGCTTTCCCTTGACTTGTGGCTGTGGCCACGTGTCAGAGCAGGTTTGTGCTTTGCCATGCAGGGTGAGGGAGTGGGGGGCTGTTTTGTGGGAAACATTCCTAGGGCACATGCAATGTAAATTAATGTTTAAGATCTCTGGTTAATAGGGTTTTGTTGCAAGCAGCAGATGATGAAAAGCTGACTTGCTGTCTGTTTTAGTAGTGACAAGTTGTGCTTTGTATTACTGGATTTTGTTTCCATCTGTAGCATAGCCCTAAGCAGCAGCACCTGCAGTGACTGTAGACATTGACTGTCATGGATTTCCAATTGTACCATGAATTATGCATAGCATTTTGATTTTCTTAAAGTTTAATGTATCTTGCTAAATTATTGGAGATCTAATCTGTATTGTAGCATCATGGGAAAACTCTTAAGCCAGTAGTCTCTTCTGTAATCTTACAATTTAGTAGTTCGGTATGAATGGATGGGTAAGGCCACAGTATAATTTGGCTGTCATATAGTCCATACTAAACCACCCTCTTCAGCTCAGCTCTTGGGATACAGCGCAGCACTGAGTTTGTGCAACACTAGTCAGAATACTTCTTCATCCGTAGCTTATTCTTTATATAATATTAGACTGGAAGGGTTGACAGACTTATTTTTTTATATCAACTTTTTTTGCACAGGATGGCAGTGCTAAAATGACAAGGAAGTTTTAAAAATAATTTGAGCAAGGCACAGTTTGATCTGGAAAGTCATATATAGTTTCATATAACGGGTATGGATTTTGTGAAATTCACTGCAAGTCTAAGCAAAACAAAAACAAATTGAGTGTGGGTCCAAGTAGGAACTATTGCGTGCTCCTATCATAAATCAAATTTAACTGAGAATAGAATTCAGTCTCATATGGTTGTTGCACAAGCATGTGAATTGTTCTGTTTTGTTCAAATAGACTGATGTTATACCACATGGCTCATCACTTTTACATAGATAATCTCACTTGTCACCTCTTACTTCCCAAATCCATAGTGTAACTTCTCATATTCTATTCTTTCTCTCTGTTTCTATTGAAAAGAAGTAGAAATGGAGATCTTATCCCTGGTTTTTCAAGGATTTGTCTGTCTTGAGGCTTAAGTCCAAGAATAGAAGCGTGAGTAACCAAGGTAATAGGAAGATTATGCTGAGAAAAAGGGCAGCTGGGTGGGGCTTTTTTGCAAACCTTCACCAAAGATATATGTACAAAGTAAGCCAGTTAAAAATCTTCATAAATAGCTGCATGTAAGAAAGACAGTTGATGTTTCAGTTTGAGGTGGCAGAAAATTGATCACCAATGCTCTAAGTGTCATCATGCTGTATCCAGTCTTCATAATTTAAGTTAATCCTTCTTCTGCTTTTCAAAATGAAGTGTTTAATTTTTGAAAATTAAATCAAGTTTTTCTTTCATCTGTTTGTGACAACTTGGGTTCTTCACCTGAGTGATGGATGCAATAACTCATAGGAATGTTGTGAAGACTCAGTAGTCCTTAAGTCAGAGGTCTTGGATGAAAAGGTTTTTTTGTTTTGTCTTGTGTAGCTTTTAACTAAGAACCTGATTCCATTTGTCCTGCACTAACAACTGCTTTCCATTTGTTTTGTGTCTTAATAGTGTTACTTCCCACTGCTTTTTCAAGCTGTGATGACAAATTTTCAATTATGTTTATTTCTCCTAGAGTGTAAATATAGAAAAGCTGCAGGGGACAACCATCAATATATCTACTGAAGATGGGCTGCTGAAAACGAAGTATCTCTATGCAGAATCAGCATCTCTCTCTTCAGAATCTGGTGATATTATGCTGGGAAGTGTTCATGGTAAGAACGAAGATGTGTCACAAATTAAGCTGCTTTGAAGGTGTTCAGTAATGTTCACAGTAACAAATGCACTAATGCAGTAGACTATCACTAAATCAGCTGTGCACAGTATATGAGCAGAACAGTTCTATTAGAGCCTTAATTGATTTTTTGCCACCTAGCAGACTGTATTTTTCAAAACAGTTTCATAAGCACACTTATTAATAGCAAAAAGTGTGTATTATAGGAAAGAATGTCACACATACTAAGAACATCAAAGTATTCTAATACTTAGCAGTTAAAATGATACTTAAAGTTGTCAGGAGGCTTCTCTTCCCCTCTCCCCATCCTTTATTTTCTCCATAGGAGAAGCAACTCTTGGACAGATCACCTACAAAGAGCTGTTGTAGGAGAGAGTCATAATTAGAAGTTTTTATTAGAAATGGCCTGTGTGTTTGCTGGCACCTTATATTAAGAGTGGTGACAGTTTCTGTTTTTAGAAGTTCTTAGAACTTCTTAGCAGTCTCTGATCCATCCACCCTTTGGTGTCCTTCCCCCAGATCTAAAACTAATAAACTCTGAGTCTTTTATTTAAGCAGCAGTTGAGGTTCAAATCTGGTGTGGTTTTCTAATTTAACAAAACTCCCACTGAATTCAGATGCTGCTGTAATGCATTTGTGGTGATTTAACATTGAGTAAAACAAACTGGAGCATGTACAAAGAAAATTACTCAGCTCTGTCAAAGTTCCAGATTTTCAGCTATATCCCTTAAAAAGAATTTGTTACAATTTCTTAGCAATTTTATGTTGTCATCTTGCTTGAAGAATGACTTCTTTATTCCTTGAAGGAACAAGTCCTCTGTCCATTTATATTAAATGTGAGAATGGTTTCTAAACCTGTTAGGTAAAGTTAATTTCAGCATGCACCGACAGAAATAAGCTGCTCTTTCTCTTGTTATTGTATTTTTCTAACATGTGGACTTTTATTTTTTCCTGAACTTCTGTCTGATAAGCCATGCTAGTTTGGCTTTTTCTTTAATTAACTTTTATTGATATTGTCAAGTGATCAATTTGTGAGCAGGTTCATGTGCACATCCAAGAGTTTAGTTTTATTTTCTTGTTATAAAAAAGAAATCATAAGTGCTGTAGTTAATAACATACTTCCTTCAGTAATGCCTGTTGCCATTAAGGTGAAGAACAATGTGAAAACAAATAGACTTGTATCCAAATTATGCAGACATTTCTTACATTACTTCAGGATTATTTTTATGACCTTTCTACTGAATGGGTTTGGAACACCTAATGTTATTTTAGCTGTATGTTTTTTTTAAAAAAAATTGCACATTAACATTTGTTTGGTAATTTTACCCTATTTTTTTGGGAAAAAATATTTTTTTGTAAAATACCATGTTCCCCGATCATATTTTAATAGTTAGAGCAGAGGCTTTTAAAGTACACATACAAACACTTATTAGCAGACAAGAGAGCTCCTATTATAAATTTCTGCTAGAAAAAAAATGGTTACTTTGATTTCTGATTGTTGCTCATGGGGTAGCTCAATTGCAGGAGTTTCCCAAGAAACAATCTGGTCCAGGTGTTCACAGACAAAAGTTAGTTTCCCTACAGCTGACAATATAGATGGCATCACATCAGCACATCCTGCACGAAACTAAGCTAGATTTCACTGCTTTTGCACTGGGAAAATTGAAGTTAGGGCAGCACAGACTTTACAAACCTGTCTGAGACATTTTGTGGTTGAAACTCAGGCTGTACAATCATGACACTGGTAGAGCTCAAACTTTCACAGCTGCTTGTTTGCATGCTTCATGCTCCTGTAGCAAATGAGTAATGCATTGTTCTGAAGGGCGTTAGTTTTTGGGCCATTTTCATCAGCTTCTGTAAGAGGCATTAGAGATATTAGGTGCTATTAAGCTTTTGAATTGACACCTGAAAAAGAAATTTGATCCTGTGAAATTTCTTTATTTAAGAGACAATAACATTACAGTGAACCTTCTTTACCAAGGGTCACATGGGAGGAACAGGAAACCCCTCTTTGCAGCAGTCCCAAAGTCTTGGGTTGAGTTGCATTAACTACTAATTTATTTTATAAATCTACTTCAAATTTGGACTAGATATCAAAATCCTTCCCAAATAATGTTTAAAGTGGGCTCAGTTAGACCAAGCTTGCTCAAGGCCTTGTCTAGTTGAGCTTTGAGTATTTTCAGGTCCAGAGGTTGTATGACCTTTCTGGAAATCTTGGTCCACTCTGAATTATTCTTCTGGAAAGGTGGGGAAAAAACTATAAAAATCATAATTTCTATTATGACTTGTATCCATTATTGCTTCTTCCTTCTTGCTGCATCACCAGGAGAAGAATGTCTTTTTTTCCTCCATACCCTCCCATTAGCTAGTTGAAGGCCACAAGAAGACTCCTCCTTTTAAAGCAAAACAAACAGATGCTTTCAGAGCATCTGTAGCTTGGCCTGGGTCTCTAATCTTCTCAATAGCCTTCTCTGGCCTTAGTTAAGTACACCAGTGTCTTTTTTGACTTGAAAACTGGAGACAATATTCTAAGTGCAGCCTCACAGGAGGGCTTTACTTGCAGTCTGTACTCATCACACAGCTCAGTGTGCAGCTGACTTTCTTTACTCACTCCCACTGGGGATGGTGTCCATCAAGATGCCCAGGTCCTTCCTCACCTGCAAGGCTTCCTTGCAAACAGTCAGCACTCAGCTTTTGCTGCTTTACATCAGTAAAGCCTGTGATGGACTTTATATTTGCTCTTGGCCTTTTCTTCTCCTAGTCTAGGACAATTACCTAAAAGAATCACACTGGAAAACAAGGTTACTGAGGTTACTTTATGTATTTGCCCTCTAATGTATATACAGGAAGGGGTGAACATACAACTGCCTTGAAGTTCAATGACTTGAATAAGACCAAAGTAGAGTATCTGCCGTCTTCCAAAGATAGTGCAGTCCAGTGCTTGAGCTTGGTGTTCTATGATCCCTCCAGAAAATATACCTCTTGATATGCCTAAGTGTGTTCTGTACAGTTCAGCTACATTTCTGGGTTTCTCTTCTGGATTTTCAGTTAATTTTTATATGTAGAGTGGAATTGTAACTTTGCATTTTAAATTTTCATCAGACTAAAGTACAGACATGTCTATAAAGAAATGAAAATAAAATTAATTTCTGAAGTGGTAAAAAGTTGCATAATAGTTTATTTTCCCTTTTTGTGCATTGAAATAATCCTGCCTTATTGAGAGCCACCAAAACAAATTGAAGGAATATAAATAACACAGCATGAAGTGTTGCCTTTAAATCCCAAAATCCATCTTCTGTCCCTGGTTCTATACTGATCCTGATTGCAATACAGTAATTTGAAATTTTACAATGTTCATTGAAGAAGCAAAGATTGTAAGTGATAGAAAAGATAACTCTTTTTTCAGAAACCCCAAAACACTAGGGCACTGCTCTTAATACTCTGATAAAATTATTATGTTTTGGATATCATAGTATTGCATTACACTGAAATCTGTTGGTTGTAATAATCAATTATTTGGTTGAAACACCTTTGGTCTGGTCTTTCTCTCTTTGCCCTTGATATGCCCAAGAAATATTTGCCTAACTTAAAAATCCTAAGGTAAGCACTGGCCTTCAGAGAACAGGTACACGACCAAAAGTGCAGTTCTGTGCAGGACATTCCTGTCTGCTTCAAAAGCAGCTTTTGATCTAGCTAGATGCTTGAAGTGAGCTTTTCACACCAGTACATTGTTTTGATGTGCAGCATTGGTGGTTCTGCCGTATAAGTATGTGTCTAAAAGGAATTTGATTTCTACATGTTGAATATTTTTCAAGGATCCACTTATCAAAACAGAAAACCCCCAGATAAACAAAGAGCAGACCCAGGGGCTATATGCTGACAGAGTGTAATCTACCTTCAGCTGCTCCATGGGAGCTGCTGGCTGACAAAACCCTAGGTCTTTTTGTAAGTTGTACCAAACTAAGTGCCAGTCATGATAAAATGAGGATAAGGGTGGGATAATTATAGCATACCTTTTAAAAACAGCACAGAGTGAAGCCAAACATCTTTCAAGATCATTGAAAAGTGCTTTTGTTTCTGCTGTGATTTTTAGAACTCCAAACTATTTTGTGCAGTATGAGCTTGAAAAGATAAATTTAAGATTGTTGATGATAGGCTGCTTTTTTAGCTTTTAGCCCATGAACCACTAAGAAAAATACAGGTCATATACAGTGGAATGCACTCTGCCCTAATCAGTGTTTACTACTGTGTAATTACATAAGACAGGGTAGAGCTTAATCCATTTGCAGTTTTTAAAACCTCTTTTGAAAGATCTGAGAATTATGACTATTGTGTATTACTAAACTGCATTCAGTTTCTGTGGTCAGCCTTATTCTTCATTCTCTCTTTCTCTTGGCAGATTGAGAGAATGGCAGGGATGACATGGTGTGGTTTAGTTTTTAATTTAAGGCATTTTCTGTGAGCCATTTATACATGGAACTGTAGAATTTTGTACAATTTAGTTACTATTAGCAGTATAGATGTCTATACTGTCACTATAGATGTCTATACTGTCACAAGGTACATCTGTTGTCCTTCCTGATTCTCTTGATGTTATGGGTGAAAGGGCAGAATTTTGAAATTTTAAGGCTGGAACACCTGTGGCTGTTTAAAGTGATGCAAATTCAGTAGAAGACCATTCTACATTTTGTCTCTGACACACTTTGTTTGATGTTCTCCACTTTGCCCAACGTACTCTGACTGAAGTCAATGGAAACGTTGACAAGGGGTTGTCATTGTAAATCAGAATAAGTTTGGAGGGAGTAGGAAATGTTGAGTGGGTCCAGGAAGTAGCTTTGCAGATAACACACAGGATTTCCTCCAGCAGAGGTGGGGTATAGTTGTATAAAAGAGGAAAATAGAAACTGTTTGTTATTCATGGAATTGAATTTCAGTCATCCATAGTGCTATTGCAGGTAGCAGAGCAATTAAGAAAAAATTGCCCAAAATAAAATAAGACAATATTGTGCATTAACCTTTCACATTCCTCTTACTTTTTTTTTCTCCCTCAAATCCAGGTGGTGTCATTGACTTAAAGTTTTTCTTGTCTGGAATCACTTAATTGTTACGCACATGTGTTGAGATTTTTGTTTGTAAAGCAACAATATTTAATAGAAATAAATATGTTTCAAAAATAATGTTTTTAACATTTTCCCCCTTTTCATTTTAGGTAATACCAACCTTCAGACCAAAACAGGGAGTATCACAGTAGGTAGGTTCTGCTTTCTCTCTCTCTTGCTCTTCTCCTTTCTAAAAGCTAAATGTTCACAGGGGAAGTAGAAAGGAGCTGATTTCACACAGATGTTTTTGCCTCCTTTTCAGGAGTAACACTGATTAGTGTGGCTGAATAAGACCCTTTCCAATCTCAGCCTTTTGTGGTTGGGCAAGGCACACGATCTCACATGATACCCAATAGTTGCTGGACTTTACGTAAGTTAGACTGAGTCTAGGTGTCATCTTTTAGATAAAGATGGGATAAAAGAACATGAGAAAATTTTTAAGTCTACCTCAAATACAGTTTTGCCCTCAATGTAGTTCTCTATATTACATTTATTGCTATCAGTGGTTAGCTATGTTTAATTTTTATATCACGAAGCTAATCATTGATGTATTCTTATTTGGGGAGGTGATGGGAGGGCTTGTGATAATTTCAGTGCTTTCAAACTATTACGCTAATAGTTTTCCCTTCAGAAATGAAAATAGCTCATAAACCTTTTTTTGGGAACCTGGGCATTTATATGACAGGATAACTCAGAGCTATCAGTTATGGTATACCTTCTGTCAGTGCATTTTATAGCACACAAACACCAAAGTGAGAAACTCAAATTCTAATTATTGCTATGGCAGAAAATTGAAGTAACAGACTCATAGACAAAGCTCAGTGTATTTTTTGAATGTAGAAGGATTTCCTCAGGCCCAAATCTTGAAGACTTCTGCTGGAGATGTTAACTGTAGTCACTCACTAAGCATATTTTGGAGACAATCTCTAAGAATTGTTCAGGGACTGTTAACAAATCTTATGTTTCTAAGAGCTCTATATTAACATTCCTGGAAAATGAATGCAAGACACATACTTATGAGTTAGTCATTAAACCACAGAATTAAATTCAACTTGCAAGGCTGTTTTTCCTTCTCTTAAATAAACTCACAGGGTATGAAGAGTGATTAAATAAAGGTTTCTTAATATAGGAGGTAGCTTTTTCCATCAACAATGATGATTATTTTCCTTAACTAACAGGTTCAGCTTAAGCATTAAGACACATTTTACAGTTGAAGAAAGTTTATTTTTCAGATTTCAATTCTGACAGCACTAGCTAGACTTCATCTTTTTCTAAAGAGCATTAAACATCCCTAGTATTTTTATGGATTTTTCTAAAGGTAAAAGACTTTTAAGATCCAGACTTTCAACTGAAAATCTGAGAACACCTCCTATTTGACCAGTTTGCTCAAGGCCTTATTTTAGCTGGAGGGGACCCGCAGTGATCATCCAGTCCAGCTGTTCTCTCTGAAAAAAAAATTGCTTCCTAAAAAAGAACCATTCCCATTAAACCTTTCACTGGACTCGGGGGAGAAAACCTCAGCAGCTCCTTGTGCCCTTCCCCTCCTCAGAAAGCCGTGATAGCAATGAGGTCTCCCCCTCGGTTTCCTTTTCTCCAAACTCAACAAGCCAGGTGGTTTGGTTGTTTGGGCTTTTTTGGAGCAGAGTAATTTATCAAAAAGAGATTATGGCCTTTACAACCAATAGATATAACTTAAAAATTGGGGTAGAACATAAATCATTAAGAGGTAAAAGGATAGCCTGGATAATTTTGTTAGGAAAGGAATTGTTTTTGTGAGAGTTTGTGCTTTTTGTATTGCCTCATTTGTTCTGCCAGGTCCCCGTGGTGAGTATGGTCAGGACTGCTGAGGATTTTTCAGTAGTATGTGCAATTTTGTGAATTCTAGATAATAAATAATAGTGAAGTCCATTTAATGACTACATTTCATTTTCTTATAATACTTTTCATATGACAGTTTTAGAACAATGAACTAAATAGAGTATTTGCCAGTTTTCTATAAATAAGAAATACAAGATAGCTAAGCCGGAATTAAATCTTCATCACGCTTCAGATATGCTGGAATTTTATTCTCCTTCCAGTCTGTAATCAAATCATAATAAATATTTGGTGTTCCTATAGAGATTGATTCTGTCACTGATTTTACCATGAACAAGGTCAGTCTTTAGGTGCCATTAGGAAAAGTATGTTTTTACTTAGGATTAAACACAAGTGATCTTTCCTTAAATCTTTCTTTAGTGTTTGGCTGATAAAGTGAACACTAAATGTTACTTTTGTAGGTCTTTCACTGATTTTTTTTGTGCAGTCTTTCCCAAGTTATGTGACTTTAATTTTATTCTTCAAGCCCTTTTTAATTTTCATAAATCTTAACAAAGACTTTTGTCCTTGCCAAGGACATCTTGCTTCACTGTGCCCTTTTTTTTTCCATCTTTTTTTCTCTAGTACCAGTAAATTCTTAAATAGCTAAAGCTGCTCAAGAGTGACCATCTGTTCCATTTCTAGTAAAAGGCTTTGTCCTTGTTCTCCCCCTTGAAAAACCTTGGAGAAAACCTTTTCCCTGTCAGTCCTCGGCAAACTCTGAATTCAAACTATATATTTTTTCCTTATTTTTACCTTCAGTTATTCACATTGATATCAGCTAGAACTGGGTATATATTTGAAAATAAATTGCCTTAGGTTTGATCTGTGCTAACCATAAAATACATATTGTCTCCATTACTATTTGTTATGTGTTTTATCCTATCAGCCTATGCTTCTTAGTGTATGGTAATTTTTTATTGTTGAAATACTTATTTATTTAGACTAGGGCACTTTTCTGTGCCTCATCTTTGGGTGTTTTGTTTTTTTTTAATCCATTTCCCTTTTATTCCACTTTATTTGTTAAGAGTTAGAGACAAAACAGCAACTTTACGGACTTTGAAGAAGTGATGAACAATTCCATGTTTCTTGGTATTATTAATTGTATATACACACTTGTATTTAACATTATATCTGTAATGTTCATTACATAAATCATATTCTGTTGTTTCCATAAAATATATTTCATGTTACTTCCACAGGTCAAAGCTTAACAGTTGTTTACTGTACAGTATTTTAGTGTCAGGTTTAGTGTTTGGTTAGTGCTGCCAAGCTTCTTGGTGGTTTTGAGACTCTGCTGTAGTTTCTTCAGCCATAGGAAACTTTGTATTAGTGAAGTGCTCTGGATTTGAAATCTGGCAAGTCATCCTCCCAAAACTGTTCTTCAATGGAAAAGACAATGTCTTCCATCTCCCTCAAGGTTGTTTTTGGCTTTCTGATAAATCTGTGCCTTGGTAAGCCTGTCCTTACTGCCCTGCTCCTGCTTCCTTTATTCATGCTGATGCCTTCTGCAAACCCAATCCAGTCTCTCACAAAATGAGATTTCTTTTTTTTTTAGTATTTTTTAATTGAAGATCTAGGAAAGCACACTTTGTTCAGTCTTGTAGAATCACAAAAGTTGTCTTCTCACTGGGAAGAATCTCACAGGAGCTGCTTTTGCATTTGAGAAGTGGGAAGAGTAAGGTTTCAGTGGGTAAATGTTGTCCCTCTAAAGCAACAACAGCTGGTGGTGTGTGGACTGTTTGTAGCTGTTCTCCCTGGAGAGAGCTGCTGTTCTGTCACAGGAGACTCTTCTTTCTTCCTAGAATAGATAAGGAACTTATTATGGGTTGTTTAAAGCAGAAGAGTGGAAGGCTGAATGCTTCCTGTATCTGTTGCCAACAAAATCTCTGTCAAGATTATGTGGAGGGTTGATAATTGGCTGTTACTAAATTTGATGGGGAATATCTGCAAAGCAGCTTTTGCGTGAAAGCTTTTAGTGATCACTACTTAAAACGTGCATTTGAAAAGCTGATGCATGTCAAATTTTCCAGTTCTAATGACTTTAACTTTTCAACTATTATGGGCAACCTTTTAAAAAGTCATTAGTTAAAATCAATGTTTCATTTTCACTTAGACAAGCAAAACTCTTCTTTATTAATGAAGAGTTAATTTTTTTTTTCAGATTTCGAACAGGCCTTCTTTAATACAGAGTCTTGAGATGTCAGAAGCATTCACATTCGGTTCTAGCTACTAATGTTTTCTTTATAGCCAAAGCCCTTCTCCATTTCTCAGCTAAGTATGGATTAGCTGCTTTTTTTTTAATTACTTTCCCTTCCAAAGAAATCAGTTTCAGCTGTGGGATAAAGATCCTTTTCTGTGTTTTTGCTGTTGTAAGCAATGCACTGATCTTTGGCATCTGTGCTTGAAACCTGGGATCAGAAAAGCTACAGATGAATTTAATTAGAGGTAAAACTGTATGGCAAGCATAAAATGTTAATATGACACATCCTTGTTGTGATTAATCAAATTCATTCTCTCATTAATGCTTTTACTTCTTAAAATGGGAAGTTTCATTCAGGTGTTATTTTATTATTTTAGCTACTTCTAATAGTTTGGCTGTTGAGTTTGCTCTATGCATATTCAGAAACCAGTCTTTATCAGCATCTCAGGATTTCTTGCCAATACTTTAATTTCTAGCTTTGTCTCTAAAAACACCTCTCAGTAACTGCCTTTTGCTTACTTTAAAATGTAATTTTTTTATGCTCCTCTTGGGTTTTTTTATATTTTCTTTGCCATTTTTATTATGTATAAGCCTGTTCAGTAGTTTGAAAGTAAACTCTTTGGGACTTCACTTAATATTGTGGAAGTCTATGTATTTAAAATTGGAATACATTGCAAATAAAGACTACTGAAGGGTACAATTAAAGCTTCTTAAAGACTTTCTATTTGTAAAAATTCTTCTTTGCAAATTTTTATGATCATAAATTTCTGCTAATGAAGTATGAAAGCAAATTTAGTCTCCCTATTCTAGAGCACAGAACAAATGCTGTTTTCTTGCACATATTAAACATTTGTTGATCATTTGAATGTAGTAAATCAGACTTTACAAAACCTATATTCAGTTATTCTGTGTAACAAGATGAACAGCTGCTTGATTTTTGCATGGGGTTTCTTTCCTGGGTAAAGTTCTCCCTGCGCAGATTCCGAGCTAATGAACTCTTTTGGAAACTAAAAGAGATCTTAGTATTCAAGTTTTGTGCTTGATTTTCACACAAAGATGAGGACATTCCTCTGAAAGAGGTGCACTGCAGTTGGGCCCTTGTAGACGTAGAACAACTGCAGAGCTACAGCCTGAGGACCAGAGTGTGTCCCAATTCTGGACTGGGGAGATAGGGTTTTTTCAGAAGCCTATTACTCTAAGTGAAGGCTGACATCCTGTAAATTATTATGATACTTCTTAAACGGAGAAGAATTGATAAAAATCAGTTTGAGATATAAAGAAAAAATCTGGTAAGTCTTTACTTAAAAAGAGTAAATGATACACAAGTTTTGTTTTTTTTTTTTATAGATTCATCAGATGGAAGTCTAAAAGCTTCTACGTATCATGGGACAATCGATGTTTATGTCAGTCAATTAAGAAAAGTGGATCTGAAATCCCAGAAAGGTTAGCAAACTAAAATATTTTTTGTGGCAGATTTTGGTGTAAAAGAGAAGGAGATAAAAGGTTTGTTTTTGGTTTTTTTTATCTGTCTCTAAAGAAAAGTTTGTGATTGTTGGCTATTTACATCTTTTTTTTTCATCATTATTGGAAGATGTCTATAAATACTTAAAATATAATAAGCTCTGTAAGGGATAAGAATGCTTAAGATGGATTAAAAGTAGTTGTGGTTTTCAATGTTTTTCTTTTTTTTCCTGGCAATATACCCAGCAAAATTCTGCAGAGCTGACTAGTCTTACAGTGTTCCTTTTCCTTGAGCAGTTTTCTCCATGATGCTGTATATGCAGTGATAACTGACACACATACATTTATTTTTCTTGCCTTCTGACTGAAATGTCTACTGTGAAAATTTGAAGGCAGAAAAACAAAGATAGGAGAGCCTTACATTAGCATTTGGCCTTAATTTTCTCTCCTGCTTACTCACTAAAATTTCTTTTCTTAGTTAAAAGCTCTCACCTAAGGTTGAATTCATAGTTTTACCACTCTGAAGATATGATACTGTAAATTACAGAGCCCTGAAAACATCTTGTTGATCCTAGTTGGAAAAAAAACCTCACAAAAAACCGAAAATGCAAACAAACAAAAAACATCCAAAACACACTACAGCATTTTTATACTTGACTTTAATGTCATGTCAGGCACTTCAGGTGGTTTAAGTGAACCTGGTATTTAATCCACCTCTGTCTCCTCTGAGACAATTCCTGTGCCCTGTTAAAACCTAACAGTTACTCTAAATGGGACTGATGGTGTCAATGAATTGAAATTATTTGTGCATCTTTCTGTACAATCAATTTTTTTTTTCATTAGTGAAAAGAAATTTATATTATTTCTTGGTTACCTTTTGTGTCACTTATTTTGCTAAGTTAATGTCTATTTGAATTAGAAGAGGAATATATTTAATAAAAGCTAATTAATGTTATTTTCAAAATATTTTCTGACATCTCTTCTGGCAGCACAGTTTAGTAAAGGCAAAGTTGAAGTTCTGTTTCTGTTTACCCTGTAAATTCAGAACAACTGCTGACAGCTGCAGTGTAGAAAATGTCCCATTTGTGATAAATGAGCTGCGTGTGTGTTGGTTTTTATGAGTCATCACTGTGCAACTCTCCAAAGAGGACCCAAAGATGAAGACCTTTTCCCTTTCCTTTTCTAAGGCCTTCGTGTATGCAGAAAAATGCGGGCCTAAATTATACTGGAAGTTATTTGTTCATCAGAACTGTCACAGGCAAGTGATTCTGCTGAGTCTAAATTGCTTAGCTAGGGTTGCTTTCTGGTGCTACTTAGTTGTTATTCTTACCATGTTCTGCTTAAGTTTCTGGAATGTATGTCAAGAAACTGTTTTATGTTTTTCTAAAGTGAATGTTAAAATTGAGCAAAAACTAAGGAGCACATGAAAAGGAAATGTATTCTGAATTTTTTAGGTTTTTGATGTAATGTGTAGGAGAGAGCTTTCAAACTTTGTGAATGAGTTATTCCAAAGATATGACTAATGTGAGCACGTTGGGGGCCCAGTGTCTGCCTTTGGTCTGATGCACAGATGCACATATTTAGGGCAAGCAGAAGTCAGAATATCTGGTTTTAATCTCAAAGTAGAATTATTTAGGCCACCAAAGCTGCAATTTTGCTACTAGTTTACATGTTAGTGATGCTTAGTCTAAGCTGGTTAGTCAGCTTTGAGAATGCATCTGCTGGAGGATGTGAACAGCTGTCCCTGAGCAGTAAAGCAAAGACAATCACCAGTGCTCACAGTAAATGAGCAGCATCTCATCCTTCCAGAGCAATTATTTCATCGTGTGCTGTGCAGTGGCTGGGTTATTTGTCAAGTCTTATGCCCTGTCCTTGCTCAGGAATGTCAATATGCAACTAAAAGATGAACTTAGTCGTAATACCTTTGAGATCTGTTATATTTGCTTCCCTTGATCATTCTTGTAATAAGATTCTCTGCCAAAAGATAATGCTAGAAGTGTATGCCACTATTTATTTTCATGTCTGTGAAGGAAATACTGTGATATCTATTTTCTATATGTGACATACTCTGTTTATGATAAATGAAGATACCTTCATTTATCCTTTCAGTGACTAAAAAAAAAGAGGATTACTGTTTCTGAAGACTAAAAAAAACCAAAACAACCAAGCACAACCAGATAATTTGATTCCATTTAGTGGAATAATGGACTATTTCATGCTTTGATCTCAGGGTTAAACTAACTAGCTTTCACTTAAATTTATACCAGGTTCAATTACCGTCAAGGTACCTGCGTCTCTCAAAGCTTATTTAGAGCTGTCTGGAAGAAAAGTGGATGTGAGCTCAGAGATCCAGTTAAAAGAAACACAGAGTGCCTCCAAAGACGATCATGTAACTCTAAGTGGTAAGGCTTACTAATCTTGGCTTCCAATAAATGTCTGTCTGGCCTAAGTCAAGGGCATCTACATTTCTTTATTAGTTTATTGCCCTTGGCGGCTGCTTGTTTAATCTGCTTCACATTCAGATGTTTGCTTGTGCTGTTGTACTCCCCATGTTACTGGATGACTTGAAAATTTTATTTGGTAAATGACTTGTGAATGTAATCAACTTCTTCTAACAAAAGTCTTAGAGCCAAATTCCTCTTCAGTGCTAGTCCAATGAATTTGTGGGAGGTACTCCAGAGCTGAATTTGACCTATTGCTTTGTTGGCTTAGAAAGTCACGTAGACTTTCCTAGGCAACCTATCATATTAAAAATATAATTTAAAAATATCTGTCTGTTTCTGAGTCAAAGGGGGAAGTAAAAGGGGTATATGGCATATATATATATATATATAAAAATGTACAGTACTGCAGGATAGGCTGAGAAATGATGGGTGGGAGATGAGAAGAGCAGAAGAAGCTGGAGCAATAGAGAGGGAGTACATGGAAAGGTACCTGCAATTACTGGAAGGATTCTTGTAAGGCATTTAAATTTGAACTTAGAATCCCAGGTCTTGCTGTTTCCTGCTTTAGAAAGCAGTTGCACAATTCACTGTCAGGGTGTGTATTTCTCTCCCCCAGTCCAGATGTGACTACCTAGAAGTTAAGGCTGTTGGCTTTTACCAGTTAAACAGTTTGCTCTAGAGAATACATTAACTTAATGTGTCTGAGGGCTCCAGCTTTATATTTGAACGTGTTATGTCAGTGTGACCTGATGTGATAGCAGATTGGGTAAGGCTTTGGGTTTTGCTCTGGTTTTAAACCTAAGAAAATGTGCAGAAAAACTCTTTTCCTCCCCCATGTAAGATGGTAATCTTAAAGTCAGGAAACATAAGAAGTGTAATTACATAAGTTTAGTATGTAGCCTGCTTATATCATCTCTTCCTCCCTAGGAACAGTAACTAGCACTTAAATTTAATAGTGATTATTAAATACAGTTTCTTTAAAAACCATAATTAGAAGTTCTCAGGCTAGAAATCTGTGGAAGGACCCCAGTGAGAATCTGTGAAATGAAACATCTCAGCAGTAAGACAAGACTTCTTTTCAGTGAATGAGGACCATGGGCCAATCAATCATCTTGCTACTTTGGCAGCATTATAGATAAGAGTGGTGTTTCAAATATACACAGCTGAATGACTGCTCTGGTTTCACAACCCAGTCAGTGTTTATGTAGGACAGTCATCACTGAAGGAGATGTCATTTTTCAACCCACTGTTCTGTATGGAAATGATCTAGTCACTTGGGGCCAAAAGTGACTGATTAGTTAACTCTCAAATATGCATATCCCAAAGGCACAGAAATCATCAATAATTATACAAAGGCAATAGTATTAGGCCAATGAGTATCAGTTTTTTAAAGAAGGTAAGGTATTACATAAAAAGGGAGGTACTTCCTGGTTCTATTTCTTTGTCTTATGGTGTATTCTTTCTGCAGACAAAGAACTTACCCCCTCATTATCAACAATTGCTTCTTCCTAAAAGTGATATTTGCTAATTTACTTGTTTAATTAGATTCTCAAATAATTGAAAATTATTTAATACAATTTCTGTATCCTGAGAACATTATTCACTGCTGAAGTTTCAGATACAAGGTCCTTAGCTGTCCTGCTGCTGTGACTGAAGAAATGTAAAATAGAGAGGAAAGAGGGGCTTTGCCAAGTGGTTTAAAACAGTATCACAGGAAGATGGCAGTTTAGGAGTTTTGTGCTTTTGAGTTCAAAGATTAGTTTAAAACCAGATGATTTTTTAGAAAATCCAGTTCTCATGTGAATAACACGGGAACTGTGACCTCTTAGGAAGCTTTACTTGCCTCTGGGAATATTTGAAAGGACAGTCCAGTGGGAAGACAGGGTGGAGTTCTGCGACTTGGGAAAACATGCACTTTGTCCTGCACTTCCCTGCTCTAGGAAAGCCTTCCCTACTGCTTTAGAGCAGTTATGTACATCATCCCCCCCAACTTCCACACCGAGGGGGGAGTCAGTACAACCCCACAAGCACTCACAGCCAGGGTTTTTCCAGAGAGCCAAGGAACAGAGGGGGATGTAGTGAAAGCAAGATGATGCAAGTCTGGAGTGAGTGCTCCAGGGACAGAAGGATGTGTGAAAATGTGTTTTGCTCTTTTAGGAAAAAAAGGGACTTTCCTGCAAAATTGAGACACTTGCTGAGAAAGGGAGGGAGCTAGAGAGCAGTGACAGGGAGTTCATTCTTTGAAGTAATTTGCAAGGGCAAGGCATCTGTTTCCATTGGCATCAGTAGGTAGTATTAGAAGTAGTATGTATGGTAAAGTGCAATGTTACAAAAACAGAGTAAACTCTGGTCTAGCTTTTGTCAGGGGAAGTGTTTGGCTGTCTGTCTTTAGAGTGCTTGAGCAATTCCAGTAATTTCTGATTGTAATCATGTCAAGGTGTTCTTTCTTTTCACTGCCAAGAAGGGAAGCCCCTACTGCTCAGTTTGCCTTCTCCCTGTCTCCAAGTCTGCCTGTGCTCTTAAATCTTATGCCAGCAGAGGTAATTAGCTATAGGTACTACATGTGGTAAGAGAAAGTGTAGCAGGCTAAAAAGAGTTAAATATTTAAGCAGAAAATGAACTTAAGAGACTGTTATGTCAAAGGGGTTGCAAACATGTTGAAGGTCAAGGTTAAAGTTCAAGTAATTTTGATTTCTATGGTTTTTAGGCCATTTTCCAGTAAGTTCAAAGTACAATGTTAGGAACAATTACCACGTAGTCCCAAGAGGAGCAATATTTAAATAATATCAGGAAATGGTAGTGTTACACTATTGAAAACAAACAGCATTAACATGCTTGTTCTGTAAAACTCAATGCTTTGCCTTTGCATGGCATTAGTAATAATTTGCTGGAATCTGTCCAGTTTTGAGTACTGTCCTTCAAAACTGTAGAATCTCTAAAGAACATGTCATCAGAGTCCTAAAATCATGATTAATGAGAGAAGACTGAAAAGTTCTGGTTTTGTCTCAAAAGAGAAGACAAAGGGAAGAGAAGATGCATTTTTCTAGTACATAAGAAGTGGCTACAGAGAAATAAAGAAATAAATTGTTCTGTCCACTGGCAATAGGACTAGAAAGTATAACTTGACCTTATGGTAAAGGAAACTTCGTTAAACAGCAAGGTAAACTTCCTTGTAGCACTTTTCTGGGGAAGAAGTAGGACTGTCAGTACTGCAGATTGTGAGCATTTCAGACCAAATGCAGTGCTTCCTCCAGAGAGGCTTTCAGCCCAGTTTTCTCGTCTCAGGTTGATTTGACCATCTGCTCCCACCCATTCCACAGTAACAAAGGAAGGCTATCAGCATGAGGACTAAAAGAAATGCAGCCACTGGACACACATTAGCCACTTTGGTTGCCAGCTTGTGTGTTAACCACTGTAAACTTGCTGGAAAAAGTCTTGCAGTCATTCAGAGACTTTATTCAATCCTTGTAGCTAATGGTGTCAATTTACATTGACATAATTGTCTTGAAAATAAACAATGTCAATCTCATCTCTGAGTGGTGCCAGGTACTCACCTGATTTTGGATGTTTCTCCATCCTTGCCCCAGTTCTAGTGCCAAGTTCCTATCCAGTGGCAACCTTTCACCAGATGCCATCTGCTTGGTGCTGAGTAATTTTTTAACTTTGCAATCACTTCATCTGGTTTGCAGCAGCTGTGTGAGTTTCCATGGTAAAAGTCCCACCATATCACAAGTGCTCCTCAGAGGCTGTGGATGTTTGTCATGGTTCTTGTGTCTCCAGGTTCTTACCTTCTCAACTGGGTAACCTTTAAAATACAATTGTAAAATACAACCCTTTGTATTTTTCTGTCCCTACACAAGGAGCATGTGCTTTGGGAGTTACTGTTTTCTCCCAAGTCGAGACATACTTGCTCCTGGTTGTTGTCAGCATCACAGCAATTGCAGCAGTTAACAGGACTTTTAGGTTTTGGTGCTAATCCCATCCTGGCTACAGCACAAGAGCTTTGCTAAGCCACCTGAGAGAAGTATTCCTCTGAGCCGTGCTTCTGGTAATGGGACTCTCCCACGTTAATTTATGCCTTCCCGCAGATGTGTATACAGGGCATGGAGAGGAAATCCCACACTGACTTTTCTAACTCCTTTTCCACTGTGCAAATTTTCAGGTACACATTGCCTCTACCTTATGGGTTGATGAAATATCTAATTATTCTTTTAATACTGCAGAACTTCTTAGCTGGCTTTCTTCCTGTGCCTCTGGAGAGTCAGCCTGTCTGTAATTATCAGATTCCTTTGAGAAGATGGACATTGACACTGCTGTCCTACCTCTGGCTTTTCAGGTTTCTCTTACTGACATGCTTCAGGTTTTCTCATCCTGCCTGGTTCTCCCTGTAGATTGTGGTGAGAAACACCTTTCTCCTTATAACAATCACTCATTCAAGCATGCACTGAAATATTACGACTTTCACTTCTGCTTGATGTTCCCTGCTGGAGCAAAGGGGATCTAGACAGATGTTTCCTGCCATCAGGAATGATTACTTTTCACTGTTCACTCAGTGGTCTCTCATACAGTAGTACTGGGAGAGCAGCCTATGGAATGCTATGGCCTTCCCTTTAGGATTGCTTTAAGGCCAGTGTGCCAGAGGGGGCTGACTGCATGAGTCTCCTATACCATGCACAAAGCTTTATGGATGGATGTGTTTAAGAGTCTTCATTATGAGAAATTCTATATTGCTTACTCCAAGGTAATGTCTGTTTTTAGCTGCCTGGAGTTCAGGGGGTGAATACAAACACAGCTGAAGGGCAGTGAATAACATGAGACAAGAAACTTGCCTTTAAAAGGGAAATAACTGAAAGAGCTTGTATTATGTCAGTCTGCTGAAACTTTAGGTTTTATCTGAAGTTTACCAGCTGCCCAAGTGTAGAACTCCTTCTCCCACTGTGCAGCTGTCTTGGGTTTGTTGCAGTCAGCATTGCAGTCCTGATCCCAGGAGTAACACTATCTGCTGTCATGCCTCCCCTGTTTAGTCTGTTCTCAAGGCACTTCAGAACTTTCATTCTTTCTTAGAAGCAGTTTTTATTGACTCTTAGCCATTAGAATTGAGTGGGAAGAGCTTTGTTTTATAGTGTCCCTCTACACACTGCCCTCTGTGAAGCCTTGATCCTTAAGCAATATCTTAAAAAAAATAAACAAAGGCCCAGGTTGTATCTGGAAAAGATTACATTCCTTTGAGTCAAATAGAAAGTTCATCCAACTTTTATTAAACACATTAGATGAGATGCTATCCTACAGATTTTTATTGGTTTCAGCTTGCATTCAGCTCAAGCTGTTCACAGCCTTTTGATATATACTACAGTCCTAATGCTACCAATGAACAACACTTAAAATATGATCCTCTTCTTGTGTTTTGTGGTATGAAAATAGAGCTCTCAACTTCTCCAGTCTCTAGGAAGGCAAGTAAATAAACAGTCAGCACTTGACTGTGTAAAGTTTTGCATATGTGTTACCTTCCTTTAAACACCACATGCTGGAGAGGGGGAAAAACCACAACCTTTTTCCTGGGCATTAAATTGAAAAGGTGGCCACACAGCATAATGGTGTATCTGTCTTCTCATGAACTCCTGCTGCTTTCTTGACTGGTAGGTTTTGAAATTAATTTCCCCCCCACCCCATTCTCAATCCAGGAGGCTGTTTGCTTTTGTGATTTAATCAATCTAGCAAAGTCTTCCTCAAAATCCACTTATGTTCTCATTATATTCAGAGTACAAGCAGTGAGTACAGTTAAGACCCAAGCAGCCATCAGAAGGTCTCCTACTGAACCTTGTTTGATTAGTGCCTCATACACAAAGCTATTTAAATATCAGAAATAACTTTGAACCTCCTACTAGTGATGGGCTTAATAACCTTAATATTTCCCTCACAGGAAAATTTCCAGAAATATAAGGAAGAAAACTTTTTTCTACATTCAGACAGAAAAAGCAAAATGAGAAACAGAGCTCTGACAACAACTCAGCTTTAAAATGGCTCGTGTAAATTTGTTCCTGTGTTCCGTAAACTTTTCTTTAACTTCTTTGCCAAGGTGCAAGCAGTGCATGAAACCATTTTCAGCACTGATTCTGTGCTTCAGTGTTTGTTTCTTGTGGAGAAGTACAAGCCATAGTCACAAAAACATGAGAGAGAAGAACTGGGACCAAGCACTCCAGTATGCATTTTCTGGAAATATATAGCTGCCCTGCATTTATTGTGTCCTCTCTCCCTAGGAGAAAAAGCTGTATTTTTAGTGTGCTACAGCTCTGTTAAATGATCAGCTGAAATTTTCCTTTATACTTTTTTGTTGGTTCAATTTCTTGTCACCTGGAGGCTGTTTCCTGTTTAAAAACCAGACTGATGACATGTTTTGAGCACTATTTATGCTTAAAAGACAGATCGTATTTTAATTTTCCTTCTATACTCTCTGATACAACACTATTGAAAATCAGTGATTCAGGAAAGCTCTGAGGAACTGAACTTCCAAATTTTAATGTATTCCATATACAACACATTTGTCCAACTTGGTGATTCATCACAGATTTAAGTCTTCAATTAGATGGTGAGTAGGTCTGTGGATTCTGCTTTACTGTAGAAATGATACACTGAGTGGGATTGAGACTGCTGCTGTCTGGAGCAGTGAGGAGTGCAGAAATTGTGCTAGGACATCCCCATGGAGATGCCTGAAGGCAAGCTGTAGTCTGATAAGAAGGGACACTGAAGTGACTGACATAGTTTGGCTCCTCTGAGAACTCTGTACCTCCAAACCATACCTCAGCCTATTATGAATTGCTGTGGGTTTGGCCCATAAACTTAAATGAATCCCACTTAGAACAGCTAAAGCACTGAAACACTATTGAAAAGTTCTGGCACATAGGCCTGGGTTGTGGAAACCAATGCAGTGATGTCAGTTGGAGTTTTGCCACAGTTTTTACTGTGGCCAGAATTTAATTTCAGCTGTGTTACAAGTCCGAGCAGAGCATGTTTGCAAGGTTGGTTCAGAATCTGCTTCCATGCCATCCCTCTTGCTATTCCAGGCTCAAATTAGTTCTAAACTTAAAATTCACAAAGTTAATGGGACACTAAAATAATAATAAATGATACTTTGTAAAGATAAACCAAAGTGAAGGGTGATGTTTATGATAATGGCACTGATTTGGGACTTTAAAGATCCCAGTTTAATTCCCTATATGGACACAAATCTTTTGTATAAATTTGGAAAGTCGCTTATTCTCTCTTGGCCTCAGTTTCTTAATTATAAAGTAAGACTGAGTTGAGCTCTCTTCTTTGTTATACAGTGAACTTTACAGGCCATGACTATGAATATGGTTTATGTGAAACATGTAAGAGATACTTCAGAGTTGTGGGGTTTTTTTAGGCCGTTATCATAAGGAAGCATTAATAGCAGCAAAATGTCTGGTCATCTGGACAATCAGGTCCTGCCATGCCTCTTTTCAGTGTTTACAAAAACAATTAAAATCTTTGAAATTACTTAGCCAGATTAGTATCTCATGTAGAGTCATGCTTTAACCAGAACCAGCAATTGAGCACCAGGCAGCCACTTGCTCCCCACCAATGGGATGGGGGAGAAAAGCAGAAATATAAGTGAGAAAATTCATGGGTTGGGATAAAGAGGCCTTGAAATTAAGACAGTTTGATGGATAAAGCAAAAACTGTGCATACAAGCCAAGCAAAACAAGGGATCCTTTCACTACTTCCCAGGGCAGGCAGGTGTTCAGCCATTCCCAGGGAAGCAGGGCTATATCTCATGTAAGAGGTACTGGATCAGACAAATGCCTGGTCACTCTGAATGTCCCCTGCTCCCACTTCTGCTCTTATACAGAACATGACTCCATACAGTTCAGAAAATCCCTTTGGTCATTTGGGGTCAGCTGTCCTGGCTCTGTCCCCTCCCAGCTTATTCACTCCCCGTCTCCTCGCTGGCAGGGCAGTATTAGATGCAGAAAAGGCCTTGGAACTCTGGAGGGGCCACTCAGAAGTAATGAATTTTATATATTTTCAACACTGTTTTCAGCAGAAATATAAAACATGGTCCATCCTAGCTACTATAAAAAATATTAACCCTACCCCAGAGAAAATCAGTACATGTAGAGTTTGTGTAGCAAGGTTTTGGTAGTGGAGGCTCTAGGGGTGGCTTCTGTCTGCCAGAAGCTTCCCCTGTGTCCTGCAGAGCCTGTGCCAGCCTGTTCCAAGGTGGACCGACCACTGGCCAGGGCTGAGCCCATCAGTGATTGTGAATAACGCTGCCAAAGGAGAAAAACCCCACTGCACACCAGCAGCTGGAGAGAGGAGTGAAAATATGTGAGAGCAGCAGCCCTGCTCATGTGCAGGCCGGTGCAGAAGCAGGGGCAGGAGGTGCTCCAGATAGCAGAGCAGAGATTGCCCTGCAGCCCCTGGAGGTCTGCAGGGCTGCACAGATCCACCTGCAGCTTGGGGAGGACTCCATGTCAGAGCATGAGGGTTCTCCTCCTGCAGAGGAAGGAGTGGTGGAGACAATGTGTGAACTGACCTAAACCCTCATTTTCTGTCTCCCTGTGCCTCTGGTAGAGAGGAAGTAGAGAAATCAGCAGTGAAATTAGGCCTGGAATGAAGGGAGGGGTGACTGGGATATGTTTTTAAGATTTGGCTTTATTTCTTATTTCCCTTCTCTGATTTGGTTGGGAATAAATTAAATTAATTTTTTCCACAAGTTGAGTCTGTTTTCTCTGTGACAGCAATTGTTGACTGAACTCTCCCTGTCCTTATCTTGACCCATGAGCCTCTTGTTATATTTTCTCTGGCCTATTCATTTGAGGAGGAGAGTGGTAGAGTGGCTGTGGTGGGCACCTGACATCCAACCAGGGTCAACTCACCATAACACATTTCTTAGCTTAGAATAAAAAGTGCAGTACTATATAATAAAACCCACTACTCTATTGTAAAGATGTATTATGGGAAATTAGATTAATGCAAAAAAACTGTATCAAAAAGGAAATGTCGGAAGTCTCTGCTGAAAGTACACAAATTCTACCAAATGAAAGTGCTATAAGTGCTTCCAGGGAGCTTGGAAAAAAATGACAATGTGATGATGATATGTTTATTGTGTGTCAGATTAAGCTAAGACAACTCTCTTTTCCAGGTCACATGAATCAAAGGGATGAAACAGACAAATGGATTAAGGCTGACACACAAAATGGCAAAGTGTGTCTTAAAAGCCAAAGCTGGATCCAATCTGTCAAGCTGAAGAGTTCTTGAAGGTGAAATAGGCCAAAGAGATTAAATCAAGAATCTACAAAGGAACATTTTTGTAAAATTATGAAACTTTTTGGATGAATATTCTTAATATAAAAGAGAAGCTATTAAAAATGAGAACATTTTAACTCAAGATTTGCCTGTGACAGTGCTGGTGCTAAACAGTCTGGTTTACTTTTAGTGCCTTTTAGGAATTAGATGATCTTACATAATCAGAATTTATATAACTTGACCCACTTAGCATATCAGTTTAAAAGCTGGTAGCTTTCAAACAAAAGTTTGGAATTGTCATTTAAAAATAAAAAAGACATTTTCAGCACTTCCAAGACGACATGCTTTGCAAGATCTGTTTTACTTTTAATTTACATGTCTTAATACTGTGGGAATTCTGCTGGTTTATGCAAAAGGCAGAGAATTTTCTTCAACCAAATGCTGTCATGGATAGGAAAAAGTCACTTTCAGTGTAGTTCTTCTGTGGTCTTCTCATTTGATGTTTGAACCTGGAGCAGTTTCTGCCCGGGTGATGGATACTCTGTAAAAATACTTCTTTGAAATGGCAGAACTTGTTCCGTGTCATCCTGAACCTCTGGTTTGTGGATAGAAAGAAGAACTGAAGCTCTGTCTGCCGCTGCTCATCTGTGAAGAAAAGCTTTTAAAATAAATGGAAGTCCAATGGATCTGGCTGCTTTCAAGGAGGAACACTCCTCCAACTGGACTTCGGTGGGGAGTCCACATGAGCATTTCCCTGAAGGAAAAGCTGCCATAGAGGGGAAGCGTTGCCCTGGTGACTGAGAACTGGAATCTTTGTTTGTAGGGACTTGGAGCCCTGTCCTGCAAAGCTGCCAGGCACCTCTTGGAGGCAGGAAGGCAGAGGAGGGAGGTGAGGGGAGCAGCTAGACCTGCACAAGGGCAGGCCTGATTTTTGTGGATGGTTCTGCGTTATATGTGTATTACACATATAACACATTCCATGTAATATAAGCACACAGTAAAGTAAATGGAGCTTTTAAAAGCCTTTCCATACCTCTCTATGGCACCTTATAAAAGCAGTAGTGAAATGCATGGTTTAGGCTGACATATAAGAATCCCTGCCAGCTAAGGGGATGGCAAGGAGCAGGAAAGAATTCAGACTGTCAGCTCAGGCTTTAAGTTTTGTATATATGTGTATGTACTTTCGGTCATAATGGTACATTATGAAATTACCTCTCCTTTGCCACAGGATTCCCCAGGAGCTATAATTGCCCCTGGCTAATGGATTTCAAGAGTCAAGGGCAGCATGTCTGCTGTAATTCAGAATGGTTAAAAACTCCACTTCCTGTTTACTGTTGTGTATACTGTTTGTTGAGATGAGGTGGGCACTGAGGCATATGGCAAATTATGTGTATTTTTAATATAAACACTAATATATAAAACATTTCTAATAGTATTACTAAAGGTATTAGAATATTATTAGATATGAGTTACTATAATTTTGAAAGTCACAAAATTAATAAATTATAATTGTTTTGGATATCCACAAAAATGGTTGAAAGTAATGATTTCTATGCCCTGCTGCAGCCAAAGTGAAAAAAGCACCTCAAGATTCACACCACGTGAAAACATCAAAATATTCTAGTAGGTACTTCACAAGATTGAATCCTTTTAATGGTCCCATTATTCACCTGAAATACAAAGCCTGTCAGCCTCTGAGATTAAGGTTCTGGTTTTTGGGACTGCTGCATCAGCAATTTAAGGCAGAACACAGTAAGAAAACATGTTATTTGTTCCATATTCAAAAGAAAGCAAACTCAGGCTTTGAATTCATTAATTTTCTAAATGTAGCAGGAGTTAAATGGCAGGATTGTTAGTTACTTGTTTAAAGTTTAAATCAGCCAGAAGAAAAATTGTGCTACCACTAAAGCTACTGATTATATTCATTCCAAGCTAATACATGTTGAGACCAGGTAGAATGTTAATATAAAGGTCAACAATGAGTTGAAGGACAAATTCTTGGGAGTTTCTCCAAAGGCATTGAACAATGTCTTGTTCCACTAAAATGAGGTTAAACTGTATTTTTCTCTAGACAAGGGAAGATCAGTAGGTTATCAGCAATTAGAATTTGAATGGTAAATCCCCCGTGTGCTCATATATCTTTTCTGTCTGATAAGAAGTCATTCTTGTAACTGGAGCATTTATACTTTAACACTTTTTTCATCTGTGCTCCCTTTAATTTGGTTCTTCTGCTCTGGCAGCTGACAGCCAGCCCACAGTTCAGACCTGCAGACACGAACATCAGCTTGTTTAGACAGTTGGACTCAGCCCAAGAGGCTTTTATGAGAATGAGGGCTCTGGGTGCACAAGTGACTGTTGAGAAGTGGAGAACTGTGCTTGAATATATGGGTGTAGTTGTGTATTAAAGAATCTGCAGTCACTACCTACTCACTGCTCTCAATTTCTCAAGAAGGCTGTACTTGATGAGTACCAGCCACATCAAGTGTGAAGTTCGCTGGGGAGTCAGAGTGTTTATGTCCTGGAGAGGACCTCCATGGCAAACAAGAACCACAAACACATGCAAATTTATTCATTGCTTACTCTGCATGGGACTACAAAAACTTTCATTATTGAAAGATGAAGACAGCTTGAATCAACATCTGAGAGTTAGCAGTGCTGTCTGAGTGCAGCTGTCTTGCTTGAAGGCATTCATACTCCTGTGAGAAAGATTTGCTATGCTTCCTTACTAATGCAACAAATGGCCTTTTATTAAAGTGTGATTAGTTTTAAGAAAAAATAACACAGTGGTCTTTTTATGCTCTGGAATAAAACCCTTGAATTGTAGAGATGTTGCACAATTTCTTCATTTTTCATTTTGAAGAATTTGTTTTTTCAGGCTCTGATCTGTGTTTTTTGGTGAAGGTGATTATGTTACCATCCCAGTCATATCCAAGCCAGGAAGGAGGGTCAACATTATGTTCCTGTTCCTCCAGTTCAGCTGTGTATTTCAAGACAGCTTGTCTGCAACAACATTTAAAAAATAATAATGACAAAATGAAGAGGCTCTTTTTACAAAGAACACTAAAACCAGTTAAATGAGGAAAAGTTCCTTGTTTTAATAAAAGCTATCAATATTATAAGGTTATTGTGGAAAGTACTACTGATAAATGAAAATACCAGAAGATAATTGGTTAAGTCATAGAGTCACAGAATGAATTAGGTTGGAAGAGGCCTCTGGAGAGTGTTTCAATCTGATGTTGCTTTAAATGTACCCAACAAGACCAGGTGAGTCATGGCTTTGCCAGCTGAGTTATGAATATCTTTAGGAATGAAGGTTGCCCAGTCTCTGGGATCCTCTTCAAGAGTTTCCTGATTAAAAAAATTAAAGTTTCCTTGTAATCAGAATTTTACATATGCCACTTGTTCTATCAGTGCACTTTGACAGTGGTCTGGCTCTATATGCTCTGATGAGAGCTGGAGACAGCAATAACGTCTCCTCCATCTCAAGCCTTCTCCTGGGACTTAGCAAAGCAATTCTCTGAAGGTTTTTAATATGTCACATGCTCCAGCACTTTATTGGTCTTGCTGGGCTTCATTCAGATTTGCTCTAGTATGTCAGCATCTACCTGAACACAGATCTGAGTAGATGATGCCACTGGAATAATAACATTCTTATTGGAAGAAAATGCAAAACCAAACAAGATAAATAAACCAGCTAGATCCAAACGTTTTACAGCATCTCCAGGGTGTTTTCTCATAGCTCTGTAGGAAGGCTGTAGTTACTGTGCAGGTCCTCTCCGTTTTTCTGTTTGAACTAGTGTCTGTGGGACTTCCAATTCTTTTTACCCTTTCCTTGTTCATTCACCTTCTTCTTGCTTTTTGGCCAGCCTCTCTACTTTAGTTATCTTGTCACTCACCTCTTTTAATGTGTATTATTTCAGAAATGGAATTGAATACACAACAGGCAGTGCTACAAGAGTATTATGGTTACCTGCATTTACTGGCACTGGCCCTGGACCTGCCCCAAGGCTGTGTTTTGCAGCTTCTGTGACAGCTGAACCAGAAGAAAGTTGTCTCTGATGCTCAAACCCACTCATGGCTCCTCAGATCTCCCTCAAAATTTTGTGGCCACTGCCCTTCTGCAGCATTAGAACACAAAAGTAATAAACTAGATCAAAATTTGAGAGAATCGGGCCTCCTGAGTGAGACACACTAAAAACAAGAGCAACTCTCCCTTCTTTCTTGGCTGTGTCAATCCAGCAATTTTCATTACCTTCCCAAGCTGAAGAAACTGAACCCACCACTTTCAGTCTTGTGAAAGTCTCTTTCTTTCCATGCCTTGTGTGACCTGGCTGCCAGCCCGGTCCCGCTGAGCAGAGCCCCCTCCTGCCTGGCCTCCCCCGCTGCCAGCTCTGCGCTCCAGAATCCCCCCTGTGCTGAGCGTAATCCAGTGCTCCTGGGGAAGAGCCAACTCTGCATCTCCCATCCTCTCCAGGAGATTCAGCCTGATCTGATGTGTCACAGTCACAGCAAGGCAGTCATTCTCCCTGCTGGCCAACTCCTAAGCTGTGGAAAAACATAATATACATCATCCAGACAATACTAGAAAAAAATCCAAATTGAATTGCTCTGTTATCTGCCAGTAATGCTGCTACAGTGGTTTTTGTGTTTGTTTCCCAAAGTGGAAATGCTGGTAATGGTTACAAGAGGCAGATGTACCCAGCTGTAATGCTTGCACCACTACAGCAGGAAGGGGGAAGTGGGCAGGAGTGGAAAAGGGACAGAATTAGTGAAGCAAGAAGGCTTGTTTTCAACCACTGCAGGATATTTTTTTAATAAAAAGTCCAACACTGACACACTCTATGAACCACATGAACACAAGGCTGCATCTGTTTTTATATTAGGGAGGCCTGTGCCATTGAGGAATGTGTGCACAATTTATATGAGCTATAAGCTCTGGCCTATAAAAAATCAACTCATCCAAGTCCAAATTCCTGTTTTTCATGGAAACTGCAATGTATAGCGGCTGTCTGAAGCTTGTATAAGGAGAGCTGTTACTATTTTTTTGGAAAATTATGATGTCCCATGCCTGGAGCTATAGTTGAGTGGTTTGCCAGAAACAGCCATTCATTAATCATCAACACATAGTAAAAATATTGTTTATTTAAGATATACTGTACTATGACAGCCTGTTTATTGTATTAATTGCATTTATTTATTTATTTATTTACTTACTTACTTACTCTCTTAAATGAGCACACTGATGAATAGAAGTATTTCAGCCAATAAGTTATCTTTGGCAAAACAACTCTCTTGGTATAAGTCAGACAAAAGTACTGGCCCAAACACAGGGTTTGAGCAGCACTGGAATACCTAATTGAATCCTTACCCAAAGTTTGAATCCATTTTACTGAGAGGGGTAACTGGTAAATACAATTCTGCAACACGGTCTGAATCTTGAGCCATTCCAAAATTCAAGTTTTTCAGAATCACAGAATGTGCAGAGTTGGAAGGGACCCACCAGAATCATCAAGTCCAACTCCCGACCCTGCACAGCACCATCCCCAAGAGTCACACCATGTGTGTGAGAACATTGTCCAAACACTTCTTGTGTCAAACAAGCAGTGAGAGCAGTGGCAAACACTGAACTCTGTCAGGCTGGTGCTGTGACCAATGCCCTGGAGTCCCTGCTCCTGTTTGAATGGGTCCATCATAATAGAAAGCAGCAGATTTGAAAAAACCTTTTTGAGATGAGGTTACAGAAACCAATCAAAAGTAAAAAGTAATGGAAAACAGAAACAAACATGGGAGAAATATTTATAGTGTAAGTACAGGAGAAATTAAGCAAGTGGAGGCAGGGAGCTAATGGGAAGAGAAGAAAGCATCCTACAGGCATGCTCCAGGTTATAAAATGTGGTTAGATAGGATCTGAAGTATTCTGAGGTCTACGTCAGCTGCAGTAGTTTTATCATTTTATGGCATCCAGTTCATGTGCACTCAGTGGCTGAAACTCCAGGAGCCTCTGTGTCACTTCCAAAAAACAGATTTACAGTCAGTGAGAAGACAGTACTGTATTTTTGTTGCTTATTAAATGGAAGACTTAGTAGTAATTGTTGTTGGTCTTTTACCAAATCATGTGTAGGAGATCTTCATTTCTGATTTCATGTTTGTTGGATCCTTTCTGCCTTGAGATCTGAATATTTGGATAATGCCTAAGAAATTCTGCTTTTTCAGGAAGAAAAGAGTTCTTGCTATCTCCTTTCTAACCAACAGGAACCATCAGAAAGCACAACAAAACCAAATAAAAATGAAAGTCTTCTCCAAATGTCAAATTTATTGTAACTACTGAGACCTAATGTAATTTTTGTTTAAAAGGCAAAAATTACAGGAGGAATTGTTGTTGAATTACTTGTTAATAGTGTAGTCATTAGTTTAGGAGAAATGTAACCAGTTTTATGTTAGTGCAGACAAGAAAGAAGAAAGCACCTAATTTTATTCTCAAAGATGTTTTGGGGGAACCAAACTGTTACAGATGAGATGTAGCCAGGGGAAAGCACAAGACTAGCTGGCTTCTCTGTCAATGACAGGTTTCCTTTTTCATTTTGCATCTAGAAATGTTAATACAGAAGTTTTTATAGGGAACAGAAGCATTTCTCTAAAGATGCCAGTGTTTATTTCCTGTAGAAGTAGTCTTAAGCAAATCAAAGTGGCACAACCTTTTTCTACATTTTAGTAAGCGGAGAATTTTTCCTCCAGCAGAAGAAATCAGTTTTACCCATACTATGTATTTCCACATTAGATTATCCATGATTCTTTCTGCCATTTAGAAACTGGATCAACTGAAAGGTGATTAGATTCTGGATACACAAATATGCAGCAGGATACCAGGCCACAGATCTGTTTTTTTACTTTTAACATTTATTAAACCTGGAAGTGGGGTAGTATGTTGGCAAATATGTACCTGATACTGGAAAGAATGAACAGTTGAAAGCCTATAAATGTTTCCTGTGAAGCTGCACTGAATTGAAACTTGAAGAAGTTGTGGCTCCACATGTTTTCTATTTTAATCAATCAAAACAGTAAAAATAAAAAAAAATATTGAAAAATAATGTGGCACAATACAAGAGATATGACTCAATACTTGCAAGGTTTAGTCTATTAAGAAATGTCTGCTAGGACTGTTTAATGTTTAACAATAAATAATGGGGAATTCCTTTGGAACAAAGAAGTAGTATTTTATGCCATCGATATTTTAGGGCAACTTTAAACTAAAAACATATTTTTCTATTGCTTGTTTAGAACCTAATCCACTAGCATATTTAATTCTCCAGATGAATGTGATTTTTACATGGACTACCTCTTCCATTTCCTTAAAGAGGGAATGAAATGTCTCTGCAGTGTAGGTTTCACACCTGCAGAATAAATTACACCTGAAACCAGCTTTTATCTTCTGTGAAAATCTAAGAACCTAAATATGGTTTCAAGAGTTAGTCTGAAAACAGAGAATGAGGGCCCACTGATTCTTTTTCTGACAATCTGTTGCTTGCCATTCATTACCAGAAACATACAGATTGTGGAAGAAACACATAATTTTATAGAAATATGTAACAGCAACAATACTGTCATTGCTTTTGATGTTGTTGAAAAGCTATTGCAAGATAACCAACTCTACAATCATGCCATATTTTACTGTGCTTTTGATGTAGTTATTGGCAGAAGATACAATTTTTATCATCTTTGCCATACTGAACTGCAATTAAAAAAAAAAGATTTTTCTAAACTGGGAAACGTGCAGGATGTAGAACATATCTGAATCTAGCTGTGAAGTTCCTTTTATCTTCTGAATATCATTCCACCTGGATGCAGCCAGTATCTTCTGTGGCCTGGCAAAGTCTGGGGTGGGCTGTCTTTGGACATGTTGGAACAAGCAAAAAATGTTCGGGACTGCATTATTCTGAATTATCGATCCATCTAGTATGTGTTGTCCTGGACTCAGATGGTGCAGGATAGATATATCACTGAATATATGGTGTGAAGGGTTAGAGATTGAGGCTGGCAAGGCAAAGACCCATCTGCTGTCCAGAAAATGAGACACAAGAAAATAAAATTGGCAAACTTTACCTAGTTCTAAACATCACAAAAAGGGCAAAGATAACACTGGGTGGAGACGTGTATCTCATGGTTGCTTTTTTGTTTTGCAAAGATGTGTAACTCTCCAGGGTTATCTTTAGAGTAAAAATAACTGGTTGGGAAATACCTTGGCTGAGTTAGGAGAGTTTAATCAAGACCTTTGGAGAACCCATTGCATGTGGAACTCTGAGGCAGAGGCATAATCCTGGGTCATTCCAGGCCACAATACTGCAAATAGGTTTCTGAGAAGTCGTGTCAGCTCCTGGATGATGGCTCACCCAACACAAATTGGAATTTGCACAAATTTCTGTTCCCATTACATCTTACTTCTACAGGAAGATGGATCAGTAAGCAGAATCAGAAAGGGCTGACACACTGTTGCTGCTCTAAACAGAGATATGAAGTCACAGAATAAACAAGCCAACAACAGTAATCTGAGGACAAAAGAAAATCCCTTGAGGCTTAATATGAGAAAAACTGTAAATCAGAAAATTATAAGGAGATTAAATTAATCTGAATTAATTTTTTTTTCAATTAATACTTTTGTATACCAATCCTTTAAAGCACTCTTTGTACCTAACAAATGTTTAATTAGAAGTAGAAGTTTTAAGGAGGAAGTCCTGAGATGACATTGAAAAAACTGTCTAGAGCAATGAAGAAAATAAGAGCTATGACAGCAGAATTGTTTGTGGTAAGACAGGGAAATAGTAGAGGAGGATTTGGAAAGTGTGAAGCACACTGGAAATACCTTTTGAGTTATTAAGCATATGCATTGGTCTTGTGGTCTCAAAAGCAGCTATTTAACCCTGGAATGGTTCAGCAGGAAGTACAGTACTTACAGAGACCTGTTAGAGTACAGTTAGAGCTCTCCTAGTATGGGCTGTCTATATAGGATGGCATTATATATTTCTTACTCTCATAAAGTTTTACTGAGTTATATACTCAGATATGTCAACCATGTCTAAGCTTCAGTTCCTTTCCAGTTTCAGGCCCTGTGGCATGTCTGGCCATTGTGCTGTTCTAGGTATCCAGGGCCTGGTCTGTAATACTCTTAACCCCCATGGAAGGGTGGTGGACGTTGAACCCATACCTTTTGAGACTCACAAGTGAAAACTCAACTCTCAACTCAGTTCTCCCAATTTTTAAGAAAGGTAAGAAGGAAGGTTCCGGCAATTACAAGCCCTCCAGTCTTACTTCAGTGCCTGGTAAAATTATAGAGAAGGATATTCTGAGAGTAATTGAAAAACACTTGAGAGACAATGCGCAAGCAGCATAGGTTCACGAGGGGGAAGTCCTGGTTAAGCAACTTTATTTCCTTTTATGACAAGGTCATCCACCCAGCTGACCAAAGGAAGCCAGTAAATGTGCTGGGTTCGGATTTGAGCAGAACTTTTGATACTGTCTCCAAAAGTATCCTGGATAAACTGTCCTGCACTCAACTGAGCAAGTCCATAATACACCATAATTCACATGGGTAAACAACTGTCTCACAGGTTGGGCTCAAAGGGTTACAGTAAATGAGGTTATATTAGGTTAGTGTCCAGACACCAGTGCTCAATTTGTAATGTTTTTATAAATAACCTGGATGCAGGAATTAAGTGTAAAGTGTGCCAATAATACTAAACCAGAGTCCTTGCGGGGTCAAAAAGAGTTACAGAGAGATCAGGACAGACTGAAGAGCTGGGCAATTGCCAGCTGCACGAAACTAAATGAGAAAAAACTCAATTCTCCACCTGGGATGGGATATACCTGGTTATACATATGCCCTGGGGGATGAAAGGCTGGAGAAGAAGCCCTGCAGAAAGGGATCTGGGAGTCAGAAAGTTGAATGTGAGTCAGCAGTGCCCTGGTAGCCAGGAGGGCCAGCCCTGTCCTGGGGACATCAGGCACAGCATCACCAACCGGGCAAGGGAGGGGATTGTCCTGCTCTGCTCTGCACTGGGGCAGCCTCACCTCGAGTGCTGGGGGCAGTCTCACCTCGAGTGCTGGGGGCAGTTTTGGGCACTACGATATAAGAAAGACATTAAACTATTAGAGACCATCCAGAGAAAGGTGACCATGATGGTGGAATATCTTGAGCACAAGAATTGCAAGGAGCGGTTTATGTCACTTGGCTTGTTCAGCTTGGAGAAGGGAAGGCTGAGGGGCAAGTGCTGACCAGTGGTAACAGGCACAAGCTGTATTAAGGGAAGTTCAGACTGGACTTTAAGAGAAGGTTCTTTCCTGAGAGGTTGGTCAGTAAAAACCAGCCTGAGAAAGTGGTCACAGCACCATAGCTTGACTCGCTCACTGTAACCATGCAGCATTCTGAGCACAGGCACACATCTACTGCCATATACATATTCAGTCATTGGGAAACAGGCCTCCACAGACCCTTGGAGTGAGCTCAAGTACACAGTGGGATGGCTGAGAGCACTAAGCGTAGCCTAGTTTTCTCATTCATGTTCCTCATGTCCCATGTCCTTGAGGTAGTTTTCTTGGTCTGCAGAAACTTCCCTAAGAAGACTGTTTCTGCCATAAAGAGAGACTGAGTTTGTATTTCTCTTCACTTCTGGCTGACAGTAGAGGATGTAGATAACCCCAGCAGACCATGGGAATCCTAAGGCATCAGTGTGGACACCCCAGATAAAAAAGTAAGATGGCTCAAGCCAGATACCTAGCATGGTGCCATGATGCCAGTGAAGAAAAGAACCTCATGTTTGGGATTTACAGCTTCCTCTGAATTAAGAATAGGAAGTACTTTCTTGGTTATTTTTCTAGAGTACTATGTTGTGAGAATCTGGAGTTGCTCACAGTCTTTCCAAAAATATTTCAGGTACTGTTAGTAAGATGAATACAACCTGATATGTCCAAGAGGGGGAGATAATGTCAGGCTGCAGCCATGTATTGGATACATGTATCCATCATCTGTAAATGAAGCAACAAGATATGCAGAAGTTAGAAGATCATTGAGTAGATGAAAAAAAAATGTGCAGAGCATTTCAGTGTCTGATTGGTAGGAAAACTATGTTTTAAAATTGAAGTAAGGTTTCTGGCACAGCAGAATTCTGAATCTCTGCAAGAGGCTCCACAGAAACTGTCACTTTCTAATATTAAATATTAGTTAACTGTGATTCCAGTCTAGCTTTAAATAACCTACTGAAAATGGTTTAACTTTCCCACCCATGTATGTGCATGCAGCACATAGAAGCCTTTAGTATTTGTGCTATTGCATTGCTATTTCTAATGTGCTAGTGCTATTAGGATGCACTTGTATCACTTTTTAAACTCAGTTCTCTGTTACAGATGAGTGTCTCACACCAAGACTTTTTGAATGTGTAAATGGGTTTTAGCTCTGAAGCACAGCTGCTTAGTTTCAGCTCACAAGACCATTTTTCAGGAACTGATACTCATTGCCATTTATGCTGGGAGTTGCATTTGAGAAAAACATGGCACACAGAGTCTTGAAGGTGCATAAGCAGCTATGCAAGCTATTGATTTCTCCACTGACCTCAACGGGAACAGTCAAGAATACATTATGCACATACTTTAATTACCTTGTTCATTCAGGACCAAAAATCAAGAGGAACATGGTTAAAACCCATTAAAGACATTTGATTAAAATCACTGGAGTGGGGTGGTAGAAAGAGAAATGAGGATTTCACTTGTACTAAACAGACATGTTTCTCTGTCTCATGAGAATCTATAAGGGACAAGGACACAAGATAAAGCTGGGGCCTGGGCTTGTGGAGCAAAAAGTTAGCACACTATCTCATGATAGTTCTCCTGGTATATAGAGGAATGTACATGTTCTTTGCTTATTCCAAGTCCATTTATATGCTCAATATTAAGATCTGGAATAGATTAATAAATAGATCATAATATTATTAAGTAGAGTAATATTCTTATTTTTTAAAAAAAGAAGTTGCTGACTTAGTAACTGGTATCAGATACATTTAGAAAAGTCTGAAAAAACAGGGATCCTATTCCCTTTGGAGGACTGAATGACAGAATTAATTTTTCATTCTATTGTATCTTCAGAACTTAGCTATTTAAAAGGCCAATTTATTTAACCAGAGATTTATTTTCAGTTCTTGCTGTATTTTCTTAATGTATAGAATATTTCCCACAGTATCTTCATTTTTTTCCTATGAAATAAGAATTACCCTTGAATCAGGCTCATTCCCTGAATAAGACTCAGGACAGAACTGCTGAAAATTTTATACAATCAGCATTTGCAAAATGACTTGTATGAGCCCTAGGTATACAGAACTGACATGGAGACTCACAGCACCTCTGCTGAAATCACTGGAATTTGATGAAAGACAATTGATTTGCCTTAGAATATAGGATTAAAGTGATAAACTGTTCTAATTTTAGAGTAACCTTCATAGCACATTCAAAATATTCTCAATGTACATCTATTTTTCATTTTAATATTATATATTAATATTTCTAAATTAATCTTTAAATTATTTTTCTTAAAAATAAGATACCAGATGTTGCAGGACACATTAACATATATCCTTTGGAACAGGTTCATCCCAACTTTAATCTCCTGATCATTTTTAAACAGTTCTGAGTGGAAAATATTTCTTTACTTAGCAGCTGGATACCCTCAATTTACACTACAGATTGCCAAAGGATTTGTAAGACCCATTAGTTTTAACATCCACAGGTGTACCCATCTCATTTTATGGAGCTGCAAGCTGGATTCAAGTCAAACAAAGACTTGTAAACTTATGGGTAGGTTTATACGGAGGAGTCTCAATGTTCTTTTCTGAAAATAGTAGGGTATGAGCATTTAAGAGATCGGCTTTATAATTGTTTAAAGAAAACTGTTTAAAGAAAAGATATAATCTAGGAACAAAGCGTTGGGAGGGGATTACTAGGTCAATGAGTTGACTCACTATTCCCACTTGCAGGAACTGCAAAATACGACCCAGTCCATTTCCTTACCAAGAGCCATGCTAACATCCCATAACAGTTTGCCCTAACTCCCTTCCCAGAAAGCTGTTCCGTAATTCACTGCTGTGATAACCAAAAAATCTCCTGGTTGCCAGCCTAAATGTATTTACTGACATTTTATGGTGTTTGTTTTGTTTTGTTTTCCTATGTTGGTATGTAATGTATCGGGCAAGCACGGCAGACAGGATTGCAGCACTACATAACTCCAACTACTTTGGGATGACCTCTGTGCACAACTTCTGTTACCGCTGTCATCGTGGAAAAATAGCTAATATCTATCTAAACCCAAAGGATACAGGGGACTCAGACCCATGTGTATAATAAATAATGGTGTACAGTAGGTATCTGTAAGATATAAACCAAGGGCTAGTATAAGATAGAGAGTGGCCTTCCAGATCTGAAGCACAGCCAGGGAGTTTTGGCCTAGATGCTGAGAAACTTATGTACATTTGGAAGGCAAACAACTTGGTCAGAGAATATTTAAATTTATGGCTGGCTAATTAGTCAGCCAAATAATCTCACATTAGTCGTGCAGGAGGCTGTGTTCAGCCACTGAATGGGAATGGGAGGATGTGTGGAGGACTGAAAGAATAGTCAAGGGCTATGGAGTTGGGAGTTGGTGAGGAGGAAGGCAGGGACAAGTGATGGCTGCAGAGTGATTGTGGAAGGAAATGAGATATGGGCATTTCAGTGGGGGAAAAAGAGAGGAAAACTGGTTCAGAGGGGCAAAATTTTAAAGGATAGTTTAAGATGAACATTTCTAAACCTAGTAATAAGCTTGTTCATTGCTATGTGATAGTGACAGAAGCAACATTATAACTTTTCCCATGAAATTTAAACAAAAAATTAAATCAGCATTTTAAAAATTGCATTTGCATACTTATTTTCAAAATGAAGCAAGCATTTTGTTTTGCTGATAAAATAATATTAAAACCACATAAGTAATTAAATGCACAAAAGCCAGAGCTATTAAGTCAGATAGTACAGGGAAGGGGTATAGGCTTTCATAAAAGCAATAATTTCAAAAGGGAACACACATTCACATACAGAAAAAATAACTGAGATTCAAGGCTTTAGTCAAAAATACATAATACAAAAAATACAAGAAGCAAAAATGCTGTCATAGAAGTTCATGGTAAAGAGGAACTAACTTTCACTACAGTTGAATCTTAATCTAAATAATTTAATTTCAAACCTGAGTGCTTCAGCTTTTAGGCACTTCTTCTATTTCAAAGTAGCCACTGCCTTGCCATGTAAAGACACAGGTATTAAGTTCTAATGCCTCAGTTTATGCTTTACCTGGGTTCAGAAGAAGCACTGGGGAAAAAAAAAAAGCACAAAAATATCAAGAGTAATTAAAACAAAGCTGCAATCCTTTCAAAGCACCCCAACCACCAGAACCTGGGAGAGTATTTGCAGGAAGTGGTATAAAAATGAAAGCTTTTCTCTCTTCACCCTTCTTTAGACATCAACCCCTGTAGAGAAAAACTTTTACCTGATACAGCATGGACACCCCTATAGTGTAACTACAACTATTAGAAGAATGCCAAATACTCCCAAGTGCCAAGTCTCAAATCTTAAAACTCATGGAAAAGCAGCTGAATGATGCCAGCAGGTCAAATTTCTGGATGAAATACTGAGTAATTCTTTGCAATCGCAGAACTATAACCCTATTTCTTATACATACCTTTGGGCAATTCACTATGTTGGCAGAAGTCAGTCTGTGGCAGTAAAATGCCACTGTTTTCACAGCTTCATCTGAGGGCAGTATGAGACATGGCAGTGTTCCAGGTAATCTGCCCTTGCAGAACTCAATTACAATGCATGTACATCAATCCTTTGATCTACTTCAGACACTTCAATTCTCTAGGTACCCTTCATTAGTAGTGAAGTCATTCCGATGTTGACTGGGAGTGTCACTGGAAAAAGAAGAGATGCATTAAGGGGCTATTTTTGTTTGCTTATAATTCATTAGACTGACATTTATGTAAGTTCCACTATATATATTAAAACATGTTGAGTTTGGGTTCTTTAAATTGAGCACAAGTCAGAACGTAAAATGTTGTGCTTAGAGAATCAGGCTGAAATACATTCATTCTACTGCTCTCTTCAAATGTCCATTTTTGTGCATAATAAATTTTTCTCTTTTTCTTTCTTTTTCTTTTTCTTTTTCTTTTTCTTTTTCTTTTTCTTTTTCTTTTTCTTTTTCTTTTTCTTTTTCTTTTTCTTTTTCTTTTTCTTTTTCTTTTTTCTTTTTCTTTTTCTTTTTCTTTTTCTTTTTCTTTTTCTTTTTCTTTTTCTTTTTCTTTTTCCTTCTCTTTTAAATGAACAGAAAACTGTATCTGTACAAATCACATTTTTTTGGAAGGGAACAGGTAAGAGCCTCAGGCCTGCCACTCAAGAGTTCTGGGTTCTGATTTGGTCTGTGGAGTTCAGGCCATGTGATATTGGTTGACTACAATTTCTAACCTAGTTTTTAGAGAGAATAAACATTTGCAGATTCTACTGACTCGTATTCCAGCGCCTTTCTAACTCAGATATTAGCTTTTTCATATATTCTGTAAAGCAGATAGTCTTCGAAAATAACAATGGAACTCCTGTGAAATGCCACATAGATTCTTGAAAAACACTTTTCTCCTCTGCACTCTGAAACTTTTTTTACCTTTCAGCCTGAATCTTTTTCAAGCCTGAAAACCATCACTTCTAGGCCGACAAAGAGAAGTTAGATCTTTTATTGAAACTCTGGAAACCTCTTGAAAAGAGATGCCTAAAATCACATTTCTTCACCCAAGAGCCCTATGACACAAGTATCAGAGGGCAGCCTGCAGCTCTACAGAGGTTTAGTCAGAATCTCTCCTCTTCTGTCATGTCCAGCCTAAAACCATGGTTAGATGCCTTAAATGTGTCACTGAGCTAACTTCCAGACCTGCTAATCTTGGCCTAAGGCCAGAGTAATTTGTCATTTATTGGAAGAGCAATTCTACCTCTCCAGGGAAAACAAGAAAGTACACATAGTAAATTGAATAAAAACCACTGGTTGCATGAAGCTTTTCAAAGTTTTCAAGAATTAGTCCTGAGTTAAAAAGATTAAGCACCTCATGGATAAATAAAATGTGTACACACACAGAGACACAAAAATGCACACATTTATTATGCACAAATGTTACATGTTTATCATCCTGAGAACATTACCTCTGCAGTAATCAGACTATTGCCACTAACACACATCTAATTTTTCCTTATGTTAAATAGGAACTCGCACAATTAACAGAGGGTTGATCACTAGAAAATATTATTTTTGTTATAGCAAAATATTGTGCCCTTCTGTGTGATTTCAAAAGCCTTACTTAAATAGATACAAAGAAACTTATCAGATCTGAAATCTGTTTCATAGACTGTACGTTTAAGATTTTTGTCTGTATCTTCATTTTGGTCTTTTTGTCTATTGGTATAGCTATATCAAGGCAGCTCTTCTTGGGCCTTGGGTCATTGTTTTATTTACAAAAAATTAGAGTGTCAGTGTTTGAACCTAGGATTGGTTAAAGTGGAAAATTCAGAATTTATATTAACTGGCTTCTCCACCTTCCTATTTCAATATTTGATTTATGGGCTATTTTTCACCTGTAATACAGAAACATTCTACACCCAACAACTAAATGTTTTTCATCCATGTGCAAGAGAAACTGCACTCTTTTCAGAATTAGGACTCAGATGTGATGACTTAATCACTACATTCTTAGCTAGGGTATGTAACATAAGCTCAGCCAAGATTTCAATGCCTGTTAGATATGTTTATCTTGTTTTTACTAGCATAGCTTGTCTACATGCTTATTTAAAATATGCTTCAAAATTAGGTTCTGAATTTACTCTTAACTTTAAGTCATGGTTTTGCAAATAGTACTCAAATTATATATGTAACCAAAAGAGATGGAGCTCTGTTTGCTCTCTTCATCTCTGTATCCCTGGTTCTGTATCTATAGAGAAAATAATGGAAGAGGTTGTGAAAATTATGTGTAAAATGTGTAAATTATGTTTTCAAGACATTTAGACACTACAAAAAGTCAAATGCCATGTGAAGAAAATGTAATTTTCTAACTTAATTGCACAATTTAAATTCTGTATAAATAAGGCCTGAGGACACACACAATCAATGGAAAGGTCAAATACTAAATTGCTGTTTATTAAGTGAGCATCATCTGAGTTAAGAATGAACAAGGATCCTATTTTCAAAATATGGGATCTCATAAGTGTTTACATACTGTTGCAATGCCTGGGAAGAGAGTGCGATTACGGGGATTGCTCTCCGCGAATTTCCCATAAAATCATACCCTTAGATTCAATTTACAAAAAAGAACTTGTCATTTGGTTTTGAGTTACTCTGTATCTCCTTTCTCCTGCCTTCCCTAGAACCATGAAAACAGGGCTCCTGCAACTCCTATGTGTGCTCCCTGCTGCTTTCTTCCTCAAAAAGTTCAAATTCTTTTGGCACACAAGGAAAGCAGAAACACTTCTTTTTAATGGTCTTTTTTTTGAACTTCCTCTGTGTAATGAGACACCTGAAATAGCTTCTTAACTATGAGCATGGCACAACACAGAAGTGAATGTTCTCCTCTGAGAGAAGCAGCACTGGCACCACATGACTTTCCATGAGGTACACAAGATGTACATACTTGGCCATTATTAAAAACATGGAACTTTACACAGAACATTCATGAAAGACAAAGTCAGGATTATTCCTAGAGAAGAAATGGCCTGGTGTGTATGCTGGGCAACAAGATCTGATCCAGACGCAGCTCTTATGGTACAACTGACTCATTTTTACAATATATGGCTATAAAATAATGGATGTTGAAGATTTATAATGGAAAAAATTAGTAGAAGCTGAAGACTGGGATTATGTGATGGCATTGGCTGTACCTGCAACCTTATGATCTGCAACTGTTTATGGGCATGAAATGATACCATTAAAAATACATGATTTAAGCATTTCTGTTATATATAGTTAGGAACAATTCTCAGTTACAAAAACAAAATTCTCTTATTTGGATGTCAATTGAATATAGAGGTTTTTTCTATTACTGTAAAGTTACCTACTAGTGTTTATTTCTCATACTGTTTTGAAATACAAAGTAAAATACAAATACAAAGTAAATCTCTGTAATCATATGGCATTTGTCAAATCTCCATAAGGATTTTGGTAGATTTCAAGCAAACTGTGATAAGGACAAGGAATTTCACAGTTTAAGCATACATTTTAGAAACAGCCATTTCCTCTTCATTCTGAATTTTCAAACTGAGTTGATTTCATGCCCACTAGATTTGCATGGAAGTAAACAGCAAAAAACTACCCCCTATTCACAGTTTTCATGCCACAATTAACAGATCTCAGGCAAATGGAGTTGTGGGAATAAAAGGGGAGAATTTTTGATGTCGAATGGTGTTATGGAGAATGGAGGATGACATGCAGAACAAAACAAGATCAGTTTTGGATATGGTTAATTTAATGAACTAGAGAGGCTTCCAGGGAACACCAAGAAAAAGGTGAAGTTTTTTCTTTCTGAACCCTGTTGTCACTGAATTTTTTGCATTGAGATAGAGAAAGTTCTAATGTTTTTCCATGGCAGCCAAGGGCTCTCAGGCCCTAATAAAAATCCAGAAAAATTAAGAGTAAAGGAAAAAAAAAATCTGTTTTCCTATCTCTTGAGACACAAAGAAACTGAAGAAAGGTAGTGTGGTGTGAAATACTTCCACCAGTAAAACACATTTACAAATCCCCCCAAAATTTGGGGTTGAAGAACTTTTCACAGTTTTTTTTTTTGGTTTTTTTTTAGGGGGGTTGTTGTTTCTTTGTTTTTGTTTGTTTTGTTGGAAGAACAAAATACTGCCTGTTAAGACAAAATAATTTAAAATTACTGCCATATCATTAAGGGCTTTATGGCTACAGCTATGGCACCAGACATTTGAAATGATGCTGTCACACTCAAAAGTGTATGAACAACCCCCATATTCAAGACAATAAGGAGATGAAACCTTTGGTAAATTCCTGTTTCAGGACTGCAAAAGATGCTTGGTGATTTTTACAGCTTCTGCACCAGGAAACTGGGCAATGTTCTGATCCTAAATGCTCTAATTTGAAGGAAAATTAAATGTTGATTTTGTTAAATTCATTTTGCTAATCATAGCAGAATATCTCTTCATAGCAATAAAGTGAATTTCACTGGAAAAAAAAGTTATCACTTTATTCCACATGGTTAATAAGTTATCTACAATTAGACCGTGAACAGCACAGCCTAATTGTAGGCAGAGAGGGAGTATCATCCTGAAAAAATCAGCCCATATAGATAGTGTCTGGAACCCAGATGTGGACACTGTAATGATAATGCTGGAGGAGTGCGGCTGGAGTTCAAATTTTGCAAATTCCTGAAATCTCACAAGCTGAATAGACACAAAAAATGGAACAATGAAAGCAGTTTCCAATACTGTCTACTTATGAAAACACTTAAATTTGCATTTTTCTCAGCAGATGCAGTTATCTGGTGAAAAGTACTTTCCACAGCTTTGTGAAAATCCACAGATTTCAAATTTTTGTTGACCAGAGTACTCCTATTTAAGACAATAAAATAGTTATGTGCCTAAACCAAAAATGGGTTTATGCCAGAACTTGAATTTCTTGCAGCAAAGACTGATGGTCTCATAGGTGTGATCTCAAGGATATAATTTCTTTTTGCATTTTTATTTACATAAAAGAGACATCACTTTAATGTGCTTGCTAATGAAATACTAAAGAATATAATAAAGATTTCTTTTGCTACATGACAATGCTGCTATCACTTCAAAGTTAATTTATAATAATTTTATATGACTAAAGTGACATTAAATCACAGAAAAACTATTTTTTATAAATGAAAATCAATGTCTACATTGAAGCATTTTGTTAACAATTACAGATTTCAGAAAAACAGAGAAGACTTGAAAGACAAGGAATGTCATTGGGAGATTCATAAAAAAAAGGAATGTCGTTAAGACATTAGGTTAAAAAATGATGAAATTTTCATGTTTCTGAAAAGAAACCCCTTCAAATAATGTCTATACAGGAAGCTTAATCTATATGAAATTTTTAACTATTATTTTTGTATCTAACAGACACATAAAGGAGTCAATTATCATTAGTTTTATTAGACTTCCTGATTTATTCCCTGATAAAAAACGTCAGGGATAGCCATCCAGGATATTGACGTATTTCTGAAAAATTTCATCTTCTACACTAAACTTCCTCACTTTTATGGAAGATATGGTTGGAGCTATCATATTGGAACTCCTGGAAACAGACGCTGGCAAAAAAAATACTGTGCAACACACAGACCACAGGAGAGTGCGTACCCTCCAAAAGCCTATTTCTCCTGTAGTGTCAATAAATGACTCTTGTATCTTGGATTGCTAAGGAGAAAGGGAAGACTTTGGCCAGCATCTCTTCTATAGCATATTATCATTTCCATTTTGAAACAATTTAAAAGGAAACTTCTTAATCCTCTGTAACAGCTATTTTTTTTCAAGTAATTTTTACATTTTTATTCTTTTTCATTTACTTTATATCATAAGGCCATTTGCAGAACATTGCAGACATTTGCAGAACATCATTTATTATTATTTCATCATGGTTTCTGTAGGTGAGAAAATTATTATTGACTGTACCAGTTGGTGACGTTCTTCACTTGCTAGAGACAAAGAACAACGCTTCATTATTTATATTCTCATGCTGAAAGTCTCTGCCTTTCTACTGCAGACTGCAATGAGTGTACTGTCTCTCACTAATAACATTTTTTTTGTATGTATGTGTTTCCAACTTCTGAGATTTCACAGATCTCTTTGCAACCTTCAGGGTCAGCATCTGTAATGTATTTTTGTGTTCCAGAGATATACAGATGTTACTTCCTGTTCATGCTCCAAACCAAACAGATTGACTCTGAAGTGACTCCTTGGACAGCTCTTAAGAGGTGTCTCCTGCCATCTATGTCTGAGCTATTTACTATTAAATGACTCAATTTATTCTCTAAAATGTTCTGATTTCTGCACAGATTAGCTACAGTCAGGCACCAGTGTCATGGATTGAACACTAGAAGAGAAGAATGCAATTCCTACCATGCAAATTCATTTTATCATTAAAAATACAAATGTCTCAGAACAAAGTTCAGATTCACATAGTAAAATCCTCCCGGAAAATGGGTAAGTTCTTATGCAAATGTAGCTGTACTGTTTCTAATACCTGATCTAATATAAAGGGGGGTCAGTTCCTTTTTGAGGAACTGTAGGGACATTTTTCTCTTGCAGTGTAGAAATCCCCTTGCATAAAACACGCTATAAAATTTAATTTCTATACCTAACGCCATTTGTGGTTAGACCAGATCATAGCTTACAAACTATGATTGCCAGTGTTTCTTGAGACAGTCCAGATAACAGGGGTCCCTTTGTAGCTAAATATCCTGAAAAAATATCAAGCCTAATTTTCAACATTGCTGAGTACTTTTAATTGCAGCTGATTTGCATTGGGACTCCAGGTGCTGGCTCATCTGCTATTGATCACAATGACTCTGTTTTAGTATTTCCTGTTTTTATGCAGTGTTAAGTTTCTAAGTCTCCAGATTAAATCCTCTCTTTCTCCATTCTCCTAAGCAAACTGGAATTTGGAGCCCACTTTAATATACTTTAACTTTTTCTTTTCCCTGCCTTGGGAATGTGTAGGATTTGTCACATCCTTTCCTTTAGAAATCAAATGCAATTAATTCCTCAGTCCTACTGTTCTTATTTTCTTACAGACCAAAAAGTAAAATCAGGCTATGGATTCAAGTCACTGCAGATTCAGAATCCCACCAAGAGTGAAAAAAAATTCCTCTAGATTATTTGAAAAGTCAAAATGCCACTTTTATCTAGGCAGGGTTGGTTTTTTTCCCTATTTAGAAACTTATTATTAAAATATTGGTAAATAGTCAGGATCTGAAGATCATTAACACATAAGAAATTAAAATGGAGCTGAGTGTTTATACATTCATATAACCTCTACTCTGGAGTACCCAGTGATTACAAAGCATCCTCAACTTCAAATAGGAACTACACACACAGCAGCAATTCAGCCAGTAGAGAGAATGGGGCCTTAGATAATTACAACAGAAAATTTAATGCATGACAGTTGTTGCAAAAGAAAGTGGAGAAGCAGAGGATATTTCTCTGTGTACTTTGTATGTCCTTTTATCTTTGATTTCAGAAGTGCTTCAGAGTTGTTTCCATTTTTAAAATATTGTAACTATATTTTATGTTTCAGGATATTTTTTTTCTTTCTCATTATTATGCTGCATATAACTCACCCCGATATTAAACTTGCCTGAGCCTATGTCAGGGCATCTACTGTTTTTGTTGCTGGATGCTTTATATAACTCAGGAGTCAACTAAGCTTATTTTATTATTCTTTGCTATGTTTTTCTGTCCAAATCCTGCTTGACCAAAGGCATTTTTTTCAAATGTCCTGACACTTTTATACCTAATTACTTTTCTAATGTCCCAGGAATATGGGTGGTCCAGGCCATATGCACCAGCAGCTTGTGTTGGAACAAGGGAAGTGGGGCAGCTGCAGACTCTCAGACTCACCCTTGGAGCAAAGCTGCCAGAGCCTTGTCATGCAGACACTGGGGAGAAATCAAGACATTTTAACAAACATATGGAGAGTGTGAGAATAAAATTTGTGACTAGAAGTGCTTCTCTAACTCATGGAAGCAGTTCCAGTGAGTCTACTTTCATAAGGTAGACAGATTTTCATCCTAAGTGCTAATATTACCATCTCTGTAATAGAAGCTCAGACCCCTTGCATATATTGTAGATAATTTTACAATGATATCTAAAACTTCTGTAATGTTACCTCTGCATTCATGGACACGTTCACCATACAATTTAAAACACTCTAGTCCCTATTGCAAGGAGTTTAGAGGAGCAAAATGTGAGGTAAAATGATGAGGGATGGAAGGATAGCTAAAATAAAGGGAATTTTCTCAAAGATTTTAAATGATTTTTTTTTAAAGAACTCAAAATCTTCACTTTGTCATTGCATTGCTGCTCTATTTTTTAAAGAAATATCTCAAACTTGCAAATCTTTTAATTTCTAAGATTCTTTTAAGTTTTCTATAATTTTAGGAAACTAATCTCAGGTGCTTCAGGAGTGACAAAATCAGATGTCCTTCTACTTCCAAAAAATGTTATTGACACTTAAAAAGCATGTGTTGTTTAAAACAAATCTGTTTTGAATAGAGAAGGAAATATTTTCTGAAATGTAAAAGGATGAATGCTAAAATTACAGAGTGAAAATATTTAAAATGTAATTGTGTGGATTTTTAATTTAATGTTATGTATTTTCTGAGAGTAAGTGCAATATAGTCAAAGCCCTAATGAGAAAAGTACAGAAACTTCATTATGCCGCCAGTTCCTTATATGCTTGAAGTTCACTTCCTTCTCATTGTATATTTGGTTTTGTTAACAGATTGTCTTATTTAGCAAAACACTTAAGTACACATGCAACTTAAACATGACATGAATTAATTCCTTTTTTCTAGCTGGTGTTCACAAGTTTCCCTAGGCATGTTTTTTTCATGGAAAATGTACAACTTTCTATGCAATATCAAAATCTGAACATAGGCAGTGATTACTTTTATTCAATTTTCATTTAAGAAGTAGGCTCAAGATAAGTATAATAAACTTCTCCAAACATTAGACTTTTAATGTCTATGTTTGAAGAAGCAACAGAAAATAAGGGCACCAACACAGAAGAAAAAACTTCCATTTTGATTGTGAGTCATACCTGAGACACAAATATATAAGAAAATATGACTCTATTGTATCTTTTATCTACTATGTTTCCCTCAAGTATATGTCATCCTTATTGCAAGAAATTCTGCTCTGCTTTGAAGGGCAGAAAGATTCTGCTGTCATTTGAAAAACAGAAAGGAAAATTCTCCTGTGGAGTGCAAATCTAAGTTGCAACTTCTGAGTTTTAAACACTAAACAGCAAGACAGGAAAAGCAAGAAAGATCCACTGTACAGACTGCTGCAAAGCACATGAGCTTTACAATTTTTCTTTAATTAACACAGCACAAGGGTGTTGATTACTGTACGTGAAACACTGTGCTCTGTTGCATTTTTAAACCAATACTTAGAAATCCTAAGTTGAAAGAGATTGTAGTGTGACTTCTTCTGTATGTTAATAAAATGTATAATATAAAATCAAAGCATACAAATAGTAGCTTTTTACAGAGCAGACTGATAGATTTTCTTTTATCAAGTAATGTTTTAAGACTAGGAAATGTATTTAATATTTAATGTATTTGTTTTATATGTGTATGAATTTTGCATGCTTAAATACAGCTAACAGCTAAAACCACAGGTTTTTTCCTAGTATAGCACTCAGAAATTGCAAAAATTAAAATGGTCAATTTATCTGTCTTGTGGGAGACAGAAAACTGGAAGCCTTAGCAACACAGAGTAAGCAAAAAAAGCTTGGCTTGTTGCCGAGGTCATGAGTTGTGCTATGTGAACACTAGAGTAAGAAGAAACACAGCATTTCAAAAGACTAGCTGTGGCAGGCAAAGAGAAAGAAAACATTTTTGTTGTAAAATTGTGGGACTAAATTCGAGGCAGCATACATTTCATTCAGATATAATTTTGTGATATTTTAAATGAGCACATTAAGTGAAGTCTTCTTGGATTCCCTAACTCTCTTTATTTAGCTTAAGTTTTTACTACTTTCTGGTCTCCATAAAAGATACAGGCAGTATAATTTTATTTTTTTTTTCACATTTTAATTTTTTTTGAGATTCTTAGTCAGAATTGTGTTTGGACAGTGACTGAGTGAATAGTCTCTGTGGCAAGTCTCTTGACAAGGATTCTCTTAGATTTGTGTTCAGTGCAAAGAGTTTGTCCCAAAAGTAAAAGGAACAGCTTTCACAAGGCAGGACCTGCCAATGTTTAACCTAACTCCCCTCAGTGCTTTTTTTTTTTTTTTTTCCCAGTTTTAGCAGCTTGACATATTGAAGATACTTTGTTAGTTATTCTTTCATTGGCAATTGTTTTCTAGACCACAATGGAGAGCAGTGCCTCTGTTGGAGCTAACACTCAGCTCTCTTAGCTTACCTCCTGAAGAACCTTGTACAAAAGGCCTTACACTCAGTACTTACACTCCATCACTGACCCTAAGAGAGAAATATAGGCAATATTTATAATCACTACTTTTCCTAATCTGTACTAGTCAATATTCAATTTGCATTCAGCAGCCAACATTGAAGATAAGCAAAAATTAATGATGGTATTTTTAAACTAGCTCTTTAAACCCCCAAAAGAGTCAGAATAATGAATAGCTTAATTAGAAAGATTATGCTCTTTAGAATGGCTGAAAGACTGAGCTTTTCAGAAAAGTCTGTTGGAGATAATGAGAATTTCCATTAGTTCCAGCACTCAGAAATGATTGCCACTCCAGAAGACAAAGCTTGGGAAACAAATCTAGAAAGAATCAGAACCTATTTAAACATTTCTGAGTACTATTTGTACTAATATATTTTTTTAAATTCAAGGAACAGAAATGATTTTAAGGAAGAATGATATTCTAACACAGCAGCAGCAAAAGTTATCAGCAGCATTTGTGTGCAGTAGCTGTTCTGTACCCTGCATGAAGAGTTAACCTTCCTCAGAGTGTTTCACTTAATCAATTGCATATCTTGCACATGGCTAACTTATACACAGAGGTTATAAAAATGAAGTAGATAGAAAACCTTTCAGCCAAGTTGAGAGATTTGGAGACCTGACTACAGCTTGGGTGTTTCAATAAAGTTCAGATCTCTGGTATGTTTAACATTACTGTACAATTAGGTTTTCAGAGCATTCCTAGTATTTCGTTTGTGTTCCCTGGTGAATAAAAAATTAATCCCAGAATTCTGTAGGACAGAATCATATTTTGGCTTGTATAGCGTTTTGCAGCACAAAGAATTGCTGCAAATCCCAAAGTCCCAGCACTACTAATAAACTGATAACCTGCACAGGGCCTCACTGTGTGACCACAGCCTACAGAAGAAGTTGTCTTCATAAAGTCACCTTGCAATAATTCAGCCACTGCGGCAGTTTGGGTGTTATTTCACAGTGCAGTTGTTTTTCACTCAAGAGGACAGACAAATTTAAGAAATGCAACTTCAGAATAACTTTTTATGAAAGTCCATAAGGAATGCTGAGCCTGGCAACAGAGTCAACTGAATTTAAAAAGTAAATATTCTGTAACCACACTGAGCTTGAGGGCTGAAATGGCCACATCATAACTTTTTAAATAATCAAGACATGAATACACAGCTGATCAACTGTGTAACAATACAGGGCATACACTGCTTTATCATGCATGAGGACAAGAATGCCATTGTTCCTAAACTGGAATAATGCACCAGGGAGATGAGCCCCTACATTGCCTGTGTCGATTTTTAGACATGTTTTTACTCACATCTCTTAATTCTAAAAATCATGATCTCTTTTTTTTTTTTTTTTTCAGTTTTCATATGTAGTCATTTCCTATAATTTATGAATTCTGATTTGGTAGATTTGGAAGCCCCGTTCCCCTGTGCCACTGAGGGGGGGAGGCAGAGAATTCAAAGGTGAAGCTGAGCCCAGGAATAAGGAAGGGATGGGGTGAAGGTGTTTAAAGATTGGTTTTATTTCTCTGATCTGACTGGCAACAAATTATTTTTTTCCTCCAGGTCAAGTCTATTTTGCCTGTGATGGTAATGACTGATCTCTCACTGTCCTTATCTCAACCCAAAATCTCTTTGCAGTATTTTCTTTGTCCTGTCCACTGAAGTGGTAGAGCAGCTTTGGTGGGCACCTGGAGCCCAGGGTCAACCCACCAGACAAGTTTAAATGTGTTAAAATCTGTAACTTTTCTAATGCTGAAACATTTGAAAGCATCTGGAAAAGTGATAAAAGTGTGGATTTCTACAATACCTTTACTAGTGCTTAAAAAAGCTTTGTTAGGATAATCCAGCCTTTCTTTAGTAGTAGAAGCAGTAGACATGTGCAAACACACTCACAGTCCATGATTTGGCTGACAAACTGGAAAACCCAGCCTGCTAAATGCTAAAGCAGAAAATGCAGGCAGCTGTCCCACCTGCCCAGCTAAAGTACCAACAGGATAAGGTGGAATTGCTCCAGCATTTTCAGCACTCCTACAGGCAATATTATCACATTTTTATACACCAACAGGCACAAAAAAAAGCTTCTGTTACACTTTAAAGCAGAATCCCTAAAACTTCTCATGGTGTCAGAAACTTTAGGATCAACAAGAATTCCAACTCCTTTGTATTATTTTATAGATCTTTTGATTTTGAAATGTTAGTAAGCTTTGCCTTCCCTGTTCTCTCTCACCCTTGACTCTATCACTGTGCCACAAAACAGGGATCAAATGTGCAGCTTTGAAACTCCTTCCATTTGTCTTTGTTTCTACTGATATATGATGCACCTGAAGTGGAAAACAAGTCTTTATAGAAAATATATTCTTCCTCTATACCATACATTACAATGTTTTTTTGATAATTGTTCACAAAATTAAATAATATCCAAGTTTCAAGAGAATTGTGACAATGGAATTGTCTTTGGTTATCATTTTCTTATCCATAGCCACATTCCAGCACTATAATATGCCATGGCTATTAAGTGACACTACATCTACTGCTATTTTTTATTTTGTTTGAACTGGAATAACAATGAATGGATTTTTGAAATCATTATACAGGAACAAAAGCTATCTGTGTAAAATATTTTTTTCAAAATATTAATATATCTATATTTGTACTTTAAGAATTTTTTTTAGAACTGAAAGATGTGTTAACAGGACTTATTAAAAGTAAAATTAACTTCAGTACAATCCCTTTGCAATGGTTGCAGAAATCTGATGTGATCTAGTACATTGTGCAGTCTGCCATATGCAGTACAAGAATATGCTTCAATGATGAAATCATCTTAACACCATCTTCTGTAATCTTCTGGCAATCAGCCACATGAATGTGCCTGATGTATGGGCAACATTTACTCATCAACTTGAAACTTAAATCAGTGTTTTGGTTATTCAGTGTTGAAATATTTAAGATGCAAGTAACACATCTGACATTCATTAACAGCATGATCCAAATACCCACTGAAATCAGCTGAAAGACTTATTTCCAATTATCTGAAAGAATTGTAAAAATAAAAAATCAGTAGTAGAATGCTGTCCCCATATATTATAGTTGCTTTACCACTGAATGAAATGAAATGCTCCCATTTACAAACTAGAAGACCATAATTCAAACATACCAATGAAAAAAGAAGACAACTGAAGTTTTCTGACAGTGATTGCAAGTGAGCAAGATTTATAATAGACAATTATAATTTATAATTAGACAATAGTTGTACAAAAATTCTTATGGTTAGAACTTCTCTTGAACTGATTCTTTCTTCTTTGAAGATACTTGAGAGGATAACTCAGTTCTAACATCTTAAAGTTTCTCGAAAAGTACAGTTTCTTTTCAGTTTCTAACTTAAATATATCTGTCTGTAAGAGTTAACATTTTGCTGATTAGCACATCTTGAATCCAATTGCAAGCCATTGGCAGTATTTCTGAAGACATCAGCTCAAATTTACACAAGAAATTAGCAAGCCTAACAAAAACAGTACAGGGAAAGCTTGAGATCTTTTCAATGCTTTAACATCTTACCATAGGCTCCTAGATGCCCTAAAACAAGAAATGCATTAATCTTGGTAAAAGAAAAACAGATCCATGAGGTATACAAGTTATTCTGAAATTCGAACAACATAATGCAAAGGACCTGCTAAAAAAATGTGTAATCTAAAAAAAGCAAGAGTCAGGATCAACATTTCCTACAGCTGACACCATTTATGGAAGTGGCAGTGAATGCTACTGTCTCATTATTCTACCTTTGTTTTCCCAATCTTATGATTTACTCACCTGTGGTAGATACTGAAATTCAGTTTGAAGGAAGTTCGGAATGTAATAAAATATCTTCATTGTTTCTTTCTAGATCCACAGTAAAATGTGTGTTAGATTCAGAGAGGCTACAAGGAAAGGTTCTCTGCAGTCACAATAATATCAAGCTCTTCTACACACTCCTTCATCCAGGACCACAACTCTGTGTACTCTAGCAGTGCAACAATATTCAATGAAATTAAAAATGGACTGATGGATCTGTCAATTCAATTTACTCCTTTTATCAGTCCAGGGAGACAATTCTTTAACTGCTTAAATTCAGTAGATGTCAGTTTACTCTCAGACATACAAAATGTTTCTTTTGACATATAAATGCTATGTAAATGACAGTTTATTTTTAGCTTCTACAGAAAATATAGATGTGAACAATTCCTCCCTATGAAGTAGTGTCCCTGATATTTGCATGTAGCAATCTTATTGTTTTCCAGGGCTTTGAAATTGTGTAATATAACAGTTGATGGTTGAACTTGGGGGTCTTAGAGGTCTTTTCCAGCCTTAATGATTATATGGTTCTATACTGTGCAGCTCAGACTACAGCCTCAGGAATTCATTTGCAAACATCCATAGAAAAAAAGTGCCCCTCCTCTCCAGCTGCTGCAGAAGCCTGATGTGCTTAGTTGCCTTGCCTAAGGGGCAGTACTGTAAGGCAGAGGCTTTTCTTTGGGTATAAATGCCTGACAGTGGACTTCACTAGCAGACAGGAGATGGTCACAGAAAAGCAAGCCAACCCATCACCAATTACACCTGAGTACAGTAACAGTGCACCAGGAGATGCTCCCAGTACTTGCACTTCTAGTCTTGCCCTTGTAGCACATGACTGGTCCCCACTCTAATTATCACTGGAAACTAGAATCAAGCCCGCTTGACTTCTATCTTACATTGAGTTAGGAGATTCACACCTTGGGTTTCTGGCTCCTCTTTCTGAAAATTTATGTTTGGGTTCCTTTTGCATGTGAGACGTTTTTTAATGACTTTAAGTTATAACCAAGGCAGACTGTCTTTTCTATTCTGGCATAATGCCTCATCTTTTATCTTATGCCCAGGTTGGCTTGCTCTATTTTCAAGCTGAAGTGGCTTTTTAAACAGATTCTTTGTCAATTGTTTTAAATGCTGTGATGTTAAATGTCTTTTCTTAGAGGACTGTGGCACTCTGCAAATTTTCCCTTGTGCAGAGGGATGCCAGCCCTAGAGGGAAACTGGCTTCATGTCTGTCAAATGTATTCTTAAAGTGTTTGTGCAGATCTCAAAGACAGACACACAGGCAGACAATACGGTGTGGCTCGTAACACACACTGGCACTTTGGGCACTGTGAATGCAAATGATCTGTGTGTTTTGAGTTCAGGACAAGTGTAGCATATTTGTTTTTCTACAGTGGGTCTGTAACAGCCTGCAAAATAACAGAATGAAAACCCTACCATCAAAATAAATGGGGGAAATATTTTACAGGTAATGCGTGGTGATATAAATCCCATCAAGTTCCATCCCTCTGACAGCTGGCTATGCTCAAGGCGGGGACTGATATTGTGCAGCTGTGTTACCCTAGATCAGGCTTCTCCAGGAACAGCTATACTCTAGAAGCAGATGTAGAAGGAAAAAGGGCAGAATCTTGTGAGGCTGCAGAGGAGGTGTCAGAAAAGGATTATGAAGAACCATCTTATAACCACAAGCTGGTCAGAGCATGTAGAGCCTGTTGGTGAACTCCAGGCTCTCACACCACGTCCAACTGAGACATGTCTGCTGGACAAAAGGACACAGTGATGTTGGGAATGTGGTTGATGTGGGCAACACATCAGTGAGGATCTGCAGATAGTACTGCAGACCTCACCATTAGCATGGATAGGTTGGATTTGCCCACCCCAAATGATTGCCAAACAACCAGGTGCAGGGTAGGGCTACTATGGCAAAGGCAATCAATCCTCTTTTCTACTGGTAGTGATCAGAAGATAAATGGCAGTAGGGAAAGATGTGTGGTAGTTCTCAGGACAGAATATTAAATTCAGTAGTCCAGATTCTAGTTTTGTACTCACTATTGATATATGCAATGTGACATAATCCTGTCTCATTCCCTCATCCCAAAACCTTCAGTATGAAAGGAGTAGTTTAATGGTATCACGCAAACAACTGCCTAAGGGATGTATTGGGAAGCCTGTGCTTTCTGCTGGTCAAGAGGCACCAATTGCTTTAACGTAGCATGACCAAGTCGTTCAAGCAAGAGTTTACTTAACTGCAACAGGTGTCTTGCTTGCTGGCTCCTAAGCAGCACAACAACAGCAAAATATGAATCCTTGGATCTTTGTATAGCAAAGAGCAAGATCCCAAGACAAGTCTGAATCACCTCTGGAGACCTCTCCCACTCTCTAATTGCTATATAGGTATATTAAATTAATTTTCTAGGCACTACCTTATCTTAGATGCCTAAAATAAAGTGAAAATCCAATTCTCAAAAGGAGAGATTGTAGATAGAAGGTAGAGCAGATCAAACTCAGCAATCCTGACAGAAATAGCATGCCTTTTTCTGGAATTCAGGAAGGATTGCATAATGTTAAATACAGTCTAAGGGACTTTTAATCTCTATCTGGAAAGCCACTGTTTGCTTAACATAGACATTTGATACCACAAATAGCAGAAATCTGGTGTTTTTCTCCATGCAAGCCAAACCAAATTATGCGGAAGCAGTTAATAATAATACCCCTGCACAGATTGTTTCTAATTTCTTTTTCACTTGAACTGATTTTTAACTTGAAACTGGATAATGGATTTCAGGCATCAGACTAAGAAAGTTCCAGTGTGAAATATGCACTCAGATAAAATCAAATAAAATTAATCAACATTTAGATCTTACTGCAATCATATGTATTTCTCTTATTTTCCTTCATTTCTAGGACAATAAAATCTTAAATCTCTTTTCTAAGGCTCCTATGGATTCTCCATGAAACTTCAGGTACTCTCAAAGATAAGGTATAGAAATATGAAATTTCTTGCTTATTTTAGTAAAACAATTGCTTTCTCAACTCACTTGGAATTTCAATGTTTAATAGAGTGGCTCGAGAGTGAACAGCTTGGTCTAAGAATCAATGTTAGGATACTTATGGAGTTTAATACTGTAGTCTTTGCCCCAACAAACCTCATCTTTCAAACTAATAGTGAGAGACTATTTTGAGGTTTATTGAATATTAGATCCTACAAATTCTGCAAAACAGACTTTTCCTGCATGACTCAGTATAATCATTCTATAAATGTCTTACTTTTCTTGCATATACATATCAGAAGTGAATGCAAAAATAAATTATAAATGTAAATAAAATTAGGTAAACAAGAAAAATATAATTCCTTATCTGTAGGAGTTCTCAGTCTAATATGTAAATGACTGTCTTGGGTTTCTTTCTTGATTGCATAATAGTTTACTATGATCTGAAATGGAAGTACAACAAAACAAACATGGAGCAAACCACAGCTAAAGATCTGTCCCCAGAGATTTAGAAAATAATTGCAGTGAAATGATGAAATGTTTACAAGAATATCAAAGTTCATTTCATTTAATTTAATCTGTCTATAATTTCTTATTCTGAAGAGTAGGAATACACAGGTTTTTTTATTCAGGTTTGCCTTTTTTGCTACACATACACTACTTTAAAATTCTTTCTCCCAGAGCTGATTGGATTTGTGGAATTCAGCCTGCAAGGCAGAATGCTGTCTGCAGCACAGAAAGGATTTTGAAGGAACACTCTTGTGATCCCAGTATTGGCAATACACTGAGACCAGAAATTTGAAAATCAACATTCAGAATTGAGGAAGTACTCTCTGGGGCACATGGGACTATCTTTTTTGTATTCTGTGTTTGTCAAGAACCATAAAATGAATTGTGACATCCTTTCAGATGTTTGGCACATTACACTGATGGCGTGATTCCAGTGTCCAAATTTTAATTTTCCAGTGTCCAAAAAAAAGCACTTATATTAATATATTCCTGAATTAGCATTTTTTCTAAAATAAATAACAGCATTTGTAACTTACAGTACTCTTCATTTACACAAGTTTGTACTCAGGAAATGTAAACAATCATCTCTTCTTCAATAAATAAAGAACATAGCTCAGATTTGCTCCCCAAGTGATGGCCCCTTTTTTGTTGCTTGATACATCTGAAGAAGCCAGAATTTGCCAAAATGAGAGTTCTCCCAATGGAGCCAGAGCAGGGGGAACACAGATGGTGAAAACTGGTGAAGTCTACATGTAGGCTTCTCTGACACTCCTGGAAAGCAGATTTCAAGAAACATAAGGGACAAATTTATTTTCCTCAGTTGCTTCTGTTCTCTTATACAGCTGTTGTAACCTACAGCGAGTGACAGAATGCTGTAACACATTCTGGGCATGAGATGCAATTGCCTTATCCCTCAGATCTTTCCAGTTTTCTGTCTAATAGCAGAAAATTTTCCGCCAATACTGTTCAGCTTCAGAAGCAGAACAAAGACTTAAGCTTTCTAGGTGGGGCTCTGAGAATGTCAATGGTATAACAGGGTACCTTTTCAGCTAGATACAAGAGATTCTCTATATTTTTATGAAAATACGTTGAAACTCATTAACAAAAATATTTACTGCCTGTGCCATGTGGATAAAATCTTAATTACTGTGACTTTATACAAAAAGCACCATGCCTACAATTTATCCAGTATTATTATCATGTATGAACATAATAGTCAAAGAAAAGATTGCCTTGTTCTGTAACAATGGGCTAGAAAATGTCTGCTTAATTCTCTCATTTCGGCCTGTGTTTTAATTAACTAATTAAATGCTTTGATCCTTAAGTTGCTACTCCCACAATCCTTAACATAATCACACATTTTACAGATGGGCTTTCTAAATAAACATTCAAATCCTACAGAAGTAGTAGGCAATAGAACAACTCATATAAAAAGAACTGTAATGTTAAAATGAAAGAAAAAACCAAGAAACATTAGAAAACATGAAAAATACACATTCTATAGAATATTTTAAGCATTATTTCAATGATAATAGTATAATTCCTCTATGGTTTTCCAACCAGTTCTGAAATGCTGGCCTTACAAAATTTCCTTTTGGTTTAGTTCATCCAGTGAGAGGGGGAAAAATATTTTAAAAATCCTTTATCTGACTGTGATGCAATTTGATGATTTTTTTTTGTTTTAACTGTTCACTTAAGTACTTGGTCATAATCACTAAGCACTGTTCCAGAATCCAAAAATGGAGAAAGCTGTGGAATTCCTTTCAGGGCTTTCAAATACGCTGGCAAGCAGACCCACTGTCCTGTGGCAGGGGAGGATTGTGGTTTTCCCTGTTTGATCATGATCACTTCTCCCTGAGTACTATTAGATCATGCTTTCTGGAGGCAGATCCCTATGGCTCACGATGACACTTCTAAACAAGCAGGAATGATGCTTGAACCAATTATTGGCATTTTGAAAAGTTACTCAGAGGTAGGTAGCTCTTAACTTTCCTCTACCTCAGTCCTCATTTCAAATTTCACACTGTCACTGCACAGCAATCTCAGTATGACTCTCATGAACAAGAAACAGATGCTCACTAAAGAACAATCAGAACAAGACTATTTCCCCATCTGCCTCATCCTTTGTTCTGAAAAGGTTATATTAGATGGAAAATTAAACTGTTATATTCCTCAGACTCTAACATTTCACATGTATTTTGTTATATGGAGAATCTTATCAGAGCATAAAGAATTTTATGTGTGAGTCTTTACCTAAACATTAGGAGACTACAGTTATTGCGTTACAGTTTGGCATTTCATATTGCTTTTGGAATATGTTTCAAGTACAGTATGTATTTGAAAGTTTCTAAAATAGTACTGCATTCTAAAACTTTGGTTTTCTTGACATGCATCTTTACCATCCTAACTAAACTACAAGTTTAGTAGGATATTAAAATAATCCAAAATATAACTATTTTTAGGTTGCAGTTATAAATACCACTTCAATTTATATAGTAAACCAATGTAAAACTACAACAAAAGTTCACTTTTTAATTAACTTCCTTCTCAGGAAATCAACGATAAATTTGTATTTTTTTCCAGCACAGAGTGGCTTTCATTTTTTCATCTTAGTAAAAACTGCATTTTTAAAGCTCCAGATATAAACTCCCAACTAATCATGTCATACAATTAGTCTATTTATGGCTACAAAAAGCAAGCCTTGTTCTCATTATGCAGTAAGTACTAGCTGTTTATAGATCTGACAGTTTGCTGGAAGTGATCCAAACCTATAGTGCTATTATTCCTTAGTAAAACTTAAACAGCTGTAGTCATGTAATTCAAAACCCTGGAAGGCTGCTGCAGTGCTTGCTCAACCTCAGTATACCATGAATGCAGGATGCTGCCAGTCATATAAAGGATCCTCTGCTTCACATTATGAAAGAAAGACGTGAACTACAAACCTGAATGCAACCTGGAATTTCCAGACAGATGATCTTGTGACAGACTTTTCAAGAGTCCAGGTATGGTAAACCTTTGTCTGTGAATTTTCTGCAGTGAGCTAAACTCATTTACTGTAAACTGGGGAAGCTTTGCAAAAAACCCACAAAAAACAACAGACCAATTTGTTACAAGGGCACAATACAGAATCAAAAGGACATAAAATGCCATAGTTAAAGTTTTCTGAAAATTACTGTAAAGAAAAGATGTTCAATATGAAATAGAATTATCTACTTTCTGAAGTTTGATAGTCCAATTCTGCTGCAGTTTTTCCTCTGCTCTTGTATTGTAAATTAGTGGGGAATAGCACTATCATGCAAGATATTTCACCGTATGAAATCAGTAACATTGTAAAGTTATCTTAAGTAACTGCAAAAGCATACTTTTTTAACTAATTGGAACTTCTTTGTGCATACTTTTCAAGTATGACTTTTCAGCGAAAGTTTGTTGGACTGCTTTTGTCATTGACTTTAAAAACCATGCCTGCTGGAAATGAAAACCAGATCTCTATCAAAAAACATTGAAAGCAGAAATGTGTAGTTTAAGCTTCTCAAGTAATATAATCGTTTAGAAGAGTACTATTAAAATAATCTGAAAAAATGAAAGACTTAGAAAAATTAGTCATGTAATTTTAGGTTTTGATCAGCTCTTTTGCAAAACAATTATTTATACTAAAAATTAGTTAAGACAAAGCAAATTGTGTAAGTGGAAAATGTTAATCAACAGCACTCTGTAAAATCAAGTATCTGTACTCTGAAATTACTTAAATTTCCATCTGCAGATTTATATCATAGTGAAAACTATTCATTTGACTGAACTCCATTTCTAACTGGAATAAATAACAATTACCACAAGCACCACAAATGAAAGCATACAGAAAATCAGAACCTAGAATTAGAACCTTCTGCTCTGTTAGACATTTAGTTGTAGTCATGCAGCTCTGCAAGTCAGCAAAAGCAGGCATTTTGAAGAAGATGGGAACTCCCACTGAGAAGCTGACTGCTTAAGGAGTGCATACTGACTTTTGGAACTGGCTTTATGCTTTCAATATAGAGTGGGGATGCTGAATAAAAATGCAAAGAGGAAGTGTAAAAAGAATGCTGTTGTAAAATAATAATAAAAAATATTAAGAAATTAAAGATAAGATTACATTTAATGAAAAAAACCCAACAATGTGCATTAGAACCAGGTGTTAGAATATAAAGGTATGTGTTATTTCTGGTGCCTTTTTTGAAATAGAAATGTTTAATTCATATTAAGTACAAAAGTATCCTTCTTCATAGAAGACCAAGCTACTTTGTGTTTCAGTGTGATATCCCACAGAAATGAGGGGGGAAAAATAAAACTTGGAGAAGTATACTTCCAAACATATCTGATAAAATAGATAATGAATTAAGAGACTAGGGTAAATACTCTGATAGCTCCGAGTCTTTTTAATGTCTATGTTGCTGCAAGGCTGCACAATTTAAGATACAGGTAAGCCTTTCTTACTGCATTTTTGAAGACTGTGATCAAAGCCTCACAATAATTTTGAAGAGATACTGATTTCCTTTATTGGTCATATGACATTTTTAATGATCTGGGAATCTTAACACATGCCTTCTTTTTCCATTCTGGGAGAGATATCTTCCTTAAAACTCAAGGAGCACACAGACAATCAAAAATCCTTGTGTTTTGTTATAGCTAAATTCTGCAGGAATTCTGTATACTGGTTTTTCCAATTAATTTTGACATTTGCAATCTCAGTATCATTGTTTCAAAACAATCTGACAAACTCACTTTCTGACATTTATTCCTGATGGACAGTGATCATGTCTACAATATGTGACAGAAGTTTTCAGAGGGACTGATTTTAACTGATTATCTCTGTTGTGCAATGTGAAGGCTAAAATGCTTGTAAGGTATAGTGTGAGAGAATAAAAACTGACCCCTACACTTCACTAGCTCCTTGTTCCAACAAAGGATGTCTGATACACCCCAGGAAACTTCACATGCGGCATTATGAAATGCAATACTGCCACCTCTAAGCACTTTGTGTTAGTTACCCAAGTACACAGGACCTGTGCTGAGCAAATGTTTTTGGGATTGCCATAAAAAATGTTCATGAAGTCTGTCTGCTATCAAATTATTCACAGGACAGCAGCTTTTTGTACATCCCCATAGTCTCAGAAACATGTCTCATTGCTTCATATGTTTTAGTCTAAAAATTGTCAATGCAAAGAGTGTAATATTATGGTTTTAAATCAGAAGCATCATGTGTGACTGGGAAAATTTCATATTAACAAGGTACATGATAATTGTTAAAGGTCTTTTGTCAGTGGAGAATTTTTCTTTGCTATTTGCATATCAAAAAAATTATGTTCCAAACTTCAGCATAAATATATGGAAATCTAAAAAAACAAAATCAGCCAACATGGAAAAAACTCAGATTATAATAAAAGAAATGCTCATAAAATGAGTGGTAACATTGGAGACACTAACGCAAAACTTTGCCAAAACAAATGTTAGTTATATGAGGATATGGCATTTCAGACTAAGAAAAACAAAAGTCAAAATGTATTATGCAAATGTCAAAGAAAACCATGTTTCTGAATTTCATGGGGGTGCTGTTGAAAGACATACTTTTGTTTTCCTCATAGGAAAGAGAAACAATGTACAGGTATTCAAATCCATATACATCTTTGTGATGGCTGGTGTTGTAAACAGCTCACCTCATTTCATCTACAGCAGCTTTTCAGCCAGCAATTCTACTTGCCAGGCAGACCTTGAGTCTCTAGGGGTACCTCTGAAACAGGAATGGCAGGCTTTTGTAAGACTGTAAATCTCTGCCTTCAGCTCACTGATCTTCCAAATATCAGTTTGGAGTAACTCTTTCTTTTGCAGTTGTCACACAGAGCCTTGGCTTACACAATGCACCTATCCACAATACCCTCTTTCAAAAATAAATTTTTAAGAACATATCTAGCTTTCAAACTTCTTGCATCATCATGAGGAACTGGACATGCACAAGAAATTTCTGGAGAGCATTTTCTTTAAAAAGTTTCTGTGAAACTGTGCAATACATAAGGGAATCTAGCATATATTTTTAGATATACTAAAAAGATAAAAGAACTGCTATCTAAATGAAATGTATAAGGCATTTATTTCATTTTGTATAGCAGACAGAATCCTACAAATCACTCAAAAAAGAGTATTTCTATCACACATGCCTCTAAATTTTCTGCAAGATTAAAACACACTTTCATATTTCTCTTTGATTTCACATTGTCAGTAGTCATAGAGTTGTATTAGTACTCTCTCTATACAACAGATTTAAATCAATTTATCCAGGAGTATATTAAAATTATATTTGCATGTACCAAGAGAAAAATCCTAAGTAAGCATCTTTAAATCATCATCATAGTTTCTGTACATCTCATCTTCTTTGGAAGCCTCAAAGTAGAACTGAGAGATGTGATGCTACTGTCACTACCTTAAAGTATGGTCATTTTATCATTTTAAAGGATACATACTGAATTCAGTCCTACAGAGCACAAGGGAGTTATCACGCAATTGAAGGGTGGCACATGTTAATACACTTTGCTAAACCAAGACTATTATTAGCCAATCCTGGTATCTAAAACCATTGGTGAGTTTTCTCCATGGACTCTGGTATATTTCTCTAACCAGTAATATAATTTAATATAGTATAATTTACAGAATGCTTTCTGTTTAGTTCTACCCTCTAGGTGGAACATTAAACTTCAGTAATTATAAGGCTTCCATATTTTATTGACCTGCAGAATGGGAATTACTCATATTGTTCCATTCTTATATAATGGGAACTAATCTCCTAGTATGATGTTTCACAATAAATGTCAATACAATGCAAAGGCAAAAAGTCAGTACTTGTATATGAAAATCTAATAGTTGAGCCTGTGTCTTTTTCCATTTTGTGATCACTTTTTCCCTATTTCAGTTATCAGGCAAAAGGACCATCCAGTCACTGGAATTCAATACCAACCAATCCTAAAGAGGAAAGTTTGTGCTTTTGAAATATATTCCTGCAACAAAGGACTTGAAAGAGGAGATATATCAGTAAAAACAGGTATGTAGATGGAAGATAACCATAGCCTGGAAAGGAGGGAAAGCCCAGGGAGTGGTGAGAAAGCTGGGGGGAATAGGGATGAGGAAAATCTCTGAAACCTTCCATGCAAAAGCAGCACAAAGGGGTCTATCTCAAGTGTCTGAACACACTTGTAGCTTGGGAATCAACCAGCAGGGAGTGAAGTCCATGCACAGGTACAGTGCTGCAATTTCACTGGGACTCCAGAGATGCAGAGAGATTGCAATCCTTCAGTTAGTTGCATGTGCTATGAAAGGTTCCAGAATATTTAAGCATGACAGCCCAGAAAGGGGAGGATGGCCTGCACTCTATGCAAAATCACGCCTGAATGCATGGAGCTTTGCACTGAAATAGGTGACAAGTCAATCTAGAGCTTATTTGTAATGATTAGAAGCCAGACCTATGAGCATTACATTATGGTAGGGATTTTCTGCAGACTGTTTGATCTGCTTGATCAAGAAGAGATGGTGGATGAAACCTTTGGGCAGCTGAAGGAAGCTTTGCTCTTGCCTATCCTGGTTACTCATGAGAGACTTTAACTTCTGCCTGCCAGAAAATATGGCTGGGCATGAACAATCCAGGAGACTTCTAAAGTATGTTGAAGACAATTTCTTGATCCACCTGAGTGACAAGTGGTCTAGAGAATGTGTTCTTCAACAGGTGAAGGAATGTGAACTTGAGTGAATGTCAGCTTGAATGGCTTTGGTTACTGCAGCCATGAAAATGAGAAAATGGAAAATTCAAAATCTGGACATAAAATTGGACAAACTATAGGAGAAAAAGACCCTGAACTTGTTAGCAGATTTTGGCTAATTTAGAGATCTCTTTAACAGGATCTCACAGTAGACAGCCCTGGAGGACAAAGGGGCCCAGGAGAACTGGTTAATCTTCAAGGACAAGCTACTCCATTACTTTTTTGCCTCAGTTTTTACAGCTAAGGCTTGTCTGAAGGCTTCCCAGGTGCCTGGCTGGAGCTTGTGAGCAGAGTCTGTGAGAGTGAAATAATACCCATTGTAGAAGAAATTAATGTCAGGGAGCACCTGAGGAAATGGGATGAGACAGGATGCATCCAAGAGGAAGAAAGCTGTCTCTTGTCATTGAGAGGACTCGCTCATTTTTGAAAGGTCATGACAGTCAGAGGAGATTCCTAATGACTGGATGATAGGAAATGTCACATCCATTTTCAGGAAATGGAAGAAGATCCAAGAAACTACAGGCCAGTCAGCTCCACTTGAGTCCCTGGGAAGGTTATGTAGCAAATCCTCCGTGAAGCCCTGTCCAAGCACATGAAGGACGAAAAAGTGTCAGCGAACAGCCAGCATGAGTCTATCAAGGGCAAAGCATTCCTCACTAATTTGATAGTTTTCTATTATGAAATTACTAGATCTATTGATAAGGGGAGAAAAGCAGCCCTTGCATCACCAACTTGACTATCCTGAAGCATTTTTATTTGAAATTCTCAAGGGTATTTTACTTATGGTAATTTTCAAAAGCCTGTGTGTAAATATTGGTGTATCTGGGCTAGAACACTGGATGTACACTTCACTAAGAAGTGACTACAAATGATACAAAATTATTTTTTTATATACTTAACATTAGAATTAGCCTATAAATTGATGATTATATTAAGAAACTGAAACATAATTTATGAATGAAATATCAATGTTATTCTTAGATTGATTTATTATAAGAATAATTTGCATATAACATTGCCTTTTCTAAGGAATTATTAATTAAAGCAAAGATTGTTCTTCCATCAAGGAAGAGCAATGAAAAAACATAAAAGGAAATTAATAGAAGCAAGATAAAATTAAAATGTTAAACTGAGAAAAAAATGGACAAATACACAATGATGATTACATTCTTAGACACCTTTCAAATTAAAGCTCTTAAAAATATCAAGCAATTTAGTGAGACGTTTTTAGAGCTCAAGTGGCTACTGAAGGAATAAAGGAAGTTGTAGCCAATATAGGATTAAAATGTATTGCTGTTGACATCTCCAAGCTTATAATAACAACAAAACCCTCCTTCTAGACTGGTTAAGGTTTGAAACCTGTTTATCAAAATTAATTGAGACTGAATATATAATTTTGCCCTAGTACTGCAGAAAACCAACGAGAACTTCACTGATTATCTCTGAATCCTACTAAACTCTATTTTCAAAGTACTTTTGAAAGTCTCTAGTTTTTATCAGGAAGATTTGTCACCCAAGTAGTCACAGCACTTGAAAAACAATCTTTCCTCTTGGTATAAATTAGAATTTGTAGAAAGAGTTTGTTGTTCTTATATTTAATCCCTGGCATTTACAGATACGTAAGTCTTGAAAATTTTGAAATTCACCTAAAAGACCCAAACCCAAACAACAAACTCCAAACCCAAAACAAAAAACAAAACAACAACAAAAATAAGCCAAAAAACTATCATATGAAAGGTGAACAGTTGAAATTCTCAGTGTATGACATAAATATAAGAATTCCTCATGCATGTTCAATCTATTTGGGCCAATATCCTGAACCATGGTCACAGCAGATTACTGAGATGAAAGCACAAAACCTCAAAAATTGAGGTAAACAGTCCTGAGAAGATGAATTGAAAACAAACCCACCTTTAAGTGCAAACTAAACCTGTGAGTCTGATGGGCACTGGATGGCTTTCCCTGGTCTGGCTGTATATGTGTTCCAGTTGTTCAGCACACAGGAAGTTGGGAAAGACCAGCTTCAAACTCCAAGATTGAGTTCATCTTCCAAGATTAACTGAAATACAAAAAGGTCCTGCCTGATGCTGTTTTCCTGAACTCTTGTTAGGAGATTCTCACAAGATCAGTGAGAAATTGGTCCATATAGTTTCCCACGTTTAATCATAATGAAAAACAGTAGACCACAGTCAGTAAAATCTAATAAACAAACAAAAAGAGATAGAACATTAAGTCTTTAAAGTATTTGTGAACTTCCTAGTTTGATGATCCAGTACATGACTGCAATCCTCCATGAAAATGCCCATTTCATCTGTTCTAATGTTTTACTTTTCTTCCAACACAGGGATACCACATACCCCAGCAGTGCCTCCTCAGATCTGTACAACACTGATTCAGACTATCCAAAAAATTTCAACTGTTCCAGCTGTCACAGAAAATAACTGGGGCCAGCTGAATGTCAGGATGCAAGTAGTTACTATTATATTACTACTTCTTCTCTGTAATGCATCTGACTGTAGGAGGACAAGGAATAGGAATTTGAGAAACAATGGAAGGGAAAACATCTTAAGGAGAGCATCTAGCACTGTTAAGCGCAATGCCCAAGGCTTAACATGTGATATTTACGCTTATCTTCATGAGAAATACTTAGATTGTCAGGAAAGAAAATTGGTTTTTGTGGCACCTGATTGGCCAGAGGATATAAAACACATGCTGCTAGCAAGAAACAGGATTCGTAAATTAAAGAATAATATGTTTTCCAAGTACAAAGTACTGAAAAGTCTGGATTTACAACAGAATGACATATCAAAAATTGAGAGTGAGGCTTTTTATGGTTTGGATAAACTTACCACACTCTTACTTCAGCATAACCAAATTAAGATTTTATCTGAGGAGATTTTTATTTATACTCCCAGTCTAAACTACCTGCGTCTCTATGACAATCCCTGGCATTGCAGCTGTGAACTAGAAACTCTTGTTACAATGCTACAGGTTCCAACAAACAGGAATTTGGGAAATTATGCCAAATGTGTGCACCCAATAGAACTGAAAAATCAAAAGCTAAAGCAAATAAAAGCTGATGAGCTATGTAGTGAAAAGGACAGGCAGGATCCCAAAAACATAAAACGAGAGAAGCCTGAACCTGTCAAACCAGAATTTGATTCCTCTTTGTGCCACATGTATGTGTTTCCCGTGACAACTCTGAACTGCAAAAGAAAAGGTTTGTATCTATTGTTATAAATGAATTAATGATTTTAATATTATATTTATTTAATCCTTACTACGTTTATTCACACATTGTTTAGCACAAAAGAACTTGGTACTAGTACTTGCTTTAAACTGAAATTTAACTGAAATTTTTAACTGAAATTTAAACTGAAATTGTTGTTTTTCTCTTGGAACTACCAGCAATAAGTAGGAATTCTGCATTTTACCTCTGCTCTGCAGCCCAAATTCCACAGGTATTCCTTAGTGCTGTAATGTAAGAATCTAATAGAAAACAACAGGAATAAAACTAGGCATATTACTTAAATTACCAGTCTGATTGTACAACTGTAAACATACTAATCTGTCAAATTACAGCTGTGCTGAAACTGTTGAACTGATACAGGATAGCACAGTGTGTCTTTTCTTCCATCCATTGTACAAACACAAAGATAGCAATAACTTTGACAAAAGTGAGCTGTGAAGCAGGACTAGAGCAGCCAGCTGTGTTTTCAATGCCCAGAGGACCCTGATTGCAAAGGAAAGGCTTTGCATCCTCACATTCGCTGCACAAGATTTCTTCTACTAAAGGAAGAAATGGTATGTTTTTGTTCATGAAGAAATATCTCCTCTGTGTTCTTCCTCCCAGTACCCAGCAAACAATTCAAAGGTGAAGGGACTTCAAGAAATGTTTTTCAGACACTTGGATCCATTCCATCCCTAAATCCTTCTCAGGCCCCTAAGAGCCACAGTTAAGCCTTAAGGGTAAACCAGATGGGGTATATATCAACATGAAAATGCACATTATTTGTCCTTTATATTTCCCATATTTTATCCCATGACAAAACAAAGCAAACAATTCAGAGGAGAATCATTCTTCAATGAGAAGCATTGCTTGAAGCAGCTGACATTGTGAGACCTTTTTCACCATTTTAGCAGAATTTAGCCTGCATGTTTTGTTCAGCTGAACTTCTATTTGCTTTAAGAATAACTTGATTTTATGTAAAAACATCACTGTGCTCTTACTCTTGTACCCTTATGCCAGAGAAAAGCTCAGAAAAAGCTCAGAATTCAGTATAAGGAGATAATATCTAAATATCAATTATTTCAGTATTTGATTACATGGTTTATCTACTATATATGTCACAAAAACGGTCTGTGTTCTTTACTTTTTTCACCCTGTTAATTTCTTTCTTGTCCCTCTGGCTCAATTTTCTCTTTCTTTTACCATGCAATTACTACATATTTTTATTAATGATTTATGTTTCTTTTATTATGCTTTTAATATTCACCTATCTTACCTTTCCTTGTAGATGGGATCTTACTATAGATTATGATCTTAATTATTCTTCATAGGATCTTAATTATATCACTATTACTATTACTAGTCAGTAAACTGTTATTGAACAAAACCCAGGCATAAATAACAATCCTAATATAAGCAAAGACTGACTTTATAGCTCTCCCCACTTAGTGGTATCAAAGAGATGAGCTGCATACATAAATATACTCATAAACTTCTGGGGAAAAAAAAACACTTTTTTTTCTAAGTTTATAAAGTCATTCAATGTGTTCTGATCTGCATGGGAGTTTCAAAGGGGTTTATGGTATTCAAAGACATATTTTTTTGTCTTTAATATTAGTAATGGAGGAATAAAGTTATTTCAACCACTACAAGAGGGTACTAGAGGCCATTAGAGGTACTCCCTCTTTCAGGTCAAGAACTAAGTATATCAATCCAGAACTTCCTGCATGCCTACCATGGACACACTGACTATGTTTCAATACTTTTTTGGAAGTACTAGATGTACTGTGCATATGCTTGACAGATGGATGCAGCTATCCCATGGATATTTGGTATTCCCAAACATGGTAATCTTTGATGAAAGCATTGTACTTACTGTTTCTGTATATGAATATTGTACAGCAGATGCATAATTTCACTGGAATTTTAATCAGAAATAGGACAATAATGCACACAAAATCCAGGGAAAACACAAACATTTCTCTAAATCTGCATGGACAAGAATTCAGAATAGAAAAAAAAAAAGTGCATCAGTTGTCAAACCAGTAAGATGACATTAAAATCTGCAATCCATTGTTCCTTTACAGTGGAGGGAATGGAATGACAAGCATTCACTCTACCACTACTATGTCTAAAGAGGTATGACAACAGGTCAGGAACTTTCAATTAATGTCAGAAAGCTCATGAAAGAAACATCTTAAAAATACATTTCTCTATCTTCATGTTCTCTTTTTTTTTTTTTAGTAATTATTTATATCTCATCAGACCAGTGATATATCAGACCTTGTGGTACTCCAGAATGAAATACTCTATGCCCTTGATTCTGTTTTACAAACAAACAAACAAACAAACAAAACCAAAAAACAAAACATAACAAAAGGAAAAAAAGATAAATAAGGAAGCCAAAGCATTTTGTCTGCATTGCTGCAAAGCACTTATATTTTCAAGGACAGTTGAAAAAAACCTGCTTTCTAGTACTGCCAAACTCTCCAAGTCTCTAAATTCAAGCATTATTTGCATTCATTTGGGGATAAATAGGCCCTGAAACTTTGACATCTGCAGAAGCAGGAAGCAATCCAACCACAGCAAGCTGGAGTAGTTATAATATTTATGTATTTATAATACCAAAGCTCTACTCATAATCAGATATAAGGCAGGAAGACTCTGTATGTTGCTTTAGTCTCAAAAATACCCGATTCATTAGACATCTCCAGAAATTCAGAATTATAGTGACCACACAGATTCCAATACAAGTCCAGAAACTACTTGCTCTCATTCAAGGATGGTCAAATAAGAGACATTGCTCATTTTCTTGTTATGACAGTGTGGGATTAGAACACTCTTTGAGCAAATATAATAATCCTGGAGATTAGGTTTGTTAACATTACCCTAAGAGGGTTCAAACCACAGTCTGCACTCCTCAAGCATGGGCTCTTACTACTGGAATATGAGCTGTTCTTTCTGGAGCTCTTTTGCAAGGAACACTGTAAGGATACAGACACTGATGACTGAGAGGTCCTTGGCTGCTTTGGAAATGCCAGTGGTAGAAGTAGGACAGAGAAGCAGACAGAATGACACACTGCTGCCTGGGTGTATTTTTTATATAGTTACTCTGGTTTCTTTTCTTTAAGCAATCAGCCTTTCACATACATTTTTTATATTAATATGGTATCTTCACTAGAGAGGATAAAAGGGAAAGAAAACAAGAAACAATGTTAGACTGACAATACTCTGTCTGGCATGCAACTGTGATACCTAAGCAGTAAGAGTAATCTAAAACTGATACAAGTTATATCTTTTTCATTTTTTAAGATTTAAAGAAAGTTCCAGGTAACATACCTCCAGATATAGCTAAACTTGATTTGTCCAACAACAAAATTAGACAGCTACGAGCCAAGGAGTTTGAAGATGTCAGTGAGCTGAAGATATTAAACCTGAACAGTAATGGAATAACATACATTGATCCTGGTAAGAATAATTTTAAATATTTATTAAAAGTGATTTCTCTTTCATTAAATACTGTCTCTATCAGATACAAACTGATATCTGGTGGGGGGAAAGAAGGATTTAAAAATCTAGAAGCTGGTGCAAATTTTACATTTTGTACCTTTCAGTTCAAAGTTTTGCACTAAAATATATTCATCATGAAAATCAAGAGCAAGACATGTTTCAGTTGCCCTTTCTTAATACTAAACTAACCAAGTGCAAAAAGTAATTCTGGAACCTGAAGGTTAACAGTTTTCTAATAAGTAGTTGAATGATTTTTTAAATATCTCTGCCACATCTAAAAAAACATGTCATATAAGGAGGCTACTTTTCAATTATATTCTATGGTATAATAACAGACAAACCTAAAGGACTTAAACTCCTTCTGGTTAAAAATCCCCACATATAATTTCTTTTAAGTTATATTTTATTAGAACTCAAGTGCTCTTATTGGCAATTTGCTTATAGCTTATGTGCATTTGGATTGAATTACAAAAGCAGACATAAAATGGGTGAGAGAAATAGTGAGAAAATTTATCAAGAAAAAGGGCCTTATCTAGTACCATCCTGGCAATTAAACAGCATCAGAAAGTGGTAATATCAGTAAAATGGTACTTAGGAGGTTTAACATTACACAGTTGATTTATTTAAATTAAAACTTCTACTCTTAAATGAAACAGTATCCTTGCAAAAAGTATGATCTGCTCTCTGAAATGTAATTCACAAGCATTATTATGAAGCTCCATGTTTACTCCATTCCAAATCTTAAAACATTAATTTGAAGGTTCTATACATGCACACAAATACCTATATACATACGAAAACCTCTGGCCCTGCACATTGTCTAATAAGTTTCCGTATACCTACTTCTGTATCATGACAATCACAGTAGGATTCAATGAGCAAATCAGGCATCCATCCACCTCCACTATCTCTATTCTACGCTCAGGCAGACTCATTAAGTGTTTTATAGCTTTACCAGCAGTGCAACTCCCCTAATATTTCTCACTTCTGAAGGCATGTGCCATATTTTAAAGTTCAATGTTTGAGAAATTCTTTTGTAGCCTTAAGCCAAAAGAACCCTCAAACCCACCAGCAACCATAAAATTATTAAAATATTTTTCCCGTTCTAGATATGCATATTTTTCCTGTCACAGATATGAATGGTTTTTCCCTAAGTTAATTTTATAAGGTACTAATAACTACTTTTCTATTTTTTAGCGGCTTTTTCAGGCCTCAATAACTTAGAGGAGCTGGATCTATCAAACAACAGCTTGCAGAACTTTGAATATGGAGTACTGGAAGATCTTTACTTTCTGAAAATACTGTGGCTGAGAGAGAATCCTTGGAGATGTGATTACAACATACATTATCTTTTCTACTGGCTAAAGCATCACTACAATGTTCACTACAATGGCCTAGAATGCAAAATGCCTGAGGAATACAAAGGATGGTCTGTTGGAAAATATGTTCGAAGTTATTATGAGGAATGCCCAAAAGACAAGCTTCCCATTTATCCAGAAACTTTTGATCTGGACAAAGATGATGAGGAATGGGAACGACACAAAGAGCAAACAGTTCAGACAGTAAAGAAGCATGGTGTAATTGTCACCGTGATAGGCTAATAAGGGAACTCTTTCCTTTAGTAGATTTAGATATTTGATACTTTGAAAAAGGAAAACATGCTGTTTACATTTGTTCTAATTATTCTGTTGGTTTAAAGGACTAGCTGCCTACAAAGATGTCTGTTTATTGCAGATAATAACTACAGAATGACATTAGTTGGACAGCATCCTTCATCTAGCAATTGTTTTTGACAATTTGTTCTGGACACTCCTGTGAAATATTTTGGCAAATGTTTGAAACTATACAGTAAATATCAAGAGCCACAAATGTATATAATGTGGTGGGGAGGAGCTGTCTTATGTATGAACACAGTTTATGTGTTCACACAGAAATAGCTGCAGGATTGTGACCAAGACACATTTTTCTTGAATGTATTGATGGTTCTTTGTATCTATCAGTTTCCTGAAATATTCCCAGAAAACATTTCTATGATTTTTATATTGACTTCCTGTTGTTTTATTGCAAACTAAAAAAACAAACTTAAGACTAACCTTAAGTACAATTCTAGACAAAGAGAAATGGCAGTTGTTATACTAATTAGGATTCAAACACAGAAAGTGGGTTCCACTTGTTGATTTACCAGTATTCCTCCTCCATCTTGAATGAATAACTCAGCCTCTGCCTCTTCCGTACCTGAGCTGCCTTAAAAGAATTATTAGTCAAGACATGGTTGGTTTCCAAGATCCAGCTCCACATGCTCGTAAGTTCCTTGTTTGATTTTTGAGGTAGGCAGAGCCGAAATCTTTCTAGGAAGAATTTTAGGTTGTTGTATCAGTTTGACACAGATTACATGCCATCACTTCTAGGTGACGAGGATCTCATGAAGGATGCTGTGGTCTGCATCCACCACATCAGTGCCCACCCGAACTGAAGGTAAGTATTCTTTTGAGAGCTCAGAAGTGTGGGACATTCTCTAAATTCACTCTTCTCTCAGCTCATTACTAAAATGCACATTACAGCACCTCCTTGTCAAGCAACTATCTATGTGAATATGCATTGATTAAAACCTGTGATGATTCTAATACTACAGTAATAGCAGTATAAATGCCTCAGCTAAATAGATTATATGTCTAAAAATAAAATTTCTTGCTACATAATATACTTAGATCACTAAGAAACGCATAAGTGCAGAGTAGAAATTCAGGGCCAAAATTTATATTTCTCTTGACTATCATGGAAGTTCTGGGAGACTCCAGGGAGAAAGTTTCCTCTTTTAAAGATCTGGAGACAATTATGGTGCTTGTGCATTCCCTGGTGCATTAATCATGAGTCCCAAAGGTCATACATTTTGTTTTACAAACCAAAGCACTCAGTGCTTTAGTGCTAACATGAAAAAAAGAACATAAAGGAAAAAATCAGGAGATGTTAAGGGTGGTGGGAATGCCAAAGAATCTCAAAGCAAACACATTCCATTATTATTTGCATTCTTTCATGTCCTCCATTATTCAGATATTAATACATTTAATAGTGCTTTTCTGACAAACTGGATATTTACCCATTTCTTCTACAACATCCATCAAAAACTTTATAGCAAAAATAGAACAGTATCTGACTCATGTCTATTCCTAGAAATATCTTAAACATTATCTTAACTATTAAAGGTTAATCCTGATAAGATGGAACAGAGAAGAAAATCCCATTTGCCAGTAACATTCACTAAATAGGGTATATTCTAGAAACTTAAAAGTGCAGAAAGAAAAAAAAAGTCTGCCACAAATAGTAGCAAGTATTAAGTGATGTTGTCCTCCTCCTCTCAAATTCTTGAATTATTTCTTAATTATTTCAATACAGAACCCCTGGGAATGATTGAAAAGGACAGGTGATGAAACCACAGCAGAACATCTGTTATTAGCAGCACAGCCAATGGTGAAAATCTGAGTAGGAAAAAATGCATTTATAGACCATGCTATGTTAATTTCTGCAAAGAGTCAGTGCTGGGAAAAATACTAGCTTAAAGCAGGCGAAGTCTGTGAAGAAAAGACAATCCTTCATCCAAGGAGATTGTAAGACAAAATCTGTGTGAGAGGTCTCTGATCTGTCTGGTCAGCAAAAAGTACCAGTTGAAAAAACAGTGGGATAAGACTGAGGACCACAAGCAGTGGCCTAATTGCTCTTGTTCAGAGGCCCTGGGGATTCCCAAAGAGATCATGAATGTACCTCTTAGGACCAAGGGTAAAACCTGTGATACACAGTGATAAGTAGGATGATCTTCAGTAGAAGACAGAGTTAAGGGAGGGGTGTGATCATTCGGGGTTTCAAACAGTGGCAAAAGAAACAGTGGCTGTACCTGCTGAAGGTTGAAAGGGGATAAAGAGCTGAACATCCTGCCTGCGTCTGACAGCACAAGATGTCTGGCTACAGCTATTAAATGAAATCTGTAAGTGAGGGAGGGACATATTAACAAGGAACATGGTTCGGCACTATCTCCAAATAAAGGTTTCCATGTGACCTTGTGAAGTCAGTGTCAGCACAGAAGCTCCATGAAAGAAACACTTGTGCAATAAAATCTAATTAAATTCAGTACTTAAGAGCAGTACTGATTAGACATCTGTAATCAGCAAATGAAAAGACTTCTAGCAATGAAAAATGGTCTGAAGTTTTGAATGCTGGAATTGTCTTTGATACTGTTTTCCTTAGATGGTCTTTGAAGTGTTCAAGGAATAGCTGGAAATTCTATTATTTTTACTACAATGCACTATAATTTTATTCCTTACTGCTTAAAATTATTGAATATTTCATTTTTTTTCAATGATACTAGAGAATTGTTTCAAAACAGACACAGAAATATTTATGTTGCGGTTTAGTTTCCTATAACTTAAAAAAAAAGGGGGTGTGTGCCTGGGGGAAACTCCTTGAAAAACTAGCTGAAATACATCAGGATTTTGTGTATGTTGGCATTTGCAGACACTCTCACTGAGGATGTGGCAGAATAAACAACAATAATGGCAGTAATTGTAACTACAAATAATGTAAGAACAAAACAGAAATAAGAGGTTGAGGCAGGAATAATATAGGTTAGCATGATCTCCTGATAGTGACTAGTAGCAAATTCTTTGAGAAAAGACTGTATGAAGAGAAAAAGCATACAAGAGTTATGAAGGTAGTGCAGAAGGAGGCAGCACAAGAAAAAAGACAATAATATATATGAAAAATACACATGGGGAGAAAGACTAAGAATTGATAAAAACTTCAGCATTACAGGGTTCATTGCAATTTCCCTGAGCTTCTCAAAAATGTACTGTAAAATAAAATCTCCATCAAACACCACAGCCACAAAACACAATTTAATGTTGACACCTCTATGTTTCTGTGCCATTTAATCAGAAAGCTCTCAGAAGAGCTTCCATATCTAAAAGAAAATCATGAGCCTTCCTCTTCTTTTATAAGCTCTTTAAGTTTCTTCTTTCAGTAACTTTTCTCTTGATTTCCCTTCCTTCTCTGTCCATAGCCAGGAAATAATTGCATGCTACATTTGCATGAAGACAGTTGCCTTGTCTTCCTAATATGCAATGCATGTCCTAGGAGTGCTGCCTTAAGGGATGAAATACAGTGCTCTACAGAGGTAGTGCCCCTCTCTCTACACAGCTACATGGAACACAGAAAATAATATTTTGTGCCATGTTTTCCATGACAGAATACAGGAAAAATGGAAATGTCTGTCAATACTGAAAATAAAACACTTCAAAAGCTTCTGAGGAAGTTTTAGCTCCTGCACTATGAATACTAATGGCAGCAGTTAAAGGCAGTCCCCAGTCACACATGGACGACAAATGATTCTCCAAGATCACTGAGTAGGTGGAGGAATACCACAAACAGCTGAGCCATAACCCACACATCCCATATACTCATATTCTCTGGCACAGTAGCACTCTGATTTACCAAAGACATTCTGAGCTGGAATCATATTAACATTCACATGCAGATATTAGACAAAGACTATTATTTCATGAATGCACCACATGCCAAAATTAGAGTGCACAAACAAAATTTCTTAAAATTGCAGATTATTAATTTATCAAGAAAACCCCACAAGCATGCTTAGTCAGATGAACAGACCTAACCCACAGTTAATATAGCTGTTTTTTTAACACTAACAATAAAAGCATGTTGCCAAAATCTTTGTAATCTTGAATTTATTTGGAAAGATGAGGTCAGAACTGTAGCTCAGATAAGTTTGAATGGAAAGGTTCATCACATCTGTAGCCTATAATTGAACAGACAGTTCAACTCAGTTTGTTAGCTGAAAAAATGTCAAAGGAAAAGAATCTAAATATGATTTTCAGTCTCTAAAAGAGGATTGATAGTTTTGCAGCAACGTTAAACCATCCACAAGAACTTCAAAAGAATAGCACAAGTAGGCTATATGATAAATATAGCCAGTGAGTTTCAACATAAAAACATATGTAGTTAATCTAAATATCAATAGGAGACTGATTTAAATGTGTTTCATGCCTAAAAAGAACTATAGTGTATCTTCAAAGCTGGAAGAAACAGCTTTATAAATCAATGTTTTCTAAAAGCCCCTGTAGACTGTCATATATGACTCATCACAACCAGCTTAAAATAACACTCAGTACATGTAAATAGACATAATGTTTGATTTTGAGCCTCCGGAAACATTAATTATCAACAAAAACGGGAAATGCAAGGTTGTAGAGACAAGAATTGAATTCAGTGTCTTTGATATGTAAGATAAATGAAAATGGATGGCAATCAACATATGGATACTCCAAATGATATAATCAACACTAGATACAAGTCAGTTAAGTAATGGAAAAGGCTGTTTGTATACAAGATGTAATTCTATCACAACTGTTCTTTACTTTTTTTCAGTCCTAAACACAAGAATCACTATGATGATTTTAGTTTTGTACCCAAATACACAATGAAAAAATCATAGAAGGATTTAACATTTTTAAGTACAACACCCATAAAGGAGATGATGTAACTGTGTGTGATTTATTTTGGTTTGCTTATTTTATTAGCTCCCAAAATTCATTATGATACTGGATTAAATTCTATCACTAAACAATTTGCATGCTGGTATCACTGAGAATGTTATTTTACCCTATGATATAAAAGCCAAAACTATCACCAAAATACTTTTTATTCTTAGCCAGTTGTTCTTTTTCATCACCAATCTAGAGGCTAAATTGCTCTCACATGTCATAATTACACAGTCATTTTCTAAAACAAAAGAAATCACTCTAATTGCTATAGGCTGCATCAGCAATTTCAATCATGTATTCTCAAATTAAATAATAAATGCATTATAGTCTCAAAACATAAAAAAGAATCACACTTTTTAATTTTGAAAATAATAACATTTTTCTTTTCTTTTTATGCATTTGAATTCAATTAAAGTGTAGGCTAGAAAAGAGTCAATTAGTAACATTCTCCTGCTTCAGAAATACTGTGCCAGGAATCAAAAATGTTTTTTGGGATCTTGTCTAGTTGTAGCGGAGGAGTTTTTTCCTCATGAAAACACTTCCAAGATGTTTTCAGACTTATCATGATAAAATAGATGAGTAAAAGTTGGGATGCAGGTGATTCCTAACGAATCAAGTACACTTTCACACTAGGACTAAACCTCTCACACTGATCATAAAGAATAGTTTTCCTGCCCACTTTTCTGCTTAGTGGAGCATACAACCATATTGAGAAAAATATTACTGACCTGAAACTATTGCAAAATGCTGTCACAAAGAGAATTAACCTCCAAACCCTCAGTCACATGTACTTACATGCATAGAATCAGGAAGAACTAAGATGCTTTTATACATCTAGAAGTAGAATGAAGTACTGATTATTTGTGAACACCACATTAATATGGAGGACCATAGTTAGTTTTTGGGGTTTTTAAAGTTTGGTTGTTGTTGTTTTTTTTAGTTTGTGTTTTTTTTTGTCAGTGAGCCTCTTGTTAGAGGCCAGTAACTAACAGTATAGCCCAGCAGTCAGTATTGAGGAGAGTCCTGTTTAACATCTTCATTAATGACCTGGGCAATGAGACAGAGTGTACTCTCAGCAAGTGTGCAGATGACACTGAACTGGGAGCAGTGTCTGATAGACCAGAGGGTCATGCTGCCATCCAGAGGGACTTTGAGAGGCTGGAGAAAGAGGCTGACAGGAACCCCACGAAGCTCAAGAAGTGTAAAATCTGGCATCTGGGGAGAGACAACTCAACGCACCAGAACATGTTGGGGGCAGCCCAGCTTGAAAACAGGCTGTCAGAAAAGAACCTGGAGGTCCTGCTGAACACCAGGTTGAACCTGAGCCTGTGATGTGCCCTTGCCACAAAGAAGATGGGTGGTATCCTGGGCTGCATTAGGAGTGTTGCCAAGAGATCCAGAGGTGATTTTTCCCTTCAGCACTAGTGATGCCACACCTGGAGTACTGTGTCCTGTTCTGGGCTTCCCAGTACATGAGAGACATGGGCACACTGGAGAAGGTCCAACAATGGGCAAAAAATGGCTAAGGAATTCGAGCATATTCCCTATTAGTAAGTACAAGACCTGTGACTGTTCATTTGGAGAAGACTCAAGGGGCTCCTAGCAAGAAAGGATTTAAAAATACTTTAAAGCTAGGCCAGTGAAAAGAAGAGCAGCCTCAAAGATTCAAACATAACACACATGGATGTCACTTCTGCATAATATCTTCGACATGTTTACATACTAAAATGTCGCATATCCATAACCATTTGCATTTCTGAATTGCATCATCACATACTGAAATATCTGATATGCAACACTTAAAATATGCAATTCTAAGTATGAAGAAGAAACTAGAAAGGAACAGTTAATAGCATCCCTCATCACTTTTCCTAAAGTGATTTTTATATAAGAAAAACTTTATGCTAGTAATGTAATTACTTTTATAACTGCACAATAATACACTAATGGCAACAGTTTAAACTTGATATGGCAATTGGCTGATAGCAGAAATACAGAAACACTTTCTAATTTTATCCTATATCCTATCACTGAAGAGAATTTTTTCTTGCACATCTCCAAAGACCTTTGCATTTAAGATATGCAAGTTAATAGTAAGATATCAGTGTGAAAACACAGCAAAGATGCCACTGTCATTTATAGAAGCATATTTCCATATTAGCTACACAACTTTCCATAGACTATAATTTCATTAGCTAGAAATGGAAAATTCAGTAGGAAAATTACTGATGTGTCTAATATATAAAAATACTAATGTGTCTTTTTTCACTAGCATTTAATTGCTTAGGTAATACATTCAGGTAATTTGCCTGCTCCTCAAAGTATGCTGCTATTCAACAAGCTGTCTCTATTCACTTCATATAAACTTCTTCCAGGATTTCTGGCTTTATGTTCTTACCACAGAAATTTTGGAACTTGCTGTAGCCACTCTCATTTTAAAGATATTTAGCTGTTTCAGAATGCAGTTGTGTGGGGGACAGTGAGCCAACCAACAGTATAGCCTGGAGGGAAGAAGCTATGTAGGATACAGTCAGCCACTCTCCTTAGGGAAGAAACTTTAACTGCCCACCCTTGCAGGTGGAGTGAGGCACAGTCACCTGTCCAGCATGCTTTTCAGTTTCATGTTAATTCTGTGTTTCTTATTGGTTGTTCCCTTTTGACCCACCCTGACCTGCAGGGCATAGAAGGTCAGTTTCTCTGTAAGCCCCTTGGCATCCGTTCACGGATTTCTTGGGGGAAAGAGCTAGATTAAAAGCTTCCAAGAGATCAGATAAAAAGTCCTGTCTCTCTCACTCCTGTGTTGCTCTGACAAGATGAATTCATTCACAACAGCCTTGCTAAAGGCTAAGTGCAGAAATCACTATTGCAGTTGTGAGATGTGGGGTCTCTGCATCCCACCACCACCCAGCAAAGCAATACAGTTGGGGCTTACAAATATTTTTTAAGGCATAGAAATGTATAGGCCCTTTTCAACATCAAATTCTTCTTGTGCATCTCTTCAAAGACCTGCATCCATGATAAATATAGTTGGATCCATCATGGGCTTCTCTAACCAAAAGTCTGTTTAATTTGGCCATGTAGATCATTTCCTTAACTTCAAAATTCCACCTAATTTAAAACTTGGTATCAAGACCGCAACAGCCACCTTTAAAACACAGCAATAATTTTCTGTCAATAACTCAACATCAGGGTACTGTGGTACCACTGACCTTTTTTAGGAAACTGTAATTTACAAAGCAAATGGTTTCCAGCTGGCCCTGAGGACAGTTCTTGTCCAGCCATAAGTAAAAACTCCTATAATTTTTTGGAACAGGAGCAGCATAGAAAGCTTTAATAAATGATAGTGTGCTAATAAGTATATTTACTAAATACCCCATAATTTTGAAATGATCCATCACCAAACATCATCTATAATGCCAGAGACAACAAATGCCACTAATCATAAGTTCCAGAACTTTGGAAAGTCCAGGCATACTTTTTTTTCCACAGTTTGTGAATGCCCAAAGCAAACACATATTTGGCCTGGAAGAGACAACACCCAGTAACGATCTCCTGTTGAAGGGGACTGTATCTACATTCTGGATCCACCTAAAAGAGAACATGAGGATTCACAGAAGGAGAAAGGAAGAGAGAAAGGGCTCTGCCCTTCTGCAGCAAATGGTCAGGCACTCAGCTAGAGCAAACCTCTGCTCTGTCTTCTAAACAGAAGAGCTCTTTCTGCATTTCCCATACTGAATAAAATAGTGACAGCTCAGGAAAAAGAAACCAGGTGACAACCATACAGATTTGTAATTTTCTCTGGATCAAGGGAGCTGCAATCTTTTAAATACAAAATGGAAGCATTTCAGTAGGCTTCCTGCTTTTCTATAATATTTTTTGTTCCCTCTGCACTTCATACAAAAATAAAGCCATTATTTTGTAGCTTGTCTCAAAGTTCCACAGCCCCAGCTCCCAGCACATATCCTAGGGCATGTGGAATTATACCAGAAATGTGTGTTTAGGTGACTTAGTTTACCCAAAATGTCTACAAAAGCGTGCACAATATAAATATATACAATTTAAAAATGACTGTTATATGAATTCTAACCTAATCATGGAAGTCAAACCAATCAACTGCTACTAAGTGCAACTGCTACTAAGAATGGACAGAATTTGAGATTACTATTCTCTGAGAGTGCCCTGATACATTCCAGAAACAGGGTATCTTGACCCAATCTAGTCAAACTAAAATTTTAAGTATTTTAATATAACAGTTTGTCTTCTGAGTTTCTTAGTTTGATTTTCACTCCATCCTCACCTCTCATCATTCATTCCATCTAATCAAAGCTAAGACTCCAAGTCTGTGATCCCTTCTGTTTTAACCTTATCACTGCACACTTCACCTCCCAGAAAAGCATCCCAGCTCTTTCCACCCCGTACTTCTGACACACCCTCCATTTCCCTAACACCTCCCAACCAGCATCACTGCTCAGTCTTGAGAGAAGAGTACCAGAACCATCTGTCCTAGCAAAGAACACAGGGACCTGCCTCTCTGGACACTCATGTCATCAAGTTCTCACAGCCCAGCCAGTGGATGGCATCCTGCAAAAAGACAGCTAGATAAATTGTTGGACCAAGAACATTTAATTAATACAGCATAACCTTTGATTATATATGATATATTTTTTATGTGATGCAGACCAATATGCATACCTAGACTTACATGTCTTTCTTTCCTTGTCAGTTAGTATCCACATGTTCCACTTCTGTGTGACAACTTTTAATATTTGGATATTATAATGGACTTATTCTAGAGCCATCTTCTGGCTCTTTTCTCATTCCTTTTCAGCAAATTATATTTTATCCATTCTCTGAACTGTAAACAGAATGAGTAATTTAATACAGTTTCTGACCTGAAGTAAAATCCACACAACTCTGCAATTTGCTGTAAAATTCAAAGCAATCAAGTTCAACAATATAAATTTCTGAATAGAACTGGTGTTTATTATTTATAATTTAAATAAAATACACATTGATGACATTTTTCAGTAGCAATTCATACGCTCATTTTAATAAAATTTCTACTTGTTTGTAATTTTCTGAAGTATTCAAAAATAAAAATTTGCTTGCTTCCACTGCTACTAAGTCCTGCTACTGTCATCTGTACTTCACTAAAGTACAGATCTGTATTTATGGGAGAACATTTGAGTGTTTACAGAAAATCATTTAAAATGCTAGACACATGCATTTACTTAAGTGCTATTCATATTTCCTTGGCTATACAAAAAATCCCAATGTAACTGAATGCAAATTCAGTTTATATATTACCAATTTTAACCTTTCGTAGAAGTCCCATTTTCCTTCCAGGCTAAGCAATAAGAAATAATTAGATTCAGAACAAATATGTATTTCAAATGAGTCATATATCACTGATATATTAAAATACACTATCTCTGTATCTGATTTGCTGAATGAATTAGACTTTCCATGGCTAAATCCATTTCCCAAAATCTCCCATGTTTCATATAAAAAAAATATTCACATACTTGGGAGAAATTATAAATGGAGCCTGTTCTGTTCCAGTCCAACATCTGAGATAATTAACAAAATTCTTAGCTGAGACAATCTTAGAAAGACCGCACTAAAGGAAAAATGAATCATTTTCCATGTCCCTATTGTATAAGATAGTAAGATTTAAAAAAATGTGGTGGGTTTGGACTTTTTTTTTTTGCTAGAAGGGCTACTGTATTAGGAAAATATTTGTAGTAGAAAAGATTATGAAGTACTGGAATATACTGCTTGCTGAGATTGGTGTGTCTCCAGCACCTGTGATATTTAAAATGCCTAAAAACACCCTGGACAAATCTGCACCAAGGTTAACCACAGCACAGCTTGAAAACATTTACCTCCCTGGCAATTCCGTTATTCTATGGTTCTTAGTAAAGATTTACACCAGTGTTCCTAGCAGGGCTGTAGCTCCTATATAATAAGCACTGCATGCTTTTCAAAACAAAATTACCCACCTTACCTAATTCTAAGTGGAGGATCATCAAATTTTATACACATAACAAAGAAATCAGTGGATGTGTTTATTGTCATTATCATATTTTAAAATATGTCTAGGTATTATCCCCATTTTTCAAAGGAAAATTTTGATTACATAAAGTATGAGCTTCCTAATCCCAAGAACAGAAAACCAAAGAAAGAGTATAAGAGAACACAGATTGTTTACTTTCAGACCTAAATGGAAATTGTCCTTTTATTTATGGGTATACCATCATATTTCTCACAAATAGAGCTGATTAAAGTACAAAAATTTCAGGATTGGAACAGGAGCAAGGTCAGACCTGACAAGTTTTAAGATAGAATAACATTAGAGAAAATTAATACCAAATCTAAATTTGTAATCTCTATGTTATTGTGTTATGTTTTGTGTTAAAACAAAAACTTTCCTCACACAAAGGAACAACATAAATACTGCTTTGGTAAAAGATTTTTCCTATGATGTTCCTGAGGTATGTGTGAAATACATAAAATTACCCAAAATAAAGCTTCATTAAGTTTCTGCTGTAAAAGTCCCATTCTTTTGCACAAAATTTTTTTAGTAATCTGAAAAATAATTTATGACAGTACACAAAGTACTGCTGTTTTATAAATGTTGTCTTTTCCATGCTGATTGTTTCAAATTAAAGGATCTAATTTGAAGTGATGAATATTCAAGTATAATTTTCTGTGTATGGTTAGAAGTACTTCACTACCAAATGGCACTACTGTTTTTACAGAAAAGTTAATTAGCATACCAGAACTAGTTTGTGTGCTTGAAGGAAAGATCAGTAACTGAAATTCAGGCTTTTATCCATCACATCCATTCTTTTATTGATCAGCTGTATTCAGCTAGTAACATACTAAATATTTTAGTTACTCTTTTCAAAAAATTGTTTCATGACCCATTGCTATGTCAGCCATTTACCACATGATTCTAAGTGGTATTTTAATAAACCTGTCTGAATTTCTACAAAACCAAAACTGTGTAAGACCAAGGGCTAAAAATATCACAGTAGAAGAAAATAGCAATGGGCCTCATAAAATACTGCAATTTATCTCACATATTGCTCTTACTCCTACAAAAATCTACGAGAGAATTTGACTACAAGAAGTTTGTCTTTGTATATATGTACTGTATAAATCAAGCATTTCACTTTTGGACTGATCTGAATACCAATAGAATAGTTAGCAAAAGAGGAAAAAGCTGAAATGTAATTGGTGTGAATTCAGGACAGATGTACTAACAGAAGATAAAATTGAGTACAGTTATACAGAGATAATCAAGAGAAAAATCCAGTCACACTGCATGCCAACTTACTGACTCAGTTGTTTAATGAGTGGATCCAAACATTAAGGATTTATTACTCACATCCCATTGAAAACTTCAACCAGAAAATTGCAGAAATCAAGAAATATCACATTATTTTCTAAGATTCCAGTATAAACAAAACTAAATCCTTATTTTTTTATCTCATGCTGTGCTGTCATTTAAAAAGGGTGAAAGAACATACAGAGAACAGAAAAAATGATAAATACCTCACTTAATGATGCAGTGCTTGAAGGCCACATCCCTGGTTCATATAGGTAAATGTGCTGTGGATAGCAATGAAGTTAAAACCCTTAACATCACCTCAGTTTTGATTACCACAAAAGTAAAGGGTTAATAGATCAACTGAACGAAGAGAAGCATTAAGTGGAGGCTATATTCATTAAATATTCTGTAGACAAAAAAAATCACAAACAAAAACCCCAACCCCTCCAAACCCATAGATAAAAAAATAAAATATGTTCAATGTTTTTAGAGATATTGTCTTACTGTTTTTGCAAAATCATATGCCATCAATATTTGCAAAAAAAAAAAAAAAGCAATATTATAATTTAATTTGCAGTCTACATAGTAGATGCTGTACCATTAGCATATTTTATAACTCCAAATGCAATATTATAAACCACATAGTGCACACACACACACACACACACACAGAGAATAATTCAGTATATATCATAAGAAAGTATCTAATCCCTTTGCCATTATTTCTCTGAGCTTTTCTTCTAAAAATGTAAGTGAATCTTTTGGATGAGCAATAAATACACCACAAAGCAGCACCTACAAAAAGAAGCTGCAAATTAATTCCTTGTATTTACAGCAAAGTAGCATCTAGTTATGAAGCTGTTGAAATAAACAACAGTTTACCAGAATCTTTTAAAGCACCCCAAAATAGAGGCATTTCTTTCTATCAGTTGCCATTCTTTCAATTTTTAAGGGTAATATTGCATGTATCAGCATAATTCCATTGCTAGTTTTCTAAGTACTGAGTTTAGGATAGTAAAATAAGTGGCATTTCTTTAGCAATTCCTACTGAGAATTTCATTGATTTTAATGTGCATTTTAAAAAAGAACATATATAAGTTTAGATAATTTTATTTGCTTAATAAAAAACAGAATCTAAAACAAGTTCAATACTGTGAGGTAAAGAGTATGTTGAATGGGAGGCTGGGCAAAATTGATTCTATTGAATAACCAATATTGAAAACAAAATGCAGCTAAAAAATATTTGCTTTTCAGAATTGTTTTATCATAAAATTTTACATTATCATTTAGTAACAATGCACAATAACCAATGAACCATTTTTTCTCATTTGTCCTTTAGCTATCTTCAGCTGGATAATTTATTTTTGGACTTTGAGCTCAGATACAGCAATAACTAGCAAGATATATTAAATTGCAGTTATTTAAGTGAATATTTATTGGAAACTATAAACAAGAAGTTCTTCTGCCTGGTAAAAATGTCAAAACATGGCATGCAATACTACCTTCCTTTCAAGACATGGCCTCTTGCTGTTATTAAACTAATGTGGAGCTTGTGCTTGAATCCTTTTCAGGAAACATGATGGGAGGACAAATAAAAGGAGGAAGGCTCCAAATCAAACCCATGCTGTGGACAAAGAGCAAATGTCATGCATGGCATAGAGACAAGAAAGGCACCCTGTCAAGTTGCCCCTCGCCCTGCAGGGGCAGAGAGCAGGGAAGGCAAGTAGAGGGAACAGTTTGACAGGCCTTCCATGTTCTAATCAGTACACTGTGCAGAAACAGAATAAGACAATAATGTAAATTGGAAGGGATCTCTGAAGGTAGTTGAAGAGAAGTTGTTGGGATGCCCCATTATTGGAAGTGTTCAAAGTCAGGCTGGACAGTATTTTGAGCAAGCTGATCAAGTGAAAGAAAGGTGTCCCTGCTCATGGCGGGGTGGTTGCACTAAATATTCTTTGAAGGTTCCTTTCAACCCAAACTGTTCTGTGTTTCTGGGAATCTAATTCAAGACCAATATGAAAAGGTGAAGAAAAAATTAAAGGCCACTGTCTTCAGTTTAGATGTCTGAATATTTATAAAACTAGTCAACACACCAATTCCAACCTTAGCATCTTTCTAATCCTCTTAACAGAAATGAAATTTGCAAGAGTGGCTGACTACTGACTATGTTAAAAATATATAAATGCCATACTTATCATTGTAATTCATGGTATACAATACTTTAAATAATAAACAGCTAAATGTTTTTTTCCACAAATTCTCCTATGGGCGAATTCCCAAAGCTGTTCCCAACATTGGTAAGCTACTGCCTCTGCTGGATAATATGTATGTGACTGCCATATTTTATTTCAATTATTGTCTGCCTTCCCCCAATGCCCTTTCTCAAAGAAACAGACAACTTCTCCTTTGGGTGTTCTGAAACACAAGAAATCCAATCTATCCAGTGATGTAATGGAATCCAATGCCACTGTTTAACATTTGAGAATATTAATTAAATAAGGAAGGAATTGTAACAGATCGTCTTGCAATCCTCATTCAAGTACTCTTCAGTAATGCTTGGACTAGGTGTAAAACTGGAAACAATTGTGTCAATTATGTCAAGCAATTAGGTCTGTACAAGTCTGGCTGTTTCTATTAGTCTTCAAGTCTCTCAGAAGTCTCTCAGCAATCTGAAAGCCCATCACCAATGTTTTCACCCATTCTTCTTAATATCACTTTAGCCATTTACCCTTCACGGCAAAATTAATTTGGGTCCCAGGGCAGAAAAATGTTAGGCCAGCTCTTCATCCATATTTAATTCTAACATTGTAAAAATACAGCTACTAACTACAGTGAAGCTCTCACACACAAGAGTTTGCAGGATTACAGTTTGCCTGACTTTTAATGAATAATGTTTAAAAGTAAATCTGGATGAGAACAGACAGAAATCACACAGGAAGGAAATTCTCAGATGCAGCAGGGAATCCTAAATTATTTGGACAAGATTACTTGAACTTTAACTTGTTTGGACCATGTCCAAACCACAGCCTCATCATAAAAAGATTTGAGCAAATGGCCATTTTAGAACTCTGTATCATTAACTTTGAGACTATGTGTATAAATGTTCAAAGGCCTCATCTTAGCTTTGATGTTCCTTAATAAAAGGACCAGTATTATCTCATTTATCTTCACACCAAGCATACCGTAATCACCGCGGGTGGTTACAGCCTTCCTGTAAAACAGAAACCTCATAAAGAAATTAAAATATAACAAAATTAAGTAAGAAACATATGCTAGATATCAACAAGCAACAGCCTCTAATAAATAAGAAAAACAAGGATAAAAATATCTTAGGGTAATTTTCAACTGGTTCTTTTAAAAAGAGTCTTCCTTTAATCTTATCCTTAATTCTTTCATTTTTAGCTCATTAACTTAATGTCACTGCTTCTATAATGCTGTTATAGCTATGTAGCTAAAACTTCTGGTTGGAAATGTAGATATGAGCTGTTTTTTAAGTGCTGAATCAAGAAATACACCTCATACTGATACATCTTATGTTTTGTTTTTCTGTGCTTAGAAAACAAAGAATGATCTAGAGACAGACTCCCAGAAGTGCTTAGCCTACATGGCAGCACTGGTCTGTAATTATTGTAATTGGCTCAAGATTTCTTTATTAGTATTTCCATGGAAATCCTGGCAGTAATAGCTGATTGCAAATGGAGTCTATTTTGGCAGATTAAATATATCAGGGTATTTCTTAAACTTGCATTTGTACATTTTACCTTTTTTTGTTTGAAGGAAACTGAAAAACAGCTGCTGCAGATTTGGTAACAAGCAGAGGTGAGCATGACAAAGAGGGAGGGAAATACAGAAACACAGAGAATCACCTCACAAATTCTAAGGACAAACCTACTGTCCTGGGGTGACTTTATGATACTGGTATCCCCAATCGTCTGGTTTATGTTATATATTAAGTTCTGCACCTTTAAGACTGGCTTTGAGAGCAAGAGAGGGGGAAGAAGAAGCGCGCAGTTTGTGTTAAGGAAAAACATCACTCCCACACATCCCGCTCCTGGACTGTGGTGTCTGCAGCACGGACAGACAGCGGGACAGAGCTTCTCTCTGGATTTTAGTTAGTTTTAGCTAGCTGAGGCAGAGGAGTTCCCTAGACCTTTGTTTGTTTTTTTCCCAATTTTCTTGGATCTGTGCAAGCCTGCTCTGGACTGAACACCCAGCCAAACCCCGGGAGCTCACGCCTGTGGCCCACCGGGGCCTGGGCCTCGGCACTTTCCAGCGCCGGAGGGACTGATAAGAACCTGAGCGAGCCGAGCTACACCACATGAAAAGGACTTTTCTTCCTAGACTTGCCATCCCATCGAACAGCAAGAGGTTTTATTATTTAATATTACTCAATTTCTGTTAAATAAACAGCTTTTTCCACTTCTCTCTAAGGAATTTTTTTTCTTTTCCCGGACCAGTTAGTGGGGAGGGGCATTTCCCTGGGGAAATCCCCATTTGGAGTTTTCCTTCCTAATTTGCCCTAAACTAAGACATCTACCAACCCTATTTCCCCTACAGTCCTTCACGCTGCGCCACTCTTACTCTCTGACATTTTATGAAAGTCTATTTACTTCTGTGCCAACAAGAATACCTAATCCACCAGTATCTGAAGCATGATCCAGTGTCATCTTTATGACAGACACACCATTAGAAAACATGGATTGCACCCACTGCACTCATGAGGAAGGAATTACCCGGCTGGAATCTAGAGGCTTTTCTGTAATTAACACTAAAGAAGTTAAACGTATCAGGGAAGGTGCCAGTGCAGTTCACCGGGTTCGTCTTCATTTTAACATAGATTATAATGCAGAATTCCTTTGTTTCATCTTGTTTACATTCTTAAAGTTTTCATAAATCTTTTGAAGTATGAAAAACGTGCAACAGTGACAAAACGAGCAGAACAAAATCATGCCCCAGGCGAGCAGAGAGCAGTGGGAAGGGTATGAGATGCCCCGGCCAGCGCTGAGGGGTACAACGAGCCGGGACCAGGGCTCTGCTGAGGGCCGAGGGGGGCCCTTCGTGCGGGCGGGTGGAATGGCTCCCTTCCACAGATGTTACCGGGGCAGTTTGTGGTCCCACCGGCTCCTGTGGGACCAGGCTGCCGACCGCCTGAACACCCAGCGGGTGACGGGGGGCCAGAGGCGGCGGAGACGGCGGTCACCCACTTTGGGGATGATGTGCCCTCTCCAGCGGCTGCCATGGCTCGGGGCCGCCCTTGCTGCCAGCGGGCCGGCTCCCCGAGCGGGAAGCCTGTTTCGGAACGCGCTGCGGGACCGGGCCGGCCCGGGAGCGCGGGTGATTCCTTCCTGTAAAACAGAAACGCATCGCAGCCTTGTCACACAGCGGCACACGGAGCTGTGGGCTCGGCATCCCTGCAGCACCTCGGGCACAGCACCCGCGCCCGGCGCCCGAGGGTAGGGCAGAGCCGCCGCCGAGCCGCGCCGGATGGGGCGGTGGCTTCCGCGGGAGACGCAGCCTCGGCCGGGGCGATGTGGGAGCCGCGGGGCGCGGCGCTGAGGGCGGCGGCGGCGGCCCTGCTGCTCGGGGCCGGCGCCTGCTACTGCCTGTGGCGGCTGGCGGCGGCAGGCGGGCGGCGGGGCCGGCGAGCAGCGGCCGCGCGGGGCCCGCCTGCAGGTGAGAGGCAGGGCGGGCCGGACCTCGCCCCTCCGGTGTGCGGCGGGGCCAGGGGAGGCTCTGCGGGGCCCGGGGGATTCCGAGCCCGCGGCGTTCCCAGCCCGCGGCCCTGTAGAGCGGTTCGGGGCCCGGAGGCGGCTCTGCGCCCTGCGAGAGGCGGTGCCACAGTTCTGCGTACCGGCCCTCCAGGCCATGAAGCCATTTGGAGCGCTCTGGAGCATGATTTTTAGAAAAACCAATTTCTTTTTTTTCTTTTTCTTTTGAAATCCTCCAAAGCGTACGTCCGGCCAGTGTGTTTACTTATGTTATTGCAGTTATTTGTGTTTCCCCTATAATACAAAGCTAAACTGAAATGTTTAGACGAGGATGAAAAACGATTTTGTTTTTGAAGTGAGCTCTTGGATCATCATAATTAACTTTGGTCTCTTTGGGGTTTTTTGGTTTTTGGGGTTTTTTTGGGTTGTTTTTTCGTTGTTTTTGGTTTGGTTTGGTTTTTTTTACCCCGAAAGAATACTGTGGTGTTTACCTGGTCAGATGTTGGAAGTAAAGCTGTGGAATTTAAAGCACTGGTAGCTTTTCGGGAGTCATCTCAAGTAAGCTCTGACTAGTCCAACAGTCATAGATCGGGTCTCACAGCTCCTCAGCTGAATAAATAGTTCTGCTTCCAACCTGGCTGAAAATAGCCTTTGATGACATTTGTTGCCATTTTATAAAGGCCAGGTACTCCATTACATCATCCTTACTCAGGAGCAGCCTTCCTCCGTTTTGAGTAATGCCATGATCAGCAGTGTGCCTAACATTGTGGCTGTTACTTTGTCAAAGGACCTCAGCATACTAGCAAAGTGTGATTATTATAATTTCTGGAAGTAGTAGTCTGTAAACTGAAAGTTTTGTTTCCTACAGTTCCAAGACAGATTTCCACATTTCATTTCAGGGACACAAAAAAAAAACCCTAACCAGTATTTTGTGAATATTCCCCAAATCTGTGAATATTCCTACAATTTTGCCAAGGAAATTTGCTATTGGTTAACCAGGAAGTAACACACCTCAGCCTCTAATTGTGTGTTCCTTTTATTCTCCACCTTCAAAAGAGGTAATTGGAGGACTCAGGAAAAAGATGGAAATCTTAGTGTCATAAAACACAGTCTTTTTACCATGACATGATGGTTGGGCACAACCTTAGAACAATGTGTCCTACAACTGAGAGTCAAATTTCAGCTTTGTAAAAAACACTAAGTAGCAACCTAACTGAAATGTCTCAAACTTAGTATCACAAATTTAATTTCTAAACATTAACAGATAGCAGTCCTCCAGTGTCAACCCATACCATGGATGTGGATGTTCTACAGAAACTTATTCATTTGCTCCAGGCCACAGATGATCCATTAATTCAAGAGCAAGCTTTAATCACTCTCAGCAACAGTGCTGCCTTCTCTGTAAATCAAGTGAGTATTGTTCTGTAGAAAACAACAATATCCAATGCCAGCCAGTCTGGCAGAGGAGAGCTGATGTTTTGCTAGAGTGACACAGGAATGAAGCTAGGATACCTTGTGCTCTAAAATCCATTTAATGTCTTGCCTTAATTTCTGCTGGCCCAAATAATATAATTCGCCAGTTTCACAGAATTTATTGAATAATAATGTTTGGACCACTTAAAGTCCGTACAGAGTCCGTACAGTACTTCCAAAGTACTGTAAATATATCTTTTGTTGCTTACAATTATGTAATGTTAATGAAAGGGCTGAATACTAGGTTAAATCCTTTCTGGTTCAGATCTAAAATTTTATGAGATAAACTATATTTTTTATCCCTCACAAAGTTGTGTGCTGTTTGCACATTAGCAATTTTACAACTATAGAAGTATCTCCAAATCCTTTGGACATAGAATGCGCAAAAACTTGGAGCTGGATGCTGATTTTCATGCCTTTTTAACAGTTTAACCTCCAAGGTCCCACCTTTTTTGCTACTTATGACAGCCGTCTATTCCGGCTTCTCAAAGTATATAATCTTTCTTAATATATATCTCATAGAACAGAATGCAACTGGAACCCAAAGCCCGACAGTGACAGTCAAGTGAGAACGATTAAAACAGTAATAAAAACAAGAGTAATGGAAAAAGTTTCAGAACATTTACTATAAAAATATGAAGCTGCACCTTGAAATTCTGGCCTATTCAGGCAGTATTTTAGGGACTGTGATCTGGCTAAGTTGTTCTATAAATTCATTATCCATTAATCTCCTTTTATTCTTTATAATCTAAAATGCTTTAAGCATCCTTTGCTGATGTGCTACTGTCAAATAACAGTAATACTTTTTGTTCCTAAACAAGACCCTTCTTAGTTTCAGAACAAGCAATAAAGCAGTATCTGTTAATACTCTCTTTACACAGAGCAGTCAGCCCTAGAATTTTTCATTCACAAACTTCATTTTTGTCAGTATAGAGACTTTGAGGGAATGCTTCAGCATTTAAATTGAATTTTAAAAATCCTATTAAATATCTTGTGTATTTCAGGATATAATCCGAAATTTGGATGGTCTTTCTGTTATTGGAGGGATGCTTTCCAACTGCGCTCCCAAAGTTAAAGAAAAAGTGCTAAATGCACTTAACAATTTGAGTATGAATATTAAAAATCAGGAAGAGATACAGGTAAGATTCTTAATGGGAAAAACTGAAGTAACTGAGGCAAAGAGGTAGTACAGTTCCTTCAGCATATTTGTTAAATACAAGCCAGGATGCCAAAATGCTTTGATAATAGACATACAAGTCAGCAGATCTGGATGACTGAAAGGATAACTTTAGAATGCATTGCTTCATTGGCATTTACTTTTAAAATAAAACACAGGAACTTATGCAGATTGTGTTCAGCTTTCACAATATACTGTTAAACAGTGATTGTGCTGCTAACATTGTAGCAAAATTATGTGAGGTAAGATGATTTGCAAACCTGCCTAGAACATCACCAGTGGCTGTTTAACAGAATGGATTGCAGATTGACTCCTTAGTTGAGGGAGGAGAGTAATTGAGCCCCCAGGTTTGTATGAGACCAATTTTTAAGGTGATAACTCCATCTTGAAAGAAAATGTGCATAAATTGTAACAAGTTCCACTGGTAAATACAGTACATGCTATGGATATGACAAGACTAAACATCGAGAAAAAAGAAATCTGATTAATTAATAGATCAAGTCCAAGTGGTGAGCTGAGGCAGATTTGAAGACTTTTAGTAGTTTGTTTCAATAGCTTGATAAAATAGTAGTGTGACTGTATGTGGTAGTTTGCAGCATCTTTAGCAAAAGGCAGTTTTTATTAAGTAGTGCTTGCCAATATTTGTCTACATGTATAAGTAGAAAATAACTCCTTTGGTAAGGGAAAATTATTTTTTTTTTCTGTTAGGACTCCAAGATTCATTGCATACTGCCATCCAGAAGAAAAATTGGTAAAGATAGTAGTTTAATGTCAGTTGTCATTGCTGTTCCTACAGTATACTCCAGTAAATGGGCCACATTGTTGGGAGAAGGAATTTAATTTCAAAGCTTGTCCTTAGCTTGTTCTCAATATTTAAGATGTTAGTTACTTATAAGTGATTTTTAAAACAACTTCTGAGTTTCTGAGAGTCACTTCTGAGATGGAGCCAAAGCAATTCAAGTTTCAGAGCAAGTTATGTTTCAGGAAGACTAGAGAGCATAATGCTGTGTGGTCTGCTTCAGTCCTACCTCTAGAATGTTTGAAATAGTCAAAACAAAAAAGTACTTGTTTCCAAGAACCTTCACCATTCAGCCAGCAATGTTTAGCAAGAATTTATGTAACTGTAGCTAGGCCATTGATATTATGTGTGACAGAAAATATGCTTTTATCAAAAACTGTTCTCTCCCCTTTCCCCAGGTATTTATTGCACAAGTTTGTAGGACTGTTGAGTCAGCTCCCCTGAACTCTGATGTGCAGCTAGCTGGACTCAGGCTGTTGACAAATATGTCTGTTACCAGTGACTACCACCAAAAGATGATAAATTCAATTCCATGCTTTCTTCATTTGCTTTCAGAAGGAACTGAAAGGACACAGGTACTGGGTAGTGTTATTTATGAAGCTACTTTACTTGCCCTATTTCTTACCATCTTGGTAAAATGGTTTAGATTTTGCTAAGAAAAAACCAAATATTCATTAATGATACAGATTTTATGCACTAAAATATAGATCTGTATTAGCTTCACAATATAAATTCAAAAAGGGGTGAGGGAACGGAATCTTGGTAGTGGAACCATCAGACTGTAGCCCTAGCAAAGCAGTGCAGGGTGCACTGTGATTGCCCTGTGCCTTTGCCATAGCAACTCCAGAATTCTCTTCTGCTTGAGTCATTCCTGCTGCATCACAGAGCAAGGAGAGCCTGCATGGGAAGGCTTCACTGATGTATGAATCTCTGTTGGAAAACTAGCCAAGCAGTGATTCTGTTATGGACTTTTGTTCCCTTATACACCTTATGACACCTCTGGCAACCTTAGTGACTGCAACTGGAAATCATGCTTATTTGTGAATTATTGTAATACTGAAACAAGCTTCAGTCAGGGACCAAACTACTGCTTTCATTCAAGATGCTGTGGTACCATCAGTGTATGTGGTTGCTCTATCAGATCAAAACCAGTTTTCCAAAACACACATTTCCACTAGACATAACAACACCTATTGTACTTAAGTATATGAAGTAATATGGCCTTTTCCTAGTGTTTAAAGACTAGCATCACAAGAAAGCACAAAGATGTATTTGAATATGCTTCAGATAATTTTAAATTTAGTCCTTTACCGTCTTCTTTGTATTTTAAAAATACTCTGCATTTTGCCCACTGAGATTTATTTATGGGTCTTGCCTTATTTTGATGTTTAAGTCAATCTGAATTTGCTTCTAACATGTCCATACCTTAGTTTCCTCTATACCAAAATACTCAAGACATTAACTAACCCATTCTACCTCTTCCTCCCCAAGTCAACTTTGACATTATTGATGCCCATTACAGCTGTACTTACTGTTTTGGATCTTTTAATGAACTTGTAAATTCCTCACTTCAGATTCATGTTTTGAAAGTACTTGTGAACTTATCTGCAAACCCAGCCATGACAAGACATCTTCTCAGAGCTCAAGTAAGGTTCTTGCTGCTTCGTTTTATTTTTAGCATATATACATGTGTACCAATTTAGATATTGCATGCACTAGAAGAATTATAGTGTGTTAGAAATCCATATGCAATTCCAGAACAAATTCTAGACATTGTTTGGTTAAAATTGGTACCTAACTGCACATTCTTTCATGGGCTGGCTTTATTCCAGAGAGTAGTGTAGTACAGATACCATGTTTACAAAGGGAGAGGCACAGGGCCTGTGCACTTGGAGATAGTTGGTTGTACTTCTTGTGTACCATTCCAAATAATCAATGATAACTTGCAGAAGCCTGTTCTAACCTTCCATTTCCAGACACACAGTCATTATATAGATTGAAAACCATTAAATAGAACCAATACTGTAAGTGATCCTTCTCAACTTCTGTTTCTATAGCCAATGTACTGGACCAAACCCAGCCCAATTCCACTGGAATCCCCACCCCTTTATTCAAATGCAGACATAAAACTGTTGCCTCTAAGTGAACTTTCCCTGTGCATTTACTTATTTCTTCATGGAGAAATTTGTGTGACATTTGCTGTGCTGGCCTTGGCACATAGGTTTCTTTCAGTTTCATTTCCTCACACCAAAACAGTTGGGGCTGGAATGGTGCTGCACCCTCATCTCTCTCCCCAAAGTAACTTTCTTAAAACATACAATGGGTTGTATTTGTGAGCTGCCATGAGCAAAGCTAGTCTAGATAATGCTGTCTTTTCATTATTCAAACAAATTTCAGGTAGCTAAATATTCAGTTCTCTGTTAAGTGTATTATTTTTTCATTTATCAGATATGCTACAAAAACATTCAGGACAAAAATCTATGTGGCTGAGAAGCAGACCTTCTCTTCCACATGGGAGTTTTCCAGACAGCCACATTTTGGAGATTGAAAATACAAAGCAGTTATTAGTCCATTGATTCACAGGCCAGTCTTTTCTAGAGAGAACATTTGCACAGTGTACAAATTTCTGACAGGAGTTCACAGCATACAAAGTCCTGTGATTTCATAAAATTTCTGGTTTAGGTACACATTTTTTTTCCATTTTTTGAGATTTGATTTAGTTACACATACTTACTGCTGGTGATTAAGTGTGGAATATTTCTTCAATATCCTAGGTGCCATCAATGTTGTTACTTTTTGACAACTATATAAACAGAGAGATTCTAGTTCGAGCCCTGGCATTTACAGCAAACTTGAAAAAGAACATGAATGATGAAGAAGGCACCATCATTGAGGAATACAGTGAAGACTCAATTTTCTTCACACTCTGCAGGGACTCTGCCCCATTTGCTCAGAGACTGGCATCTTTGCTGCATCACCCTGATACAGAAGTGAAAGAACAAGTTGTGAGAATATTAATGCAATAGTGTTGTTTTCTTAAAACAGAATGACCTGGTGAAAATATCTAATCTTGGCAATGCTATGTAAAAAAGCATGCAACAAGTAAACAATGCAACAGAGGAAAAAAAAACAAACCTAAATACTATCATTTTAATAGGCACAAATGAGTTACTACAAAAGAGAATGCAGTGTATTTAATACAGATTTTTTTTTACAAGCAGGAGAAAAGCAATAGCTTAATTATTACCGATAAACCACTGCACGGTTGCTACATTTATGCAATGGGGACAAACAGTTTAAAACATGAAAACATTCATATGTAAAATGAACATTTTGAATGGATGAGTGAAGTGAATGTATATATCCTTGGCAATATCAAATATCAATTACAGTTGTTGAAGAAATACCTCTTTAGAAGCGTGCATTAAAGATATAGCAATTAGAGATTAGGCATTTATATTTTATTAGTCTATGAAAAGGTACAGCCAAATCTTACAAAATAATATTAAATAAAGAACAATACCAAACTATCATTGGCTTCCTACAGAATTTGTATCTTCAATGAAAGCTGCATACTTAAGTCACCAAACCTAGGTTTTTTCATCTTTCCTGCAAGGAATTTATTCTAAAACTTCATTCTTGTATGCTTAGTATATCTATTCCATTTAGCTAAACTACAGTGCAGTTAATCACAACTGTGAAAAGTTCGTACACTTGAACAAAAATTGATAGCATTTTATATTGCTTTAAAATTGTCACTTAAGGGAAAGCAGATATATTTTTTAAAATATTTTATTAGGAGTCAAGGATTATCTGCAACTACAATTTAGCATTCTCATTATAAAAAAAAAATTCTACAAGAGCAGTATCATACACATTTTTAAAAAAGCTTCTAATTCTGTAGCAGCCCTTGTGTTTCCTTTCCTTGAAGATCTTTACTCCTCCTTTTTTTTTTTTTTCTGCAACTGGAACATCATTAGAATGAGTGCTTCTGCAGAATTAGCCCCCATAAAGTTTTAGTCATCAATCCAGCACTAATTCAAAATGAAGTGGAATCCATACAAACATCACTGTAAAAGAACCTGAACAGAGTTTCACTGATGAACAGAAAACATACTGGAAAATACCTTGAAAACCAGACAACTGAAAACTTCCACTACAGAAAAACTAAAAAAGGTATCAGATGTAAAGGCTAGGAAAGTTTTCCACTTTGTTTCATTTTTAAGAGAACTGTATCACCTAAACTATTTCCAAGTGCTTCATCTTTCTTATTTAGTAAACTCACTCTGCTCTTCAGAAAACATTACTATCTTCTCCTTCTGTAATGCCATAGATACTTATTTTCAGAAGGTCACTTTGCAAATAGCTAAAACTGCAAGAAAAATATGACCTTGAAACTGTGACACACCCATGCCCTGGATCAATACAGGGGTATTAGATACAGCTACATGTATCTAATTTATCCACATAGGTAGTTTTAACTCACCAGGAATACAGTAAAGCAGAAATAGAAGTTGGCATGATTCCCAGCAGAAACTTGACAATTGCTGCATTGACAGTGAACTTCCTTTTCACCTTCCCACTGCTCCTAAAACACTGTACAGTTTGTAATAAGCAAGTTACATTACACTCACTTAATGTTTTGCAACTTTTTGTAGATTTAATATTTTCTGCTACTGAATTTGACTAAAAAAAATAAAGATTAGGCCAGACACTAATAATTTAACTACTCTCCTGACAAGACACTAGGACCAATTTGTTCTAGGTATAGCTGATACATGGTTTCTTAAGATCAACAGAGATATCTAGATGTCACTTTCTGTGTTCTCCAACCTAAAAATAAGTTTTTCAAATATCATCTTTTTGATAGAGTTGACCTCTTATCTGTTGCTTTGACAGCTGACAGAAACAAGTGACCTTTTCTAAAAATACATGAGAACTTGCTACAGTATTGTCTCAGTTTTCTTTTTCTGGTCTAGAAAGAACTATTTTTAAATGCTTTCTTCACAGAGCTCTTGAGATGTTTTGAAATCATGCAAAACTTTCCAATGTACTTTTATGCAAAGATGTCTCATTTTTTTATCACTTACCCCACACCCTTGGTGGAATCTTATCAGCACCAAGCAAAACATAACGGTCACCATTCTAGGTACAAATGTTGTGAATTAACAGATCGAAAACAAAACATGTCATTACTGACATTGAATTTCTGATCCATGTAAGCCAGTATTTCTCTGCTCTGTGACTGCTTATCTAGGTATTCTGTGTTTTAGTTTCACTCTTTCTAAAGTATATAATTTTACAGAATAACCTATTGACGATGATTAAAACAGGAAAAGAAAACAACCCACAACAAAATCAACCTCATTAAACTTGTCCTTCAAAGTACTCAAAACTCCTTGCAGCTTGGCGTCCTCCACAAAATTACATATAGGTAATATACATTGTATCACCCAAGTTGTAATTGAAGCTGTTGTGAAAATACAAGGGACTTCACCTGAAAGACCCTCTACACTGAATCACAGGGTAGTTTTAAACCACTTTTGATAACTGTCTACAGTTAAAAGATTACCTCAGTTGTTCCTACCATGAAATCTCATTAACTGGTTTTGGTTAGTCGCCAGAAGATAATGCCTTTAAATAATGTATCTTTTTTTATATATATTTATCTTTATGGAATATGAAAATAAAATGAACAGCAAGAGCAGAAAAAAAACCACCTCAAACCAACCCACATATCCTACCGACCAAAGAAATCATAAACAAAACATGATTTGCCAATGAAATGATGAAGGAGAATAACAATCCTTTTTTTTGGCAACAGTAGGCTTTAATTCTGTAAATTAGCAAGACAATTTGATACAGATACATTTGGCCAAGTTTTATAACACTGAACAATGCTGTAATCTCTCATTCAGCTTGAAAATTATAGGGAAGCTATTAGAAAAAATACCACAGCCCTTGCTTAAGACTTTCTACTGGAAAAAAAAAAAAAAAGAAAAAAAAAAAAGAAGGGTACTTAGAAAAAGGCTGAGTTAATACAAGGACAAGTGACATTAAGATATTTTTCCACTTCATGTGCTACAATTGACACATTCAAACCTAACTTAAAAACAGACAAAACAATAGAAGTGTGCAGATACTCTGGCCAGCAGTTAGTTTTACACATCCATGATGCATTATTAAATTATCTCTCTTTAAAAGGCACATTTTCTTTGATGTAAAATTCAACTTTTGTGGTTCATTAATATATGAATATGAAGAGTGAAACAATTTTACCATGCTTGTGCTTTAACAACACAGCTGTATTGGAAGACTTCACCCCACAAAACATACAATGACGCTATCTAAGTACAGGGCATAACCTGAAGACTAACAAGTAGGAGATGACAGTCTAACAATGAATAATTTAAGTCAGCCATTAATCCTAAGAATATGTTCTGTGCTGAAGGTATTATTGCTGCTGCAGGTAAGAAGAGTTTAAAAATAACTTTTTTTTTTCAGTGGTGTACATCAGAGCATGTTATTCCCAGACAACACTTATATATAAACCACTTTTAGATCACCTCTCTAAATTTATAAACCATATAACTAGTAAAATTTGTCATGAAATTGGTATGCAAGATTTATTTCTGAAACTGACAAACCTGGCATTTAGAAATCCAATTCAATCTAAAAAAATCTACTGTGTACATACATTATGTTAGTACGTAACATTAATTGCTAGTTCAAATCAAACAGGTCTTACAAGGAACTGACACTGTTTCAGTTTTCAAAACGGTCATTTGTATTCAAATTCCGTGATTCTCCATGACGTAAGAGAAAGAAGTCATCCTTTTTCAAGCCATATCTTTCCAGAGCTTCATTCAATTTAACTGGAGGATCCAAGTAATACTGAAAAAAATGAGAATAATATGAGGGGAAAGTTACCACTGCAACATTTTTTAGGGGAAAAGAAAAGCACTTCTCTAAAAAACGGGGGGAGGAGAAGGGTATTTATTACTAAATTAAAATGTTTGGGTTCATTTTAAGTTTTTGAACGATAAGAACGCTGATTTACAGCTGCAGAGTAACTAGCAAGGCTCAACCCGTCAGCCCGAACTCGGTCGCCTTCAAGGCAGCAATAGATCCCTTCGGAGGAAGCGCTGGCCGCCAGCAGCTGGCGCTTTCTTCGCTCTGCAAACCCACACTGTCAGCGCTCCTGTCCGAACACGGCTCCGGCAGTGCGGCCCCTTCAAGTTACCGCGGTGTCTTTGTTACATTTCCCAAAGACATCGTCAAGCAGCAGTAATCTATTTTTGTGCTCCTAAATACACAGTAACATTTGTGCCGCAGGCACTAGTAACACAATTTATTGGATACTCTGGGGACGGGAAATGTTTTATCCAAGCGCCCTATGTTCCCTCCAAGCTCTGCCACGGAGGCGCAGGATGAGCAGGGAGGGAGCCTAGACGGGACAGAACATTTGACAGATCAGGTGATGACACTATCAGGAATGAATTAGGCGATAAAGTGGTGCAACTAATGCAAAAACAAAGTTGAAAAACAGCTACCAGACAATATCAAAGCAAATGTAGTGACTTCCTATTCACTGCATTTTTAGTTGCTGTGAAGGTATCTGAATAACCTTGTTGTTAGATCTTGGACTAATGGGATCGTGGACTTGGAGGGGGGGGGGGGCATAGAGGGGAATAAAACATTAAAAAAAAACCTCAAACACTCAGAATAACTCAATTTTTTTCATATACATTCTGGTTTTAACTTTGAATCAACTATTAAAAATACTGTTTATATATTTACTAGATAGACATAATTAAGAAATACTGTATTGAGGTACAGGCATGCAGTTCTTACTATCTCCAAGTGATACACCACTCAGTTTGTTTTTATTACTGCATAAGGTAATGCATAACACTGCATAATACTGCATGTGTCCTTATCTGTTTTGTTCCTCAGCACCTGGATATCAGAAATCCTCCACATTTGCTTCAATAACTCTGTACTTTCTTAATTATGGAAATATTTTATGTAATTGGTTATGAATAGCAGTATATAGAGAACTTTTCACTCATACAAAGTTCACATTTTAAGTTTACATTTACAGATATGTAGGTTAAATTGCACAAGGAAAGCTTCACTAATGACTGTCTAGTCCTTGGAAATCTGAACTCATGTTTAGTGTTGCAATTTACCTCATTTGCTAAAGCAAAGGTCCCCCAGTGAATTGCTACAGACTTCTTTGCTTGAACATCAATATGGATTCTTACTGCTTCTTCAGGATCCACATGCTGGTATTTCATAAACCACCTACCAGAACAAAGAACCACTTTTTTTGTGTCACCTAATTCAGTGCAAGATTTCACCCTTACTTCCATTGCAAAGAACAAAAAGAAATATATGCTCACCTAATCAAAAAAATCGTAAGCGTGCACAACATACAGATACTGGACAACATACAGAACACAGATCAGGAAACTAACATATACCAACATACCCTTCAAACAGCAGCTCATTTACTGTACTCTCTTTTTGAAGGATTTTTTCTTATCTTTGTTTTCAATAGGTTAAGGACATATTACCAGTGCCTTAAGGCATTAAAGCCAAAACCTTAAATCCATCTCTGAAAAATTTTTGTGCTAGCAGTACACACCAAAAAAGTGTGCTTCAGAGATAGCCCAAGGGAACATGCAAAACAGAAGAACTTGGAAATTCTTGAAAGATACTAAAACTTTACCATGCTATTCGGATTTCCATCTCTTTTTCCCAGCTCATAAGTGCCTTCCTTCCAGTGTTATATGAGTACTATCATTTAAACATTTTCTCCAAAATGAGAAAAGTTTGCTCTCCTGAGAAAACAGATCTTTCATACTCTATAACTAAGTCCTCTTTGTCTCCAGGTAAGTTGCAAAACCACGATAAAGACTGAAGCAAGAGAAAAATGCAGCAAGAGATATACACTGGACTGGGCTGGATTAAATGATGCTGTTTCAGAAAAAAAACCAGACTAATTCCAGATTTTTACTCAACATTTTTAAGGGAAGAAAGAGTGCTGATTCATCCTTGCTGTCCCTAAGTCTGAAGAAAAACACTCTCCAAAAACATCACACATACACATACTTTTTAACGAAGTGCACAATTTTAACTTCGGGTGTAATTTTTTGTAATCAGTATATAATTTCATTTACATATTTCGTTCAAACTCTGATTTTCCTACCTTGGCTCATAAGCTCCAATGGGGATGGCTGCAAGATCGAAAGGTCCAAACCTTTTACCTATTTGTTCAAAAGCAAAACAATATCCAGTATCTCCTGCAAAGAAAAACCTATTCCAAGGTCCCAGGACAGACCAGCTGCCCCAGAGAACCTTGTTATCGTCTGTCACAGTCCTTTTGCACCAATGCTGGGAAGGGGTGAAGACAAAAGTTACCGCATCATGACCAGGGACACAGTTCTCCTCCCACCAATCCAGTTCAATCACATTCTCACAACCACATCTCTGCATCCACTGCAGGAGCCCCAGAGGCACAAACCAGCGCAGCTCGCTCCCAAAGCGTTCATTCAGACTCGCCACGCTGTTGTAGTCCAGATGATCGTAGTGGGTATGGCTGATCAACACCGCATCTATCTTGGGGAGCTGTGCTACTGTGCACGGAGGCCCTCGGAAGCGCTTGGGACCCAACAGTTGAATAGGGGAAGCTCTCTGGCTGAAGATTGGGTCAGTAAGAAATACAAGTTCATCCATTTCCACCATAACTGTGGCATGTCCCAGCCACGTGACTCGCATACCAGCTCCTGTTTTCCCAGCATCTTCTGGCATTTGAACAAAGTAAGGTTGTAACACTGGAAGTTCTTTGTCAAGTTCCTGGCAAAAAAGAACATAATATGCCTGAGAGATTTCAGAATGTACTTGGCCATGGAACAAAAACTGCATACAAAGCACAAATCAATACAGTCAAGACTTGTACTTTTTTTATGCTTTTATGCAGAGAACTGCAGCACACATGAGATGCCTTTTCAATGTCCATTTTCCCAGCTACTTCCTCCTAATTTCATTTTAGGTTTTTCCAACATTTACACTTCTCTGTCAAGAAAGAAAAGAGAGTACCCCATCAGGCCAGGAGACCTGATAGAGTCTGGGGGCATTGCAATGAAAGCACTGCAAGGCACTAACAACATCCCAGGAAGGGATTCCTCCACCTGGAAAAGAATATGTATACACACGCACACAGAGCTACTTAAATACTCAAGTTTAGCTTATGCAACTAAATGATGCATCCCCTTAAGACGTAGTACAAATAAGTCACAGATGAAAGAAAACGCCATGTTCCCCAGCCACACTCCACAAAAACTCTTCTAGCTTTTATCAGGCCCTCTCTCTGTCCTCATTACATCTAGAAGCAGCACACAAAGGTTAATCTCACTTGGCTAATGTTAGCTATTACAATTCCACCTTCCCATCCTGCCAATAATTTAATGAATGTATATAAAAAACAAAATCATTTTTAAGATAAACTTTAAGCTACTTAGATATGTTTGGTTATGAAAAGGTTCCCTCACCTCCTCTCTTATTCCAGCTTGACAAGTTTTGCAGTCCTTACTTGAGTATGACAGGTCAGAGAACCTATCTGGCTGAATACTAATCCAGAGGTAAAAGTATAGAGCCCTCATTTTGATTGGCTCTAAGTTGACTCTGTGTGTATCCTCAAGCTGGCACAAAGGAGGCCATGGCTGTACATTATCACTGAAACTCACTGCCAACAACCACTCATTTTCTCATTGTGAATTGAAGTTATGCCCTTCACTGCAGTCTGGTTGAAGTGCTAATGCAGAAGTTTTATGTGTAATAAATAAGAGCTTTCCTATTAAAAAAGGCCAACCTACTAAAGAGTCTTCTCAGAATTCCTGACCATCTCCAGCTTGGCCACAATGTGGCTAAGGCTCTCCTCCCTAACAATTCTGGTGTGAACTCACTTTGCTTCAGAAGAATTTTCACGTGCTAGAACAGCTTCTAGTCTCCTGGCACTCCTCTCCCTTGTGATCACAAATGTCCCAGCCCTTCTGGTTCCAAGTCAAGTTCTGCCTGCCGTGGTTGCTGCTCTCATTCTCTCAGCCTAGCACAGATTAGCTCTATCAGTGAGTTTATACAGAGCTGACCTTGTGCTCCTTTAGAAGTCCAGCTGATGCTGTGACAGTTTAGAATTCCAGGAGCTGCCTTGCTAAACCAGTCCTGACAGCTTCAGGGAAGTTACTTTCTCCACAATATTTTATTGATTTGGAAGGCATATGATGGGAAAAACAAAGCACGCACATCTCCATCCCCCTGCAATTCTGCTGTAAATAATAAAATATTAATGAAATTTCTTTTTCTGAGAGCTAATGGACAAGACACATTTACTGAAGAAGTTTCATTACTGTCTGCAGGAATGAGAAATAGATAACCTTCTATAAAGCTGAATATGTTAATACAATACAATCCCTTAGTTCATACAAGAAAAGTAGGAGTCTTAGACTGAGATGAATGGCTGCCTCTCCAAGAAAGAATAATTTTCTTATCTCTATTTCATTCTAAGTATATGGGAACAACACTGGCCACAGAAATTTGAACCACAGAAGTGTTATACTGTGACACTTCAATTAAAAAAAAATAAATATACACAAAACTAACATAATACTCAAAAACTGAAATTACAACAAACCAACAAATTACATATGGTTAAGTCAACAAATCAGACTATATCAAAGAAATAAAACTCAGATGTGGAACTTAATAAATTGTCATAATGCAATTTAAGTCAGTACATATTTTATGAAAAAATGTTCTTTGTAAGTAGCTGGTTTTAGAGTTAAAATAGAAATTTTCTCAGAACAAAATTAATTCACTTATTTTTGCTGATATTTGGCACAAATTAGCTTTTATTAGCATTATGCAATATTAATAAACAATATTAAATGGATGAGAAACTGGCCAATTGGCAGAGGTGAACAATTAGTTCTTAAGTGGGACTCAGACACAGTTTACCAAGTTTTACCTTGGGTACAGATAATTTTCTTCCCAGTAGCACCTACAGTGCTATGTGTTGGGTTTGTGCTGAAAACAGTCCTGAGGGCAGACTGATGTTTTAGCTCTTGCTGGGCAGTGCTTACATAGCATTTCAGCCAGTTGATTGGGGCACACAAGAAGCTCGGAAGGACACAGTTGGGACAGCTGACCCCAACCCATCAGAGAGATCTCCCATACCATATGACACTGCACCCAGCAGTAAAATCTGGGGTAAGGAGGAGGTGGAGCACATTCAGAGCAAATGGTGCTTGTCTTCCCTAGTAACTGTTACATGGGATGCAGCCCTGCTCTTCTGGGGATGGCTGAACGCCTGCCTGCCCATGCAAAGAGAATAAATTTCTTAGTTGGCTCACGCATGCACTTTTTGCTTTACCTATTGAACTGTCTTTACCTCAACTCACAAGTTATCTGATTTTTTCCCCTTTCAATTTCACTGGGGTGCAAGCAGTGGGGGGTGGAAGTGAGCAGCTGACTGGGACTTGGCTGCCTAAAGCCACAACACATCTGCACTACTAATAAAGGCTTTACAAGCATGTCACTGGGATTGATGTTATCAAGTATTTAGAACAGTTGTTTGAAAGGTAGAACTAATCACCATAAAAGGCATTTGTAAAAGTCACACATAAAGGAAGATTGATAGAAAATAGCACAGTCCAAACAACTGCTATCCTGTCCTATTTAAATTAAATTTCATGAGCAAAAGTTCAAGACAAACCAAGAGCACAAAGGCAGTGTAACTTGTGGACCTGTTACAGAGCTTGTGCTCTCCAGGTTTGTGATACACATGCCTCTAATCTAAATCAATGATTCCTCAGAGGGTGAGATCAGAAACCAGGCATGTTGCTGAGCTGTGATGGTAAATCACATCAAAACACTTACTTCTCAGTGTATGTGATTTGTGCTTGGGGTTGTTTGAGTTTGTTTGTTTGTTTGGGTTTTTTGTTTAGTATTTAATAAAAGTACACCAAAATCACTTTTTAAAGCAGTAAGCAATACTAACAAACACAAATTCTATTAGCAGTATACTTCACATGAAATACTTTAAACTCACACAGCAGGATAAAGCAATATAATGAATTAAATATGTATCTTATGGAACTTTTATCCCGCTATAATACATTTTGTTCTGCCAGACTACCCAGCAACATATTGAAACTAGAAGAATTATAACAGATTTTTGAAATCCAACAGTTATGTGAAATTAGCTACCAACAGAATAAAATGTGCTTAATACTGTCTTGTCTTCATTACTCAAGTAATACAAAAATTCCTCCTGCTGTGTCCCTTCCCCCCTACCCGTTCTTCTTTCCCTCCTAATGCAAAGCAAGAAAAAACACATGACAGGCTTTGGTAAGACTAGCTGATTAGCTTTGGATTTTTTGTACTTAGTGCATACTGGAATACCACAGGATTTTACAGAAATGAGAACAATTTAAACTGCTGATCCAACAACTAATAATTAAAGATCCTCCAAAAGTACTGAACAAAGCTACTAATAAAGCCTATAATGAAAATATTAGAAGTCCATGCATTCTGGATAATGATATAGGCTCATAATCAGGCACGATTATAATACATAGAGCTTTTCCACAGTGAAGCACAAGCACATATTCTGGTTAATAAGCTCATTTTTACATACACAAAGCACTTGGTACAGATAAACTGAACCTGCCCAGCATAGCAGGGCATCGTTAGGCTCACTCAGTGTTGAAACTGAAGCAGGAGTCTGCTCAAAGGACATGAAATGTAGCATCAATAAATAAAGTATGGAACCCTTAGTCTGAATTTTAAACAAGCACAGATGCGCTTCACAGGCTGATTTAGGAGCAGAACAAAACTGATTGAATCAAGCATCAAAATGGCTGAGGACTCCCAAAGTGCATTTCATTGATCCCTAGCTAGGTTTTTTTATTTCTGATTTACTTCACCAAACTCCTGAATAATTGCGAGCACCTAATTCAAAGATTTCCTATGCAAAAAATAAAATTAGCCCACAATTAATCCCAACTGGGTCAGAGAGATGTCTTTCCAAATGGTGCCTTGTAGATTTCTTAGTGATCATCCTTTATTGTAGGGATGAACTGTAAATTAAAGGGGAGTGCTGCAGTTCTGCCCTCCATCAGAGTGCTGTATGCTCTGCACTCCACAGTACACCTCAGCACTGCCTTCAAGTGACTTTAGTCACTACTCAGGTTTCTGACTGGCACTTGGAAGACATGAAGCCTGTTCTACACATACCAAGTAGGGCAGTGGTCAAAGGCAACTGAAAACGTTCAGGTGTGAATTTCACAAAAATGCAGCCTAGAAAGCTGTACACACTGACTCAACTGTTGTCACCACAAGACACCAAATCTTGAAAAGTAAATCGTGGGAAGGGATCCCAAGACCAACATAAGTTTGCTGTGCTTCTAAGTCAAATTATTTATTATCATTATTAAATTACAGCCAAGATTATTTGTTTCTTAAACATCCCCAAACCTCTGACCATCATGCGTTAATGCCTAACATGGCCCTCTTGTCCATAAAACTGATAGAATTCCTTCCTTCTGAGGTAATTCAGGTTAGACAAAATGGAAAGTTCTTTACTATACACTGGCTGTGAGATTTATAGCTTGTGCATACCTTCTTGCATGCTTAAAAGCATTATTAACACCTGCTTGTTAACAAATGCTGTCCTTGGTTGTGCAATCTTCAGCACAGCTTTTCTGAAGTACAGTCAACACATCATAAATGCACTGAGAAGTAATTCTGTCAAAATTTAGTCATCTTCATACCTCCTGTGACCATAAAGATAACCCATGGCTTTCCAGTATCCATTACCCTTCATGGAAAATAAGCTTCTCCTGTCTCCTTATTTATATACAATATCTGACAAAAGTATTTCACCAAGAACAAATAACAGTGCAGTCAACTGGCACTGTACTTCGTTTCAGTACAAATACTTGCTCAGGTTAGTTTTAACATAAGCATTTTTTTCTCCTGTACTGAAACAGAAGAAATAGATTTGTAAGTATTTTCATAAGTAGCTGACAGAAACTATTACATTTTCATGAAAGATATGCAACATATGTATTAAATTGCCATCTGGAAAAAAAGGCAAAATTTTAAAAATTAGGTATGTCATGAAATAAGATATTTCATGCAACAGAAATTAAGTTAATAGTATGTTTCATAAGGGAACACCTATTAGAAAGAAATGACTAACTGGTTTATGACTGAGCTAGGGGGCCAATTTGTTTTGTTTGTTTTATAAATATAAACTGAGCTGTATAAATTCAAGCATGTGGAACTAACAAGGAGACAAAAATTAAAGAAGTAGAAAGTATTAACCCACCTTTTGAAAAGAATAAAATGCCAATAAAATCAAAAAAAGTAAGACTTAGAAAATTCTCTAGAAGATGCCTAATGAGTATCAATTAGAAACTGTCCTATTTTATTGATCAGAGCAAAGGTAAAAGCAGTCTTAATTACAAAAGTAAAACATGGAAATATTCACCTGCTTTGAGCGTGGCAAATTGCTGTTATTTTTTTCCATGAAGGACCATTTCAAAATGTTTGGTAAAGTTGGTGATTTCCACGTTGGCCATGGGTTGACAAATCTCCCATCTTTGCCTCTCTTTGATTTAGTTACATCCTCTTCTAATCTGTAGTCCAGTCTGAAGCTTTTCCTGAAGGTCCTGGAAGAATCATTGCTCCCGGAACCTCGACCCGAATTCTGACGTTTCTTCACTGCTTCTTTAGGGTACTGGTTACAGGCAGTTGAAGGCTGCTCTTCATCTGTGTTCTTATCCATACCTTTTTCAGGAGAACTAAATCAAATTTTAAATTGATCAGTATTTTCTTGGTCTAGCATCAACATTCATAAGACTGAATGTTCTCACACACATTAGAAACAAGCCCACCTTTCTTGTTTTATGATCTACTGTATTTTTTTATCAACAAAATATGCTTTTAAAACAGTCTCTATTACACAAAAGACTTCAAAAACATGCTGTGGCAAGCAGTCATGAGGGCTCTTTGTAGTTCAGGCTGAATTCTACTCCCTGGAATGCACAGCTTCAGATACTAACACTATTATCTACCAACTGCAAAAGTGAGGGGGAAGGGTTCCTTAATTTACATTTTGGAAGAATAGTCATTCCTCCTGAAACTTATGACATTTACTGTCTGATGTAATACAATCCTGCAAGTCTGTGCAAGAGACACTGGAACTATACCGTACCTTAGGATTTGCCTAAACAGTGACTTAGTTTTGTAGTAAAAACAGCAGTCTTGTGTACCATTACTAACACTTTACTTACACCAACAACACTCATGCAGGAAACTCAGGGCACAAAAGATATTTGGTACTGTTTTGTATTTTGTCTAAAACAAATGAAAAGTTTATTACAATTAAGGCAAGTAACTGTTTCAAATACAATTTTGATACACATTTAGCTGAACTGACTGGTGAAAGGTCACAGGAAATTGAAATATTTTAAATCACAGCTACAATGTTCACTCTTAATTCCATAATGAAATATAGAAGAGTGAGAAAATAACTGAGAAAAACTTATTTCTATGAAGTCATGATTCTGATACACTTTTTAGAAAACTACAAACTCAGAGTCTCTTATTCACTTAAGTGTTGCAGGATTTACAAATATAATCAAATTATACCCAAGGTAAAAACCCCAAATAAAAAAAAAAAAACTATTTTATTTTAGAAGTTGCCAAAGCAATTAAATTGAACCTAAATGCTTCAATTTCTATATTTATTTTCAATGGAAATATTTGTACACTGTTCAGTGAACTTTAAAAAAAAAAGTTGCTGTTTTAATGAGTGCACAACTTCCTGGCATTTACAAATTCTACCTGATTAAAACTGGAAGATGACTAGTAGTGAACAGACAGCACCATTTACATCTTAGGTGTAATTTTTAATAATTTTTAATAACAAATGGTGAAACTTGTCCAGTGGAAAACTCTCCACCACATGTTTTGGCCTATCTACTGTTTCACTAACTCAAATATTCAGATTTCAGCTGTACACTCAGAAGCACTGGGCTGATGTAGCCAAGCCAGTCCATGCATACAACACTGTCAGAGAACAGAACTGAAGCTCAGAGTTTTCTTAGAAATCACATAACTCACTCTGCCCCCTGTAAGATCAGTCATGGGGAAAATTAAATATATTGTTCACTGAAACATTTCAGCTAAGGTATTACACACGTGCGTCAGCAAACTGAACCCAAATGTTGATGATGCTTCAAATGCAGAGTCCATTTCTGCTATTTCAGCAGCAGCTGACAACTAAACACTTAGTATAGTATCAGCTGCAAAAAATACAATTGATAAATATTGTGAAATTTTCTTAAAGTGCCATGCAGTAGAGATAAAATACTAACACATCAAAATTAATTTCTAACATAAAAACATGAACAGCATTCAGAAAACATGTCAGACAGATTTTTATTTTTTTTTCTCCCGATCACAATCTTATTTTATGTAATTGCTTTGAAACACCTGTTTCCCTGCAGTTTTACTGAAACCACTCCACTTATGTATTTCCTATTTATCATTAGGATACCATATCTGCATCATAATTTAAATTTATCTGTTGATATTTCTAGGCTTTTTTCCTCTATTTCACTAAACATTTACTGGCATCAGCCTTCAATGAAACACTCAACTTGCTCTATAGCATATTAAGCAGACATAAATGGTAACACAAAGAATCAGTGCCACAAAAAGGCAGACAGAATACCCAAAAAATGGTACTGGATATTTTAACTGTTACTTTAATTTAAGTCTTGGGGCTTGTCTTTCACATTCCTCAAAGAACATTTTCAATGCCAAGTCAGTTTATTAACTTCACAAACCACACAGACACAGCATAAAACAGGTACTCTTTTAGAAAGCATCATGAAAACAAATCACAAAAGTTTAATCAGATAGGTACTTAATTCCAGGAAATTATTCTTTTAACATGTCAGATGTCTGATTTTTTAAATATATATAACTACCATAATTATTACTCCCACAAGACATTTTATATTAGAGACTGGGGTGCCTAAGTTTTATTTTTAAGCTTCTGTTTATCTATTCATTCATCTCTAAAATAGGTGACTTTTACTTTTACTTAAATCTTCATATAAACCTTTGATCTTATTCTGAAAGTACAAACCCCTAGGGGAAGCAGGGATCAACTGTGCTGATTAAATAAAGACAATGCCAAAGCATTTAAGGCACTGCAGGTATCTATCTGTCTGCCAACATATTTTCCACAAGATGCACATACATTACTTTCATTAGTATTCCATAAGCAACTGAAGGGATAAAAGACCTCAGTGCTCACAGAATACTTTAAATCTTTCACATGCATAAGAAAGGGACACATTTACAATCAGTTAAAGTTTTCCTGATGAACTGTAGATTACTTTGAAGTATCAGTCTTGCCAGATCATTTTTGTTCCACCTAAATTGATTAGATATATCCTACAATATTCATGACATAGTTTTTTTATAGAGACGAGGATAATTTCTTGAAAGCCAGAAATCATTAGCTTAAAATAAAACTCAACCAAATATTAGTCCAAGGAGAGTCTTTTGCTTTTGCAAAATAATTTCTTTACAGATAAGGAGATTTGGCAGATGTACTTTAAATAACAGAAAATACCCAACCAGAAATCAGTTGATTTTCCTGCTAGCTTTCCTAAATTCTTCCCATGCAAAAATAATAGTTTGACACTTGAAAAACTAATTTAAGCACTTCAATGCAGCAAAAATGATGAGCTATAGAGATACAAAAATCAAACTGGAGTAGAGTTCTGTTCACTTAGGAGGGACAGAGGGAAGGGATCACATCCCTAGTATTTATTGTTATGTAAAGTTCTACACAAACTATTTTAATACTTTTAAACAAATCATTAAAGGGCTTTCCTGGCAAATGGAACCCATCCTTCAGGATGAGGCCACCTACCCCCAACAGAGGGCAAGTGCACTGACACCATTTGTAAGAGGGGCTCAGGAGAGACACAAGGCAACCACCCTCTCTGTCCTCAGAGGTGCTTTGCTCTTTCAATTGAATTCAGAAGAGGAAATGGACCAAGACATACAAACTCCTAAAGAAGACCATTAGTCATGCCAAGTCCACAAGGCCAGAAAGTATTCTAGACAAAGGGGAAGAACACCACCGGCTGATGAATAAGACACTGTCTAACATGAATCAAAATGCAGGGCTCACATATCAGGTTTTCCAACATCAAATACAAAGGCACCTCTCGTAATCCACAAAGGAAGAGCAAAGTTGTAGATCTGGCAAGACACAGCATGGAAAAACCATGTCTGAAATCCCACTAAACTGGCTTACACCTGTAAACAGGATACAGCCCTTAGGACAACAGGTTCTGGATAAATGGTTTATTTTAGCATTGCTTATATAACTGAAAATTTGGATACAAATATTTTGACTTTAAGCCTTGTATTTATTTAGGAAGAGAACAAAAATTTAACTAAATGTTTTAATACTCTGTTTGAAAAGAAGATTTGAAAAAGGATACAATAACATTACAAGAAACACTCTGCTGTTATAATTTTTCTTTTTAAATGGTCTTTTAAACAAAGCAGAGCTTCAAGCCCAATTACTTGAATGCAGGCATAAAATCTATTGTCTTTACCTTTTCCACCCAGTCTCCTCTAATATCTGCTGCTCCATAAAGGAAATGGATGTAGTTCCCTCTACTAATCACAGAGCTATGCACAACACGCTACTAAGCATCAACTTGGCCAAAACAGATTTACCCTTCTTTTCTACACAAAAATGTGGTCCTTATTTAACAAATCCATAGGCCTGAAAGTTTAGGAATTACTATGAAGCTAAGTTTTACTGGAATACAACAACTTCCCCAAAATTATACAATTGCCTGGTAAACATTCTATAACTTCCCAAATACCTTTCATTTCTCTGCCTTTTTTTTTTTTTTTGAAGTAAAGGGTTTGGTTAATTTTTAATCACTCTCTGTGTAAACTACATCCAGAACTAGGCTGCAGTAATGATCACCTAGAAGAGACAGCACACAGTTCCCAGCCATCTCACACCACCATAGCCTTACCAAAACAAGACTAAGCTTTCTCCTTATACAGCTACACAACTCTGAAGTTTTCTTTCATTATACATGTTTTTAATGACTGCAAAAACCATGCATTTTGGCTTGAAATAAAACAAAAAATTGTTTCAGTTAGAAGGAAAGGTATTTGCAAATGCTAGAGACCATGTAAGTAATTGGCTCCCACAAGCTTTACTATCAAATGACTGCCAGCTAAGTTTTGGCTCTGCTTTTATTTTTCCTCCAGGTCTGAAATTGGCTGCTTTAATTAATGAACAGTTTGAGACTGGAAAATTCTGAATGCATTTAAACTTTCATTGTGCAGTACTTCAAGTTGTTCCATCTTACCATTGTAGACTTACCAGAACAAGAACCTGAGCCTTCTGTGAACCACATACTGCTACACATCTTGAAGTTTTCTTTCACTATACCTATTTTTTTATCACTGCACAGCAGTTGCACCAGCAATTATTCCAGATGTTCTCGTTACTAGGATTTCACACAAAGATCTCTCAAACTTGCATTAGCTGATCTGAGAATACATCTATTATTCAAATCACGTTAAAAATCCCTAGTTACAACCAGTGTTGTCAAAATTTTCATTCAACAGATCTGTAAATATCCTGATTCTACACTGTCCTTGTGTACTACTCAAGAAAGATTAATGAGAGAGTTGATAACAGAAAAAGGAATAGCTGTCTCCATAAACAGCCTCATGGAATTAGAGTAAGTCCTTTAACATTCTTATCTAGCTTTGAGGATCAACAGCAAAACAAAGCAAAGTTTTATTTAGACATCATGGAGAAAAATAATATTAGCTACAAATAAAAAAAAGGTGAGGCATCTACCTACCGTCATCTGTTGTTAGGCCTATTCTTTAGCTGTATTACTTAAGCAGCCACTACCATGAGCCAATCCATTTCTGCCCTCACTACTCACTGAGGCTTGCCAAAACAAATACCTTTGTCCACATGGTGAACTTGTTTAAGAAACTAATCTACCTGATAGTCACTTCTCACCTTACCATCCCTAGAGAAGCACTTAATTTTCACCTGCATCACTGAGCAACCATGCAAGTGTTTATACCAACAAACTCATTAGGACAGGGAAGAGTGAGAATAGGAATATATTGTTGTAAACAAAAACTACTTATGCCAGCACTGGCCTAAAAAAAAAAAATTAATTAAATACCCTCCATTTAGAATTCACTATGTAGCTCAGTTACACATACCAAGTTAGATAAAACAATTCCTCCTACCCTTTCATTTCCAATCTATTCCCTTCCAAAGTTTTATTTATGCTTAGTACTGATGATGCTGCAACTCTCCATTTACCTCCTTAGATATTAATGTTTCATACTATAACCAAGCACATTCAATAGCTACCTACCACCCACAAGGCAGCCCACTCCCATTGCTATACATTCCACCTCTATTTTGCTGGTATTCATTCAGGGAACTAAACCAACAGAAAGTTATTCATGTCTATCAGCTACACCTTTACATGCCTCTGGATACAAATGCAAATAGGCTTTAGAGTCAGGCCTATCAGTAGTCCCTGGAGCAAATTATTTCCCAAGGCTGGGTTAAATCTTACCAGCTACGGGCATTGTATCAACTGAATAAAGATCCTGGGACAATATATAACTACTTTCCCTTTGTTTCCAGGTGCCCCAGCTGATTGCTCATATTGAACAGGGACAAACCACAGTCCCCAAACATGTCTATGATCTATAGATAATATGATAGAAGATTTTTGTTACATGCATATTCTATTCAGGTTGTGATCCCTGAATAGGGGACATGCAGCAGAACAGAGATGACAGACCCAGAAGCTAATTTCTTTAGTGATACAGGCCTTTAAAATAAATTATTTTCCTCTCTATCCTCATCTTTTACTGCAGTCTTGAATAAAAGAACCCAAAAGTTGGCTTGTGGCCATCATGTTTGAAAGAGCAGCCTAGACTATCATTATGATTAAGCACAAGAGGAGTGTAATTCTGTGCTATTGCTGAAGCAGTCACCAAAGGGAAGCTGGAGTCAAATCTCCCTATACCAGAAAGGAAATTGCTTTCCTTTGCTCTCCTTAAACAACTAGTTTCATATGACTGGTTAATTTATAGGGAAGAATGTTGAAAGAACAAGAGCTGGAATCAAAGTTTTCTTACCTGCTCTTCAGGTCTGAGGCAGACACACAAAGAAACAAGGTTTGTGAATTACAGCTGTTGTTATGGTACAGAAGGCAATACCCAGGTCACAAATCAAATGCAGACAATTTTTAAATCAACAGAAAAATAAATGCAGATAGCATATGCACATAGCTGTAGAGGTAAGTCATGGATTCCAACAGCAACTACAATCTCCATGGATGGCCTTTCACACTTAGACAGAATTTTGATAAAGCTTTTCCAAAAGAGCAAACATGAAACTTGTACCAAGCCACCTACAGGATCCAGAGCCAAGCTTTAGCATTCTGGCACAGCTGCACTTGTGTAACTATTTATGCAAACAAGTAGTTCATTAGTTTCAGCTGGTTACTGATGTGACTCCACTTAATGACAGAGGTACACCTTGCCAGGATGGAGCTTACTGTTAGAAAAATCTGACAAACTTTGAAGTTCAGCATTTAAAAGCACACTTTAGCCACTCCTGTGTGTTAACAGGTTCTAGGTCTTGGAGTTTGCATTTTGAGTTATGGTGCCATTGAAGCTGTTAGCATACATTTTTCTTAACTAAAAAAAACCTTAAAATATCAAAAGCTCACACTCCATCCTAAGGGTAAAGGTTTTCCATCTAATATCTTCATGTTAATTAGATATGACTAAACCCAAATGCTATTCCACGTAATGAAATTAAGGCTCCACTTGAACATGCTGTGGGAGAAAACAGATTTCCTTTGTAGCATGTGGTTAGAGAGGCAATGTAAGAACTGTTTCCATAAAAACACAAAGAAATCACGTTAAAGCTTTGATACATAGAATCCACATGGCAAAGTAGGATCTAAAGTTCATTTATCATCACCTCCGGCACTTTTATGTGTGCAACTGCTATCTCCACCTCATTTACTAAGCCTTTTAATTTTCTTTTTCCTTGTCTCCCCATGCCAGAAAGGAACAAACACCTATGCAAACTTCCTCTAAACTCACACCAAGAATAATCTTTAAAACCCTGTAAAACCTCAGTTGTCCAGGAAGTGCAGCAACACTCAAGAATTCCATTTTATTTTTAAGTTAACACACAGTCATAAAGTTTTGTATATATTCATATTTAAAAGCTTTTTTATTTTGATTCCCTCTTTTCAGTTTAAAGTCCAAGCACATTGGGTCCAATGTAATTTTTCTGCAACATGACAATACTTTCCTGAATTCTTTCTATTCTATTTGATTTTCAATATAAAATCAACTTTTGCTTGTCCTAACAACATTCTCTCTCTCCCTCTATGTATGTACACTCACCCCATACATACATGAATTTTACAGAATATTTATAACATTTTAATTCAAATTTATTGAAATCCAAGCAAATAATTTCCAGGTCAGCTAAAATAAGGAAGTGAAAAGCTTTTCTTTACTGAAATAGATGCTTTTCTTGAATGCACCTGTTTAAAGACCAACTTTAACATGAGTTAAGCCAAAAGGTCACCAGCCTTTCCAAATAATGAAAGTTTTGAACATCCAAACTTCATACCGGAAAGCCAGAAAACATCCAATACAGCACCCTTATGGTTCTTTAACCAGAACACATACATTTTAAGAAGAAATTCCAAGAGACGGTACACAGACACAGCAAAAGATCAATACTCAAGGAAACTGGAAACGTCACAGTATGTAAATGTTTTTCATTACACCCTTTTTTCCAATATACAAAGGGCCTTTGATTCCATCCCCACAACTCTAGGTCATGATGCCTTCATGTACTCTAAAGGAAACGCAAAGTGCTTTGGTCTTTAGTCAATAACAGAAGTGTTAATACTAGAAATTGTGTGGTTTGGGTTTTTCTTCTTATGGAAGAGTCAAGGCATACTTCCAACACAAACATAAACGATCTACTAATTTTTAAGGCACCATCCTAAGTATGTAGGTGTTTTAAGAAGACAAAGTGTTTCATGTAAACACATCTGAATAGACACACATAAACACCTTGCTATTACCACATTCTTATTAGAAATGGTTGAATATTACTGAAACCTTCCCTCAAAAACCAGTCCAAAGTATGACAAAAATATTTCCAAATCTTTTAAGATTTAATAAAACCTGTTATCCTATCATAAGCCTTACACACCAGGCAGTAGGACTTCCAGCTCCAGCCACAGTAACAGGTCTTACAGAAGAAGTAACTCTTGACAGAAATTCTTTAATACCCAGTTTTTCACTCACACATCTTATCAAACTTTGTTTTTCACAGCAGGGACATGATGTGTTTTCACAGTGTCACGTGGTAATGCTCAGTTCTCCTTCCTGAACAGCTTTGCCAGGTTTATCTGCTTGGGCACAGTTGTAGGCTATTCAAACCCAAACAACCCCCTTCCTTGCAGAGCTGCTAAACACCACGATGTTACATGCAAAGAGTATATAATACCTAACTTCTTTCCTAGATTTTCTAAGAATATTTTAACTAAATGCAAGTTTAGTTTACAGAAAAATCCTTTTTAATCAAATCTTTAGGCACAAGACGATCAAGTAATTTTCCATGGTCCTGGCTCCGAATGTATTAGAAGCAGGGCTTCACACTGCAACCCATGAAGTTACTAAAGCAATAGACTGAAAAAACTTAAAGGGAGATTAGGAAAGGACTCAGAGATGTTAGCAAAACTAATTTCACTGCAGGTGTTACATATAAAGACACTAATTAATATATCAGTATTTCTGTTTTTCTCATTACAGACAAAATAATTGCCTTCCTTTTTGCTGAAAATAACTTAAAAGCTATTTCTGAATGAAGAGTTAACAGTTTTAGCTCAATCTCAAGGTTGTAAAGGTTGAGGAAATAGTGTATTTCTCCTGGTTATTCCTCAAATCTACTTATAGCTAATGCAACAGAATAAAATTATAATAATGGATTGCTTCCTCTTAAAAAGGCTTCACATATCTTTTGTTTTGAGGCCAAGTAGAAGCTGAATAACTGTTATTTATACTTGAACAGATTCACTGTCATCCCTTACTTCCACCTCTCTCAAAACCAACTCTCCATCGTAACTCAAACAGGGCTTTCTAACCTCCAAGTATTAAAATTTGCCTTTATTTTTTATAATAGGATTTCGGTTTGAGATAATTTTTGGGGTACTTTGAAAACAGCTGGTGCAACAATTCTTGAATTAATAAGAAAAAAGAATCATATTCTTGTCTTCCTCAAAATGCTATCTACAAAATAAGATAAGCTTTCTACTTTCTTAACTGATACAGCTGCTACTATGAATAAAAAAATACTATTTTTAAGGGTTTTTTGCCAGAAAACTGAAGTGGTTTTCCTGTCACTATCTTTAATTTTGATGCCACTTTAGTCGGTGCAGTTTGAAAATTAAAGAAAAAATACTTAAATACAAATAATACTTTCCTTTCAAACTAAAAACTTGCTTCAAAATCGCCATTTAGCAAATGGAAGAAATAATCATCATCAGAAAAAACATTTCTGCATAAGTTCAGGAATTTTACTGCATGCAGCCATCAAACACTTACCCCAAATCCTTGCTAGAGATAATTGACGATCATTGAGATTATATGACTGCACTAATTACATTAAATGACCTCCCTAATATCCTCCACTTCACACTATACAATGTGAAACCCCCCTCACTGCAATAAACATCTGTTCGTGCCTCCTCTTCAAAAGAAAACATTTTACAAGCCGCCGACACTATGAAGTGGATTTTTTTGTGATTATATAACTTGTTTCCTTCCGAGAGCTGCTGCAGCATGTTTTACTGTCAATTGACAGAAACGAAAGCCTTGAACCAGGCACGAACGCAGGACTTTTATCTTGCAGGGCTCCTTTCACCGGTGCGAGAGGATCCCCCCGGTCGCAGCCTGCGGAGTTGGCGCCCGTCGGGGTCTGTACCCAGCCAGGGCGTCAGGCAGGAAGCGGAGCAGGGGCAAACGCCGAGCTCCGTAGGCAGCCGGACTGTGCCGCTTCTCCCCGGCCGGGAGCCGGGCTCGCCGGCCCCACGCACCTCGCCCGCCCACCGCGAACTTTTCCGAGTGGGTGCCCGAGGCCGCTCTACCGCGCTCCCACCGCCCCCAGCAGCAGCTCAGCCCGGTACCCCCGTTCACTCACCGGCAGGGCCCCCCGTTCCGTGCGTGTGTCTGGAGAGCCCCGCTGCCGCGCTCGGAGCAGGTGCTCCGATCGCCGGCCGCCAGCCAGGCTCTGACGGCGGCAGCTCGGACAGTGCCTCCCCTCCGGACGGGCACGGCTCGATCCGGTTCCCCCCTGCTCACAGGAAGGCGCAGGGGCAGAGACCCCTGGCCCCAGAGCGCTGCTACCGCTGGAGCACCGCTCACCTCCGGGGCTGCTGCTGCCGCCCCTGAAGAGTCTCGTCCCCCTTCTCCTCCTCCTCCATGGTGCCGCTCCACCCCTTCCACGGCGGTGGCTTTGCAGGTCTCCAGTAGGGGCTGTTGAACGGTTGCGGCGTTCCACCTGACCAGCCCGCCGCCGTGGGCAGCGCGATGAGCTGCAGGGAGCAGCTCCACAGCGCCCGGCGCCCCGCCATAGAGAACAGGGGTTTCGCAGCGCCCTGCCCTTCACCGTGGCAGGCAGAGGGCTCCCCACAGCCCGGCCCCTCACCGTGGCGGACAGAGGACTCCCCACAGCCCGGCCCCTCACCGTGGCGGGCAGAGGACTCCCCACAGCCCGGCCCCTCACCGTGGAGCGGGGCTGTTAACAAGATGGCGGCGGGGGACCGTGTCTGAGGGAGACGGGGAGTCCCGGAGCCATGGCGGGACAGTGTCAGGGCTGCCGGCGCATTCTGCCCCTGGAGGCCGGCCTGCTCCTCGGCACCGCGGAAAGGAAAGCACTGAGTTGTGCTCCTGGCCGGCTCCGATGGGAGGTAAACGCTGCCTGCAGTCGCATTTGGGAGCACGAGCATGCTCCGACCACCAGGTGCTGCGGTGAAAAGTTTCCTGGGCTCGGTTGTCTCAGCAGCACAGGACAGTGCCGCCATCCCCGGCGGTACCGGCACTCACCGGAGGGGCGATGTCTGGGCGAGGGCACCCTCCCGCAGAACAGCCCACCCTGCAGGCTCACCTCACATGCTAGGTTACAACTATCCCCTCTCCCCCTGCTCATGTCTGACAGAAGTTTCCAGACTATGGGCTGAGAAGTGAGGCATTTTGAGGCACCCAAACCAGAAGAATTGGGTTCTCAGAAATAAATGTATATTTCAAAAATATTTCCTTACTTTCTTAAGGACAGTTGGCAGCAAAAAACAAAGCTATGGAGGTGTGATGTGAAAAACGCCCCGTATTATCGAGCAGCAATATAAAATCTAAGACTATCTGAAGCTCTGATAACACGCTTATGTACATTTTATCTTGAAGCTTGGGACTGGATGCATGGTTCATTGGTAAAGAAATCCTACCTATGTTCAAGGCCGAAGTTATCAATGCATGTCTTGAGAGACTAGAAATACGGGTCTTACTCTTTTGTTATCTGTCATTCTCGCAGTTTCCTTAAGTTAGAGGAATGCTAAAACTATCAAGCTGCCTTGTTCTGTATGAGTTATCTGTTTTCTATGTTCTCCACATATCGATACAGATATATATTGGTTGCTTATGGTTAGAAAGATTTGCTGACCTTTGCCAGTGGAAATTCCTAATTTATTTCTTACTTCTGCACTTTCTCACCTGACATTTCCTGATCATTTAATCTACCACTATGTCTAATACTAAGATGGCCTTGTAGCAATGACTTTTACTCATTAAACACAAATCTATATTGATTTAAGTTTTCTGCCATTACTTTATGAGTCTAAGATCTCCTGAATGAGTTATATGATAAAGCTATTCTGATTAATGACCATTAACAGTAATAATTGCTACGTTTGTATAGAAATCTGTGTAAGCCACTAGTGCTCCAGGTCACCAGCAGTAGCAGATTTGGGGTGCTCATCCAACAGTTCAACTGAGTATCTCCTAGTAGGCAGCCCTGGCTCCATGTGTTGTGGAAGTAGTTTGTGTATCACCAGTGCCCCAAAATCTGCAGCTTGGGAGGCTCTGCTTTAGTAAATACATTTTGTCTGTACTACAAATACAGATGTCAGTGGTTGGAGGCTGTAAGTAAAGACACTGATATCTGTGCAGCAAGAAATTTTCAACGTGAAAGGAAACATGCCTGGTGAAGAATGATACTCCTTTATTGTTCAAGTAATTTCTGACACTGCTAGAAGTGTATATCAGTGTATTACCAACCACCACACCAGTATGCACAACATGAGAAAATTCCATTCCAGAGGTGCTGTTCAACAGAACAGGATTTTAAACTAGTTTAAACTAGTTTCCTGTTTCAGTATTCCCTGGAGCCAGTTGAGATCTCAGTCTTGTCCTGATTCTTTGGTGGGTTTTGATTTTTCAATGTCTTATGCACACAAACACATCTAAACTGAGGAAAAGTCCCAAGGGTATATCTGTGCTCAAGTAGTAGTGCAAACCCAGAACATGGATCTCTGACTCTTAATACTCCCCAGACATGCTAATATGCTTAGAAGACTGATGTTAGGATCCTGCAGGAGTTGGAAGCCAGAAGTTACTAACAGATGGGAAGGTTCCAGCCATCTGTGCATGAGGTAAGAATTTTTGCTTGGCATCCATTCTTAAGAAATGGAGATTCAATAATTTTATTTCCATCAGTGGCATGTACTCCTGACTACTCATGTACTTTTACTACTCAGACTGACTCTGTATATTGTCCTTTCTTTATGAAAGTAGAAAGAGAGCTTCTTTGTACTGCAGAGAGGTACAAATACTGAGATAGGAGAGTGGGATTATTTATGGGTCAGTGCATTTCTTTTTCCTCACAATGAAATTTAAAAGCTGAAACAGAGTAATTTTTTATTGAAATTTTTAGAGTATACCATTTCATTAACTACTTGGAAGGATAAGTTCCTTAAACTAGCTTAATTTGCTTAATGCAACAACCTGTATCTTAATTAGAATCACATGGTTAGTATTTCATGAATTGTATCTGCAGCAGTGTCTTTCTCTTGGAGATAGTGCATTAATCATGGACAGGACAGCTTGACTAACTTGATTATAAAATTTCTCTTGATGAAAGGTTTAACCTTCTTCACAACTGAAGTTTATCATTATTTTGTTAAGACCTCTCAAGTGTAATGTTAATGTCTTTTTCACAAAGTCTGATTTAGTTGGTTGACATAAGCTGTGTCAGAGCAAGATACTCATTGTCTTGGCCAGTAACTGAAGCACAATCTAAAGCAAGAAAAAATTAGAAAGTCTTATAGTTAAAATTTTATAGCTTTATAGCTGAACTGTCTGAACTTAATTGAAAATTCTCCTAGATGACAGAGTAAAAATGTAGTGCCATCTCTCACTCCATCCTAGAATATCAAGTCATAGTCCAAAATCCCTTTTGGCTGAGGTTTGCTATATACTAAGCAATGTTAACTGCTGTTAGTGCAAATGCAGTTTATTGCAGAAAAAAACTCACACTTGCTGGAACAGTTTGTGCTGGATATCTGAGTGAAATAAACTACCCTAGCAAAAAAAAAAAACAACAAAACAACAACAACAAAAAACCTCATCACTCTAGTATTGGAATACAGGAATTTTTACTAGCACAGAAATTTAGCACCAAAAGAAATTCTGCTAGGCTAATAAAAGCCTCTCTGGCAAAACTAGCCCACATTGGGATGTAACCAGAAAGCCTAACCTTATCCTTTTAATTACAGTGTGCAGAAGTAACTACCCTTATAGTATCCACCCCTTCAGGAGGAAACTTGAGGGAGAGAATTTATTTGGCACCTGTTGCAGGCAGAGGCAAGCAGATTTTCAAATCATGTTGGATGTTAAGTTACTCAGTGAAAGAGGGTTACACAACCAGTTCAGATATAGATAGATATATATATATACATATATATATATATAAATATACACACATACACACATAGGTACAAAATGCTTCACAGTAATGTTTAATGAAAACATTACATTGACTTATGTACAAAATTTATATATAATAAATATATAATAATGAAATTACTGTAAATGTTATGTTTACAATTACAAATCCAAATTTCTTCCATGTTAAAGAATGTGACAATTTTGAGGACTGTAGAGAAGGAATTTATGAGTTACAATTAATGCTCAAAAGCACCTTTTGTTTTGTTTTCTGTGAAATATTCTCTGATGCCTCACTTTTATATTTTAACTTCTACTTAGGGAACATGACTGGGGAAGACAATAAACTGGAACTATAAGAGAGACATTTACTCTGTGTTGTACCATTAACAGGCCAGGAACATTCTTCTGCCCTGACATTAAATTCTCCAATGCCTGTATTTTCACAGAGATAAAACCTTCCTAGCCCTGAGGAGCAGGTGGCTGTGTCAGAATTGTTGTTGAAAGTCTTATCAGGCCCACACTAATTTCTGACAATGCTTGGGCACTATGTGGGAGAATGTTATTCAGCAAAACTCAGGTAGCAACCTTGCTAGTGATTTAATGCTTATTAAAGAGCAGGAATGTTCACCATATATTGTAATTTACTGGAACACATTAGCCTTGACAGCACCTGATCTTGAGATTTAACCTTGTATCTTAGAAGAAATGAAAGTTTTTAGCTTTGTTTCCAAAATTGGTAAAGCTTGGCAGTGTTGTCGTGAACAAGCACTACTATGAGATTATGCTGTTACAGTCAGTACCTGATACTGTATTGCTATTGCATAGCATTTTGCAAAATTGCTATCATTAAAATTTACTTAGGAAGTTCAATCGCAGTGTTTAAAAGGCTGCATCAGGTTCAGATTCCTTTGTGACTGGCATTGTTCAGAAAGAAAAGTCCTTGCTCTTTTGTAATTGAATTTGTAATTGAGCACAAGGTAGGATAGCATGCTTAATAAACAGAAAAAAAAAACCATTCTGGATTTAAAAAGGAGAAAAAATTAAGAATATGTAGAATAGCTCCTAACACAGGTTGGTATGAATGTCTTGAATTTTAATTGTAATTTAGAAATTATAGAACATTGTGATGTTTTCATTGCAGGTAAGATGATGACAAACTGTTTCTTTGTGTCTAAATGCATTCTGGAAGAATGGAATGACATTCTACTAGAATGGATTGACTTTGTGAACTATCCTTTGTTTAAGGGAGTGTTTCTCATGCATAGTGCCATGGCCTGAATGTGAATGTGGGCAATTGTGAAGGTCTTAACTATACCCTGTAATTTCATTTTCTGATATGACCAGGTCACTGAATATGCAATGATCCTTATTCTCATGCCATTTATATATGTGTGGCTTATATTTTTTTTATTTTTTGTGGCTCTAAGAAGTATTTGGCTCTAGCTCTGTGTATTTATTCACCACAGAGCAAACAGGTTACTCTGAGACAGATACACATCATCTGACAACCCTGGTGCTGAGTCTCAATAGGTCTTTAAGATGACCTGTCTGCCTTCATGGCTGGGAATGTTGCCCTTCAGCAGAGTCTTCTGGAATGTGGGGGGAAAATTCATCCTGTCAAGACACTGTTCTCTTGTTTGGTATACAGTTGGCATGAAAAATGAGAGGGCTACCAGCACTACAGTGTCCTCTGATGCAGATGCAAATGTGTAGGAAGGGAAGGAGGCATGGTAAGAGAGTATGGAAGAATGTACTCTTAGGGACTTCATAGTATACATGCTGGGGCTGTACATTTGCAGGCATATCTAGATTGCCTCAAGAGGGTGCTCATAGGGTGCACAGGCCTGAGTTCTCACTAGCAGTGTCCCAAATAGATTGATCTCCAGGTGATTTTGGAGCTGCACCCATACAGTGATGAGCTGATCATGGAAGTGACAGGTCAGTTTAACCGTTTATTTTATATGCATTACAGGAGCTGTTTGTAAAGCTGCAGGATGTTTAAACTGTCTCTCCCCCCTCATGTATATGAACATAACACCTTCAAAATCCAATAGACAGTGTTGGAGGTTCATAGATGGTTATTACTTGCTAAAAAGGGACATACCTGTTTGGAGAGCCTATGATTGGAACAACTTGTTTGAATTCATTGTCTGTCTCATTTTTGATTCTAAAGATGTTATAATACCACTGATAACAAGGTAGACTAAAACCTGTGATAGTTATGGAAGATCTGGGGCTGCCATTTACTCATATACTTTCAGAGCACATGTGGAAAGACAAAGCCACATAGAAACCTAAAATCATGTAGAAAGAATGAAATTCTAAACAAGCTTGGTGTCCTCTTCATTTCTATTTACTGCTCTGCAGTTTCACCCTCTCGGTGCAATAATTCAAGCTCACTTCTTCCCATGCCTTCTATGACATCTGTTTTGGCAAGAGACAGTGAGAGCCGGGGTCAGTCCAGTTAGTCACATGTGCCAGCAGCCAGTACGCCTGCCAACTGGCTTGTGCTCAGATAACACATGCTGCTGTGTTCTGCCTATGTTTCCCGTACTCATGGAACTAATTTGAGTCTCCTTCCTGTATCTGGATACTGGTGTTAAAGAAAATTATAGGAACTTAATTACTTTGGGCCATATTAGGCTTACTTCAGGCATATACTATTACCCTTGCTTTTCTTATTATGAGTAAGGATTTATAATATTTAAACAGTAGTAAGGAACTAGTACTACTGAGATGCTCCAAGGCCTTGGTCAGATGGAGCACCTTTTATATCCTACCAAACACAAATTTCTAATGTTTGCTGTCTCTGCCCAAGAGGATGACACAGACAGGTATATCTCAGACTCCAACATTTGCTTTCTATGAAAACCAGGCTGCAGGAAAAGACAAATGCACATCCAGGTTTCTTCACCATGTGAACTGGGATGCAGCTGAGTTGTCCACCTTTACTAAGAAAGATGGGAATGCTCTAAAATTTCCTAATCCACCTAATCCATCCATCCTAATCTTTCTTCCCTTTTTTCATGTATCATTGAAATTGTCCAATAAGTTTGAGAGAAAAACATAGAGCATGATTTCACATGAAGAAAAGAAAAAGGCTAAAATCAGATAATGATGATGATGGTATTGTAACAGACATTATGAATAATTTCAAATAAATTAGGGTTTATATTACAATGAAAAATATATTGTGAAAAGGGAAAAGAAAAAATTATACTTTTAAGTCCTATAAAATTACTGTAGGGAAATAATCATAAATAAGGAAGTTGTATAACAATGAGGTGAGTTAGAGCGTCCTTGTGATTGCTTGTAAATATTCAGAATGATTACCATCTTTTTCCTTGTCTCCATAAAACTTTTTTTAGCTTTATCATATAATCATCACCCAAATACTGGACTAGAAGGGGATTCAATAAATCCCATTGTCCAAATCACTACATTCAGTGAGGGTCTTCTATAATGGGAGTATTTTTGTAACTGTCAGCATCCTATGCAGGCATGCTCTGTGCTATGTGGAGCTGCTTTCATCTGCCAAGCTGCTGCTCTGGCACTAATGAAACTTCTGGGTTCCCAGGCTGATGTCAGAACCCTGCTACTGCCCTCCTGAAATGTGTCTGAAACCTCTTCTCCATCCACACCTCCCAGGAGGGAGAGAGAAAGGAAATCCACTTTGGTTTTAACAGCTGGCACTGAATAGAGGAGAGAGTTATAAATAAATGGAAATAAAGAATGAGGGCATATGACTGAAGCCATGACAGTCACTTTTTGGTATGGCAACAGATAAGCAGTGCTCTGAGTGACAAAATGTCAGTCTGAATATGTAGACACTATGATGATGTTAAAAGAGTCTCATTTGAATTGGGATTCAGGAGGATCCTCTATTTAAATCCTGTCTGAACTACTGACAAGCTGCATGACCTTTTACAATATATGGAGCTCCATGGGTCAAATTGGTCTTTGCTGCAACTAAATTGACTACAATGGAATTATTCTGCCACTGAACTTGATTTCTCAGACATCAGTCAACACAGCTGGTTCACTGAATAAATGAAAGAAAGCAATCATAAATGTCACTGGAAAGCAGATACATTTGAACTGAGTCTTTTAGTTTTGGGAAAACTGGAGCAGAAATGCAAAACTGTTCCTTAAAATGCATAATTGCTGGCAGTGGGTTCTTGATAATGTAAACTCTCTGAAGGTAATAAAGGTGAGAAAGTACCATTGTCTTTTCTAAAGGGAATGTGAATATCACGTATGTTATTTAAAACTTGGAAAATTATAGATGCTTCTCTAAATGTTCTGGTATAGATTGCTTTTTCTTTTAAAAGCTAATAACAACAAATGACCCGGTATTTATGCTGAGTCATTTACATTACAATGCTGCACACTGGTAAGCTTCTTCCATAGAAAATGCTTTTAGAGTCAGATAACAAAATAATTGTATTATTTAATAAAAGGTAATTGTTATAAGAATGTCAGGGGCAGAATGGGAGCTTCAGACAAAGTTAATTGGGGAGACCTCTCTGCCCTGTTGAGTCACAAGGTGCAGAAAGGACCCTCTTGCTTTCTAAACTCCTTCTCAAAAAGGAGTCTGGGTGGAGCTGGATCCAGACTTTCAATGGTTTATTTCTGAAGTATTATATAGGTGTAATTGAGCCTTTATACAACATTGTCCCACAGGATTAAAGATGTCAAACCAAATATATTAATATGAATAAAATAGATAAGAATTTAAATTGATTATGATGATGAAAAGACTGGAAGACCTTAATCAGAATTATTTACTGCACAGTATAGGTAGCTATAACTACTTGTATAGTGCACTATGTATTGAAGCAACATTGAAGCAATTATATTAAAGCTAGCAAAATAATTATGGAAATTGATGTTATTCACTCATACAATGCTTGTGGGCAAATCTCTTGCTCAGCCTCCAGGATTAACCTTGAGGGCTATCCCCACCCAAGGGAGGAATCTCCACACACACTCTGAGAAGGGGTATGTTAGAAAACCCTGACATTAAAAAGTGGGACTGAGCTTTTATAGTACAAACTGATTGACTATCAGTCATGTCTCCAGGCTACGTTATCAGTACTATCACTTGTTGGCTCCTTTATCAGGAACTCTGCCATATCCTCAGAGGTGCCAATTTCTGCCAGGAAACATTGTTTTTCCTCTGAATGTTAAATCTGGGGATTGATAAATCAGGCTAGTCTCAGCACTCTCCACTACCAGTGTGACTTATGTGAGCTGTGAACTTCATGGAGTTCAGTGAGGCCATGTACAAGGTCCTGCACATGGGTTGGGGAAATCCCAAGGAAAGTACAGGTTGGGCAGGGTATGGATCAAGAGCAGCCCAGTGGGGAAGGTCTTGGAAGTGTTCATAAATGACAAGCGTATCATGACCTGGCTATGTGTACTCCCAGCCCAGAAAGGCAAATGTATCCCAGGCTGCATCCAAAGAAGCATGGCCAGCAGGTCAAAGGTGAGACTGCACCTGAGTACTGCATCTAGGTCTGGGGTCCCCAAAATAAGAAGGATGTCAACCTGTTAAAGCAAGTCCAGAGAAGTTGGGCCCCTCTCCTGTGAAGACAGACTCAGGGAGTTGGAGTTGTTCAGCCTGGAAAAGAGAAGACTTCAGGGCACCTTCCAGTACCTAGAGGGGACCTACAGGAAAGCTGGACAGAGGTTTCTTACAAGGGTGTGGAGTGTCAGGACAAGGGGCAACAGCTTCAAACTGAAAGACAATAGGTTTAAATTAGATCTTTGGAAGAAATTCTCTATTTTAAGGGTGGTGAGGTGCTGGAACAGTTTGCCCAGAGAAGTCATAGATGCCCATCCCTGGAAGTGTTCAAAGCCAGACTGGATGGAGTTTTGAGCAACCTGGACTAGTGGAAGGTGTCCCTGCCTATGGAAGTGGGGTTGGAACTAGATGATCTTTCAGCTCCCTTCCAACCCAGGCTGTTGGATGATGCTGTGAAATGCATCAGATCAAGAATATGTTTTCAAGCCTAGCTGAAAAGCTTCTGTGTCTGTGCACCTGTGTCACTAAGTGTGCTGGAAGAAGGTAATTTTCCTCTTAGTAGCTGGTATGGGCTAAATGTTGTATTTGTGCTGGAAACAGTGTTGCTAATTCAGGGATATTTTTAATTTTGCAAAGCAAAATCAAGTATTTTTGATTTTGCTTTGTGCTTGCACAAAGTCAAGGCCTTTTCTGTTTCTCACCCCACCCCACCAGCAAGTGGGCTGGGGATGCACAACAAATTGGAAAGGGGGCACAACCAGGACAGTAAACCGCAACGGACCAAAGGGATGGTCTGTACCATACGGCATTATGCTCAGTACATGAAGCTGGGGAGAGAGAAAGAAGAAGGAGTTTAACAAGTAGAAAAAAAAAATACTTGGCATAATGTAAGAAAACTTGGAGAGGTGACACTGGTCTGCTTCTTCATTTTTTCATGCCAATTTAGTAATGAGGACAATGGAGTTGCTTCTTTAGACATGACTGCAAAGGAGATCTGAAAGGGTTTCCAGTTTATCCTCTTGCTTCAGAGCAGAATCCACTCTATCTAATCAGTTCCTGGCAGATATTTCTTCAATCTGACCTTGAAACTTTGCAGTTATGCTGATTCTTCAGACCTCTCCACAGTCAGCTACTGTGTAACATTCTTTACAGTTCAAAAGCTTTTTGTAAAATAAAACTGAAATCTTCAAACTGCAATTTAAGGCTATTTCTTCTTGTCACATCAATGGTCATGAAGAGCACTTTGTATCTCTGCAATATTTTCTACATATTTAATAACTGATATATCTTCCCTCAATCCTTCATTGCTCGACTAAAGAAATGGATCTTTCAATCTTATCTCATGTGTCACATTTTCTGTACCTCTGAAAATTGTTTCTACTGTGGTTTCTTTATTATTGTTGAGGGTTTTTTTACAGAATGTTGCTTTTAATAGATTGTGTTCTGGTAAAACCACATTACCTCTTATATATCACCACAGGATTGCAGGATAATTTAATTTGCAGGGGATCATATGAAGTCCCTAGTCCAACCCTCTGCTGAAACCAGGGTCAGCTAAGAGTTCAGATCAGACTTGATCCTGGTGGATTTTGAAAAACTGGAAGAGTAGAGACTTCACAAGCTCTATGGACAACCAGTTCCACAGTTTGACTGACACACAACACACAAGTGTTTTTTCCTTACATCTAGCTTGAACCTCTCACATTTCAATTTATGTCTATTACTTGTCACTCTCTCAATATACAGCAATCTGAGGAATATGGATCCATTTTCTTGATAATTTCCTCTTGGCTATTGTATAGATGCTTAGGAATACTTAATATTACTGTTGTTGCTGTTATTGTTGTTAGTATTATTGTTATTATTATTGGTAGTAGAGGGGTAGCAGTAGTAAAAAGGCAAATAAATTCATGAGTTTTGGATTCTCCCTTTTTTCCATTGGTATGCTTGACAATACCTTTCTTTTTTAATTTATATGTTCCTTCTTTAGAGAGCAAATGAAGCATTTGCTTCCTTAATAGAGTACTAGTAGAGAATGGTTACACGTTATAGCTGGCTGACACAATTTAGAACATTTAATTTATCTAAGCTGTCTTTATCTGTTCTTTCCCTTTTCTACCTGGAAGTATTGTTCCATTCTCTAACTTATAAATGAAAGCAAGCCGTCCCACACAAGTATTTGCAGAAGGCAAAGCAAGAAAGTAATAAAAGAGACATTAGGAAACACTTCTTTACAAAGAGGGTGGGTAAATACTGGAACAGGCTTCCTACAGAGGTGGTCAGTCCCCAAGCCACAGTATTTAGGGGGCACTTGGACAATGCCCTTAACAACACACTTTAACTTTCAGTCAGCCCTGAATGGGTCAGGCAGTTGGATTACATGGCCATTGTCCATCCCTTCCAACTGAAATATTCCATTTCATTCCATTCCATGTTCTCATTGTGTCAGCCACCATTATATGCAAGTAATCTGTTTAAAGGCAAGTACTTTGAACTAAGGTGAAGGTTTCATTGACTCTGCTGAACTTTGATTTGAGACTTTAGAGTCTATGGCTGTAAAGATCAGATAGCAAATCTCAATTATGCACATAGTTCCTAGTGCTGTAATGTAGAGACTGTGTACATGTGTTTTCTTTATTCAAATATACAAGATTGGGGGTGGAATCATAGAATGGTTTGGGTTGGAAGGGACCCTAAAGGTCATGTGGTTCCAACCCTCCTGCCGTAGGTGGGTAGACACTAGATCAGGTTGCTCAGAGCCCCATCCAGCCTGGTCTCAAACACATACAGGGATGAGGAGTCCACAACCTCTCTGGGGTAGATTTTATGTAGACACAGAGAGGGTTAATCCATACATTTCTGAGAAATACATGAATACCTTATATGGATGAAATAAAAACTGGAATGCCACACATTTTTTTCATTTATTTATCTGCAGACTGCTGAAAACTTTGGAAAACAGTGGAATGGAATAGTTTCAAGAATATTTGGGGTGTTTACAATTTCTTGATAAATTCTTTATGAATAATTATATTAAAAATTACTCCTAATGCTTAACTTATAATTCTAAAAAAATAGATTGATAAAAAAGTAGATAATTTCACTGCTAGAAAGCCAAGACTGGAAAATGCAGGTTTATCATAGTGGCAAAAACAAAGGTGGAGAAGACAAAAGGAATAGCTGTGAAATTTGTGCACTGTGCAGCTGGAAGCAAGTTCTGAAGTGTTCTGGGTTTATTTTTTATTGGGAAAAATGTTTCAGGAAAAATAAATACATTACATAATACAAAAGTAGATCTGGCAGCATTAATAGACCAGCAGGATGACTGATAGGCACAGTCAGAAACACATGAGATTACGGCTAATGCTTGAATTAGTGCAACCCCTAAGCATTACTATCAATGCAGTAACTGCAATCAGCTAGAGGGTAACTGCCCATCCCCTAATTCTCTTGGATCTACTTAGTAGTAATGGCTTGGATTCCTATTCCAGACCTTATTTTGTTTGACATACTATAGCTCATCTGCTATGAAGACCATGTCATGTTTGAAAATACCTCTTAGGTGGATCTCTTAAGCCTCTCATATTAACCCAGTTCTTACATACTTAGTTAAATGCGATTTCCAAATTAAGAAAAAAACAAAAAAACAATCTATTTCAGAGATACACAGGTACTCTCATGCCTCACAGTCAGCATCTGAAGTTCCAAAGGCAAATGTGGAAGCAAATGTATTTAAGGTATACTGGATCTCTCTGTGTTTGAGTCAATTTGTTTGTCTTCTGGACATTGCAAACTTACAGCTTGTTTACAAATCAACTTATTAACACACATGCAGTGAAATTCTTGCACTTCAAGCCTGGTATTTTTCTGAGCATACAAGCCTTGAGTTGCATGGCTTTTGTGAGGAAAAAGCACCACAGTGCATATCAGCCACAGAGAAAACCTGTCCATGCACACTGTCTGGGTTCAGTAGATGTTTGGATGTTTTCTTGGAATTACTGCACTGCACTAGCTGCCAAACATCTGGGAGTCAAAAGAAAAAAGTAGAAAAGTGGTAGGAAAGAAAATGACTAGCAAAAACAGCTGTCTCCCATAAAAAAGTGGTAGTCTGCCATTCTGGGCTATAATAGGATTTGAGAAAAGCATCAGTCTGGGACATAGAGCACAGTGGGTTTAAGAAGCTTCAGAAATCGTTTTCTTTCAGAGGACTGTAAAAAAGGCCTTTGAATCTGAAATCAATCTGAAAAAATGCAAATTAGCAAAATACGTGACTAAACTCAGTGCAATCAGATCATTAACTTGAAATTTAGAAGTTTGAATATCATCTCTAACGTGTTAGCCTCTTACGTGAGCAGAAATATCTGACCAATGATATTCCACATTTCCAAACTTCTGACAGCTTCTCAGGACATAAAATCTCCAACTTTCTCTTTCCCAACCATCTGTCGACACTCCTAGCTTTTCCCTTGGTAACTTCTATATTGTGACTGTTCATCACACTAAAATCAACACAAAAACCAGTTGCTACACGGTCTTGGACCTTGAATATATGCATGCATGAAAAAATAAACTTCTTGCAATATGAAATAAATAACTCAAGGAATACTCCTGTGATTACTGTGTATATATTTAAGCAAGCACTCAGTATTTAAAACTACATAAAGATGCTGCAAAATTTCCAGCCTCCTGCATTAAAATGTTGTAGGCCCTTACAGAATATAGGTTCAGATTGCTATGCCCTTGAGAAAATGCATTTATAATCTGTATAATATTCTCTAATATATTAAAATATATGGATCTGATAATTAGATAAGGGATATTTAGATATATGCAATGAGCTCCTAGCCTGAAGTCCAGGATAAGGTTTGTTTTGCCTGAAGGTAGCCACCTAGAAGATAGGTGTTTGAGTCTGCTAAACTAGTTATTCATTCCTCTACAATCAGTGGGAGAGGGATGTACCATGAGGAGACATTTCTAAGTAACCACCCTAAGAGAGGTGTCCAGAGTACAAAGGATAACCCAAAAGTCAAGGTGCCTGTTTCCCCCTACTGACTATTGAAGGAGCACAGAGGAGTAGTTTTACAGAGCTGGGGTATGATGAGTGATACAACTTTTGTACATGAGCACAAGGGAGGCCCTAGAGCACAGAGTGATGAGTTGGGAGGCAAATTTGGCCGGTCTGCAACAGTGTGATGAGCCCTGACAGTCTACAACACAATAGCAATCAATCAGGCTGGAAAATCAAGTAGGAAGCTGGACAGAGCTGTAAAGCAGAATGCTCCTATATGTTGTTTCCACAGTTAGAGTGCAACAGGGAAGCCTGATAGCTAAACAAAACCTGCCCTGGATCAATGACTATTTTAGGGAATCACACTCTATTATTATCAATATAAAACTACGTGGTCTTTAGTTTGTGTTGGCTAACTTAAGCATTGGTAAGATTACAGGAATTAAAGAGTGAGAAGGCAGGTTTTAAGAGAGGAAATAAAAGAGAAAACTCAGTTATCTGGACATTACAATAGTATGTAAGTGCACATTTACTGTATTATAAACTGTGATAAGTAACATTAGCAGCATTTTTGGGTAATAGAAAATCTACTTTCCTTCCACAGAACGTTGAAAAATATCCATGGTATTGCTACTTGAACAATGCTGAACCAAGAAGGAGTGAATCAGAGAATCAAAGAATGGTGGCTGTCTTGGCTGCCTGAACAAGTATCAAATTCTAATCTTTTCAGTAACTGCATTAATTTCAGCTTTCAGTGTGTTAGTTTTAGTTGAATCATGCCAGAGACTCGGGTGACTTCTTAATAATTTTCTGGGGAAAATGTTCACTGAAGTGATCCTTTCTTAAAAAAAGAAAAAGGTGGAAATAAATATTGGAGTTTTGGAAACTCGTCTACCATTGAATCAGACTAACGCTCTAAATAGTCACAAGGAAGGATGGAAATGACACTTGGGTACAATGCAAACAAAAGCAATAAAAAAGGACTGATCCTTATTCTGCAGTGAGTCTGCTAAAGGGCAAGGAGAAACCTATCTGTTTAGCTAAATCTGATGAATTTACCCACAGGAATTTCCTGTTGAGTTACTGCATCTGGCAGAATCGTTTGTTTGGCATGTTATTCTTGAAAATTTGTTGTTATGAGCTATTGAAACTCCTTCCATTTATCTTTCTGATAAAAGCCCTCAGCTGTCAGGTAGTGGGCTGTCTGGTACTTATGGACTTATTTATTTCACTGCATAAATACAAGAAAAAAGAGAACTGCATTCAGACAGAATACTGTAATATTCCCTGAAGAAAGCTTTTAATCAACAGCTTCAAAAGAGTGCTCTGTTAATGAGCAACTGAAATGTTGTAAATTCAGCCAGCAGCCTCTATGTTTAATTTAGACAGTCTTCCTTGCAGCTTGAGAGTACAAAAGACCAGTTTCAGTGGCCTGTAGGCCTTTGCACTTTCAGTGCACAGTGGTTAACCATGGGAAAGAAAAGCTATTGAAATTTAATTAGCTGAAGGGTAACTTCTAGGTAATACTGATAAAAGTAGTCAGCTAGATGCCAGTGAACAGCTGGCATGAAAATCAGACAGCATAATGTCTGTAAAGTTTGATTTGTATTATCAAAACAGCTTTATTCCCAAAAAGCTCTCCAGCTGACTCCTCTACAAAATAATGTATTGTTTCTTGAGCCCAAGTTTTTAGGCTTGTTTGAATTCTGCTTGCTTGGCTGAGATCAAGCCAATTCCTGGCAGCTGGATTTCAGCATATTCATTAAAGGCAATACCATATCATTGCTTTAAAAAGATAGTAGATTGTAAATAAACAGTGAACACGATGACTCTACAAAAAGCTAGCACAACATTAAGTGGTAGTTTAGCCGAAGGCAATTTCAATTGTTAATGTTTACTGTGTGATGGTTTCAGCAATTCTGAAGGTCTTTTTCCTGAGCAGTGCTGTTCTAAGGCTTAGTTCATTTGCCCTCTTGCTCTGGGGCTAGATCAGCCTGTAACAGGACAATTCTTCCCAAGTACTTCTGTAGTAAGCTGATCACGATAGTGTGTCTTGATATGAATGTTTTCTTTATTTCAGAAGAAATACTTTATATATACAATTGAAAGAAAAAGATCATGCTTTCTTTGCTCATATCAAGATTGTCATCCTAGTTCAGAGTTATAGAAGTGTGGATTTCACAGTGTTGTGGTTAAACACTGACATGTGGTTAAACACCAGATATACATAAAGAGATTTCTCATTTATATCACTGCTACCACGTGGAATTGTTTTATAAAGTAGAAATGTTACTCTAGAAGCAACAAGCTAGATCTATGAGCGCTGGCACCAGCACTAGCTGAATCTTTTTTCCTCTGGGAAAGTGTAGACTCTCTCCCATGTGTGAGCTGATAGCGCAGCACCTCCTCAGCTGGTGGTTCCAGGAACAGCCTTTTCTTCGAGATGCCTCTGTCATTTGGTTGATATTGTACAGTAATGAACGTGGAAACCTTATTTCCTCAGAAAATTTCCCAGTTGGAATTGTATAATTCAGATTGTGCATTACTACTGGTTTCAGTGGAGTTCTTGACAAGTTTTAAGCTTAAAAACTGAAAGTGTCATTTGGTTCTTTTCCAGGCACCTCTTTATTAGGGATGCTGATTTAAAATAGCTACTTAGTGTGAAATACAAAGCTCCCATGCTTAGGGTGAAATCTGGAATCTGGATTTCAAGGAACCAGATTTTCATCTTGAGACTCTCGCCTACATAATCCACTCAAAGGCTCTGTGGTATCTTGAAATTAGAAGGCAGCTATTTATCTCTCATGCTGATAACAAGGACATAATTTATATAGAACTTTCTTCTTTTAGTCTTGGCCTTTCTATTCCATTGTTGCTTGAGATCTGACATATAAGAACTATTAAGAAAGGTCTAATTTTCTCCATCTGGAAGCTGCAGGTAATACTGTTTACCTAAACCAGAGGGATACTGTAAACATTCCTTGTTGTAGTAGCCCATTTCTAAATAATCTCATTATAATAAAAAAAATTAAATAAAATTGTTAAAGCCACTTAAAAAGTAGTGTTTTATAAAGTTTAGTGGTGAATATTTACATATTCAGCTTCTACAGTTAGAGCACCAGTATTTGTTTTATTTTATTGCATTTTTAGCTGGTTAATAAGATTTCTTAATTTAGAGTTGCACCTCTCTAATGACCTTTGCTGGATGCTAAATTTTAGATTACATTTACATATGAGACACTCCTATTTTGTTAAGTAGGAAACATGTTACGGGGATAATCAGTTTATCTTAAGCTGTAATTCTATGTCTAGCAAGGATTCAAATTTCTAGGATGGCTAATGGGTTAGTGAAATCTGGTAAAACATCTTTGAGATAAATCCCAGCATAATGAGATCAGTTAGATCTAGTTGTAAAATGGAATAGAAGCTTAATTTTAATTTTCAGTTGCACAGTTTGGTGCTCTGCTTTTTTTCTTTTACAGCTTGACAGACCTCTATCAGAAATTTATAAAAATGCTGGAACTGGGTGGATCTTTTGAATATGCATAAACTAGATGGGAGAAACAAAACTAAAAAGAAAGAAGTAGCTAGTTTCATGTTAGGTTAGATTTTCTATTTCATGGAAGCTAGATGGGAGAAAGGAAACTAAAAAAAAAGAAGTAGCTAGTTTCATGTAAGGTTAGGTTTTCTATTCCATGGAAACTAATTTGATTCCAGTGTAAATTCTCTAGTGAAAGGAAGGGCAAGCTTTGCTGCTACAAAATCCTTATATAGGCTATGTGGGCACTAAAATAGTGCAGGCAGCAAAGTAACAGTAACAATTTCAATAAGAGATCTACAGTTCCATATATGGTCAAGGCATCATTTTCAAATTAGGAAGCATCTGGTTTCTTGGCATTTCTAACACATGTTTCTATGTGTTTGGAGTCCTATGTCTGGAGCTGAGGTAGTTCACCAGCGCTGGCACAGGCTCGGCGGAGCGCTGAATTTACTGCTGTGCACGAAGTCCTCCTATCCATAACAAGTGTTTCAGCCCCGTTGCATACACTTCTCAGCAGAAGCCTCCAGGTTATCGCAGCCTCGGGATTTCCCCAGTCAGAGCGGGTCTGTCCCGCAAGAAGCGCAGCGCCCTCAGCCAGCCCTGCCGAAAGGGCCCGGAGCAGCTGAAGGAGCCGCAGCACGAAGGGATGTGCCCACGGCAGCTATCGGAAGGCAGCGCTTTGTGTTTACTGAACCTGGCCATAATGGGATATCGGCAGGGAAATGGCTTTCCTGAACGGCGCTGCTCTGGGACACTGAGGAGAGGGGGACCATTAAAACCAAGCCCCAAGCCTGCCAGAGCTCCAGGAGCGCTTGGACAACGCTCTCAGATACACGGTGGGGTCGCTGGGCTTGCCCCGTGCAGGGCCAGCAGCTGGACTCGATGGACCCTGTGCGCCGCCTCCAAGCCGGGATATTCCCCGATTCCCACCTCCCCTGGCACTGCCAATGGAGTTTGCGCTGCCCCACTGCGCCCCCCCGCGGGGGCGGCTGGAACTGCCCCGCGCCTGCGCGTCCCCGCCCCGCCTCGCCCACGACAGCGTCAAGATGGCGGCGTCTGCAGCGGGCTTAGCGGCCCGGCGGCTTCTCTTGCCCTGGTCCGCCCGCCTGGTGCGAGCGCCCGGCGCGGCGCAGCGGGTGAGACGGCAGGGCGGGGAGCGGCGGGGAGCGGAGAGCGGAGCGGAGGGAGGTGCGGAGAGCGTGGGCGCCGCGGTGGCTCCGAGCGCTGGTGCTCGGGCTGGAGTTGGAGGCCGTGGTGAGCGGTGCATGCTGGGAGTTGTAGTCGCGGCGTTGGCGCGGTGCACGGCGGAAGGTGTAATAAGTGATCAGTTGGCGCTTGTTAGGAGGTTTGTGTGTGGCAGCTGGTCTGGGGCTCTTCAGTGTGAGGAGGATGTCAGTAAACTGGAGATGTTCAGCAGGGATGAACTGGGGTGGAACATGTGTCCTGTGAGGAAAGGCTGAGGGTCCGGACTTTGTTCAGGCTGAAGAAACCATGGCTTCAGGTAGACCTGTGAGAGGAGCTGTGAGAGGTATCTCTGCCAACACCTAGAAAGTTGTCGGGAAGATAAAACCAGGACTGTCACAGTGGGGCACGGTGGCAGGATGACAGACAATTGGCGTAAGTTGAAACGAGAGGAAAACTGGATGTGTGGCAGTCAAGCAGTGGAGCAGGCTGCTCACAGAGCTTTGCATTTTCTCACCATCTTGGGGGAGTGTCATTACTCAGGTGCAAAAAGTCCTGAGCAAAGTTGTCTGACCAAGTCGATTCTGCTTGGAGCAGGAAGTTGGACGGGAGACCTCCAGAGGTCCCTTTAAACTTGAATTGTGCTGTGACTCTGAACTAAGTGAGTTTTAAGAGCTCTAACTTATTCTAGGAGGAGAGTATGTGAGAGCTGGATTTTGTATTTTCATGTTTAGGCAGTTATATGGGGAGAGAAATCTTGTTTGAAACATTTGAAATCACAGTTTTTGAGATAGCTGCTTGCTTTAATTTGAGATACATATTTGCATTTCTTGTTATTGAAAAACTGCAGTAAACTTCCTTTCTTTTCTACCCCGCTCTCATTTAATGTGCTTTAACTGCTACATGATTGTGCTGCTCTGATCAGTGGGTGATGGATTTGCAGTCCTGGCACAGGCCCTTGGGCTATATCTCCCTTCACTTTAGAAAGCAGGTATCCCAGGAGAGTTCCAGATGCTAAAGACTGCAGGCTCTTGCTGGCAGAAGTGGTAAACAAGCATGGCTGGCTGATGAGAGTAACAGCTTCTGCTGGCTGATGAAATTAATAGCTCCTATGTCAGATTGGAGGGCAGCAGATGCATTTCCTCACTTGTAGTTATCTTCAGGGTTTGTTTCAGATTCAGGTTACTGCTTCCTGTATGTGAAGTACTGGTGAATAGCAATCCTGAATTCTTTTTCTTATAAATGCATGCTATAAGAAAAATCCTCAGACTTAATGCTTAAGTTCAGCAATACATTTTTCAGAAAAGCATCCTTGGGTATAACTAAACAATCTGAGTGTGACTGATGATTTTCCTTTCCAGTATGTGCATGTTGGAACAGGGAGGCTCACAGTTTCCAAAGCAGCAACAGAAGTAATCTTAAATGTCCCTGAAACTAGGGTGAGTCCTTTGGAAAATGGCTTGCAAGTAGCTTCTGAAGACTCTGGACTCTCAACATGCACAGTAAGTAACTTACAAAAGGAAGGGTTTTTTGTATCTGTTGCTGTGTGTTCATTTCCTTGTGGAACTAAATTGCGTTTGCATTTCAATATTTATTAATAACTGTTCCTAGAACTTAAGCCAGGACATAGAAGTCTTAAAGCTTTTGTAGATTTGTAATTAAAATTTTTGTGAAGATCAAAATTTTCTTTTTCTTGAAAACCTGCTCTGTTTAAGGAAAAAATCGTAGCAAAGCTGTTAGCTGGTAAAACAACTTTTTTTTTTTTTTGTTCTTCACTGAGGTTGGACTTTGGATTGATGCTGGAAGCAGGTATGAAAATGAGAAGAACAATGGAACTGCTCACTTTCTTGAGCATATGGCTTTCAAGGTGAGTGTGAATATTGGCATAGATGTTTACAATGGATTTTAAGTATTTTATCTTTGAAGATCAATGATGGAAACTTTGTCAGAATTGTATAAATAAGTTTTCCAAATTGAAATGAAAAAAATAATATGGACAACTAAGATTTTGGTTTCCATTAGAAAATGAAGCTAAAATCCTAGTTCTGTGTAACTGTTATACTGGTATGGATTACACAGATCTAATTTCTAACTCACTTTTACCTTCTTATAATAGTCTTAGAAGACACAGTCACCCTTTAGCCAGCTTTTTATTTTCATTTGGGAGCACAGATTTATATCTGACTTTCAAGCTTGGAGGTTAGCATGCCAGTTTTATTTCCAGAACACATTTTCTTTTTCTTGATCATGCCTTTTCCAGACAAGAAGTAGTAACCATGAGTAGAAGAATTGAAGGGTCTAATGTGATTTTCTTATTGTTCTATTTTAGGGAACGAAAAAGAGATCTCAGTTAGACCTTGAACTAGAGATTGAGAACATGGGGGCTCATCTCAACGCATATACATCCAGGGAACAAACTGTGTATTATGCAAAGGCTTTTTCAAAAGATTTACCAAGAGGTAATTACTCTCATTCATCAGAAAAGCTGCAAAGAACAACATGTTTATCCAGCTTCCAGTGAGATGACACAGAATGATGTTTTTACAGTGTTATAGTCCCTTCCTTGCCATGTGAAAAGTCCATTCTTGAACTTCACAAGAACTTGAGAATACAGGTTTGGAAAGGAGCCAGCAGGGAAGCTGATATTTGAAATATTTTTCACTTCAGAGTCCCAAGATACCTTTTGGACTTCTCTCTTCCTGTCCCCTTGCTATTCTTATTAGCACTTGCTCTTTGGGGTGGGTTTCACTTTTGGAACTAAATTTTTCTAGTAGTCTAAAAATACTTTTTTGTTTCCATCTCCTTTTGCAATTAGCTGTGGAAATTCTTGCTGACATAATTCAGAACAGTACCCTGGGAGAGGCAGAGATTGAGCGTGAGCGAGGAGTAATACTTCGAGAGATGCAGGAGGTTGAAACCAATTTGCAGGAAGTTGTCTTTGATTACCTTCATGCCACAGCCTACCAGAATACAGCCCTAGGACGGACAATTTTAGGACCCACTGAAAATATCAAGTATGTCCAAAACTATGTCTTTAATTGTGTGGTAACTTTTATATATTGAAAGAGACTTATCTAAAAATGTAGAGAACAGTGTCAGATTTCATTTTTACCCTGAAATTGCACTGAATATAATTTAAGCAGAACCCCTGTATTGCCTTAGTTTCCCTGTAGGCAAGCATCAAAGGGTATGTGAACTTCAAATGTTCTGTGCATGACTTTGGGTTTTTTTGCCATATTCTCCTGTTTCTTAAAAGTGCATGTGTCACAAAATTGGAAATACTTCTTTTTCCTATAGGTCACATGTTAGGCATTATTGAAAGCACACACAAATGCTCTTTCAGCATTTGTTTGGACCAGTAGAGATCAGGGGACTGCTAAATGTGCTGCTTTCTAAGGAAAGGAGATCATTAGTGCATCCTGTCTCCACATGACTGAGTTGGAATTCTCACTGTCTCAGGAAGCTAGAAGAGCTTTTTATCTAGTTTTTATTTGCTTTTTAGAAAGTCACCCTTATTTTAGCTTTCTGCCTCTGCTCTGAACATTGGCAGCACTTTTAATTATTTTGTTAATGTATTGTTATATACATTTATCTCTTTTTATTTTAAGTTGGTAAACTCTACTGGCATAGTAGTGCTGTCTCCTTTCCTGTTTTTAGATCCATAAATCGTAATGACTTGGTGGAGTATATAACAACACATTACAAAGGACCCAGAATGGTCTTGGCTGCTGCTGGAGGTCAGTATGGGATATTCACCCTTGATGATGCGAAAATGTGCTTGAAACCATGGCCTGAGTCTGTGGGAACAACATAATGAACTAGCCATTATTCAGTAGGTCCTGTTCATTGTTAGGCCTGTGTAGCCCTGTGTGTTTTGTGCTTTTATACCCTTTGTGCTTTTGTTCCCTTTTCCTGTCAGTAATATTGCAGAAAACTTAAATCAAGAGCAAGAAGTGAATTGGAGGCCAAAGTCATTCTTCCATGTGGGCAGGAAAAAAGGGTCCTAGAAGGTGTGAAGAGGGGAATACCAAGGAATGCAGAGGGAAAGAAGTAACACTGAAGCTTGAAAGAGAGCAGAGAGTTTGATTTGATGTAGTTTTAATGGAAAGCTGTTGAAGAGAACCAAGAAGAGGGAATCATGATGATCTTGTTCTGTATAAAGGGAATGTGTGAAGAGTCCAAAAGTGGGGTATTAAAACAGGGGCACAAAAAATTACTGCTTGGTTGAGTCTTTAAACTGTGAAGCAATTTAAATTAACTGTTTACAGAGTAACATGACAAAGCATATGAAATACCTTTGTTCAGGGGTTTCTCATGATGAACTACTTGACCTGGCGAAGTGCCATTTTGGTAACTTGCCATCTGCTCCAGAGGGAGGACTGCCACCCCTGCCACCTTGTAGCTTCACAGGTAGTGAGGTAAGCTGCTTGGTGGCTTTTTGATCTGGCCCTTACATCCCCTGACATGTGCACTCTGGTGAGGAGAGGGGGTGCCATAGACTTAGCACATGAAAAGGTTTCTTGCCCCCAGTGATGGCAGTGGAGCAGCTGCTTTCCAAAGCAGTACTTCCCAGTCTTTCTTGGACAAGCCTCACTGCCACCACTTTTTATGCTTCATCACTTCCTGGAGGAATACCTTCCTTATCCCTGCTCCTACTTTGCTTTTGTCCTCTTGATTACAGTATTGGAGCATTGCCACTTGTTGAGAATCACTCACTTAAAGGATGTGGCAGAGAACTGGAGCATCCACGTTCTATTCCCATCTCTTTTCAGATTTTACAAAGTCATCAATTTTCCTTGCTCCTGGTAGTCATAAAATGCTTTAATTTAAGCATTATAGTGCTTCTCTTTGTATATTGGCAAAGTGATCTGAACTTGCTCCAGGGGACACCAGTTAAGGCTGGTGTAAAATTAATCTTCATATGCTTTAGTTTTAGTGCATGTTTTATAATCTAGCTGTAAAAGTCCATTTTCTATTATTTAACTTGCCCTATGCTTGAGCATGTATAGGTTGCACTAGAGCTGCTCCCCTGTGTTCCAGATTCGAATAAGGGATGACAAGATGCCCCTGGCACACCTGGCCATTGCCGTTGAAGCAGCTGGCTGGTCAGACCCGGATACAATCCCACTTATGGTAGCCAATACTCTGATAGGTAACTGGGATCGGTCCTTTGGAGGAGGAGTGGTGAGTGAACCTGCAAGCACCATCCTGCTCTTGATGAGGTTGGTGGGATCACCCTGACTTGGGTACTGCCAGGACAGAAAAGGGGATCCAGTTGTGAGCCTGAGAGAGTTTGTTACCCAGGATCTAGGAAAATCTTAGGAAGTGGTTCTAAACCACCAACATAGAGGTGACTTGAAGTTTCCAAGCCCTCATGAAAAGTAAGATGTTTTATACCTGTATATCATCAGAACTTGTGGCTATCAGTAATTAATTGTCCCTTTCTTGAACCTAAGTGTCTTTATGATTTTGGCTCAAATCTAGGGTGTTATTTTGCAATGCGGTATTACATGCAAGGAAAGAAAGGGTTGAAATGAAGTGCTGGTAACTAACCTTGTAGCTACTACTGCATGTCCTGTCATAATTGAAATGAAAATGGGAAATCATGGAGATGACTAGTAAAGTTTCAAAAAACTTTGTATAGTAATGTATTTTTCTTTTACCTCAGCAGAATTTGTCCAGTAAACTTGCTCAGATTGCCTGCCATAGTAACCTGTGTCACAGTTTCCAGTCCTTCAACACCTGCTACACTGACACAGGGCTGTGGGGACTCTATATGGTCTGTGAGCCATCCACTATTCAGGACATGGTGCATTTTGTTCAGAAAGAATGGTAAGCAACCGTTTCTCTGAAAGATTGTTTTTTGTGGAGGAATACAATTTAAAAGAAAGTTTTTAAAGAGAATATTTTTCTCAGTTTGGGCTTGCCTGGGAATAACTAATGCATCAAATTCTATACTTTGGCACCCAGAGCCAAGTCCCAGCACCCAGGCTTTGGCACTCTTACTTGGAGTGAATACCTTAAGATGTAGGTTTTGTTCGTTGTACAAGAAAACACAGCAGAGATTTTTTTTTTTTTTTTTGACTGGCAAATGACAGAAGTCATAAAACTGTCAGACCTTTTGGAATACTACTCAGTCAGTGTACAGCCTGTGAGCTGCAAGTGCCACCACTGAAGGAGTAAATTATGAGAATAATGAACGTGCAATTACCACAGTATCAGTGGTTACCCAGTCTGCAGTTGCTGCAGTTGATGTACCACGTTCTGGTGTTAGAAAGCTCTAGTGAACACATAGGGAAATAAAAGTTGAGCTGTTACATACGGAATTTTGAAACCTGCAATTCTAGACAATATTCATTCATCTGAGGCTTAAATCTTGAAGGATGTCCATAGATGCAACTGTAAAGCTTGAACTGCAGATGTTATTAAAAACACCTATATGTTGAAAGCACTTGATTGGGTGAAGTTGAAACAAGTCTTGAAAATGAGGAGTTTCTTTAATCACATAAATCACTTCTTATATACCATTATTCTACGAGATCCCTGTTAAGTTGTGGAGGAAAAGGTTATCACTTTGACTGCATTTGCTGCAGCTTAGCACCAGGGAAGATACAGATGATTCCTGGGACAAGAATTTAGTGTTAAGCTATTTAATGCATCCTCCTCTCCTCACAAAATGTTCTGCAGGCAGTGTGGCAAATTATTATCTCAGCAAGAGAGGAGCCAGGAAGTAATGGATTGTTTTCTGGCTGATTACCTCTTACCTAGTTGCTTGGCCCCTACTTTCATAGCAATACCCATTCTCAAGAGAACACGTAGAGACTGCACTTGCCTCAAAATATTTATTTAATAAAACAGAATACAGCTCTTTTAAGAGAAAAAGCTTGCTCTTGGGTATATACTACTGCTTTATATCCATGGCTTGTTTTCCAAGCTGTCTTACCATCTTTGTCTACAGAAAAGTAATGCCTATGCACCACCACAGGTAATCTTGTGTGCTACCGACTACCATTATTTAATGCCTTTGGATTTAAACTGTTTTTCAGGATAAGACTTTGCACAAGTGTTACAGAAAATGAAGTAGCTCGAGCAAAAAATCTTCTAAAGACAAATATGCTGCTACAACTTGATGGTGAGACTTATGAAAACTTTTTATTCTTTGTGGAGCTGTAGGCTGATAACTGAAGCATTTTTTCCCCGTTTTAGGGTCCACACCAATCTGTGAAGACATTGGAAGACAAATGCTGTGCTATAAGCGCCGAATCCCAATTCCAGAACTTGAGGCAAGAATTGAAGTAAGAGGCACTCATGTTGCAACTTTTAAAAGGCCATCAATTACTTGCTACAGAAAGTAGAAGTTGTATTTCTTACTCAGCTGAGAAAACATTTCCAGCTGAGAAAACTTTCAAGTGTTTTGTTGCCTGCTCCCTTGGATTATACAAAATTAAGATCAGAAATGGTTTTAAGATGGGATTGTAACAAAGATGCATCTTTTACCCCTTTAAGGCTATTGATGCCCAGACTATTAGAGAAATCTGCACAAAGTACATCTATGATAAGCATCCTGCAGTTGCTGCTGTGGGTATGTAGTATAAGTTTCCTTATCCTCCCATAACCCCTCTAGACCACTTGCTGTGATTTGAGCATGTGTCATGGCCAACTTTCTCTAACTTCCAGGTCCAATTGAACAACTTCCAGAGTACAGCAAAATCTGCAGTGGCATGTCTTGGCTTCGTGAGTAGTGAATAACAAGAACTTCCAGCATATTTTAGCTTTAAAGAAACAGATAAACAACAAAAAACACCTGACAAACCAACTACACCCCTGTTTAAAACTTTGGAGTTGCTTTTGAGAAGATTAAAACTCAAGAACCAGCCACTCCTGTGTGTCTGTATAATGAAGAAAAAATTGGAAACATGTACAGTATTTGCATTTTTATTATAAAACAAGGATTGTCAGTAAGAGTCATTTCTTGACTTTAGTAGCATTCATCACTTGTTCTTGAGCAGCTTTCTTTGCCTTGACCATTTCCACGAGTTCCTGAAGAGAAGGTGGGGAAAAAAGAAACATAACTAAACATGTAACTTGTGAACAACTCTGTAGTTTTGAACAATATATATATTCATTGTGAAACACTCTAGTTCTCAACATAATGAGAAGTCTACATAGTTTTATACTGTAGAGCAATTTCTCTTAGAAACTAATCAGTTGACTGATGGAAGGTCAATGCTCATGTACCAGGAACTTTACCTACAGGAGGCTAGGGATAGGATTTCACCATCTGCTAGAGCTTGCTGTCAAACTGTAAGACAAATTTCCTGACACAGACTTTCCTTCCCAGCTTCCAGAGCCACTATTTTCACTGAGGAACATTTAGTCCTTACTGCTCTTTTGGGGTTGAGTTACCAAAACCAAAAAGTTTCCTGTAAGGCTCCATCATCTTGCCTGTGTCAGATACTGTCTCTTGGAGGCAATGGAACACTAAAAGCAAAAGATTCTCTCAAGACCTAGACTAGTGACAGTCCCAGGAGGAAGTGAGGGACCTTACCTTATATCGCTTCATGCAGTCTTTTTTTGACCGGCCTGGAACAGCTGCTGCTATTTTCTCCCATCTTTCAGGAGTATTTACTGGATAAGTCTTCAATGCTTGTTCTAAAAGTTTTTGTTCTTCTGTAGTCCAAGGGGATGAATCTAGAGGTGATCCTATTTTTACATGCAAAAATGACAGAAAGAATAGGTATTTTAAAGAGTCTAGAAAATACTGTCAAACCTATTATAGTTAGTTTAAAATCCATGCAGTTTTGGGGTGTATTGTGTGTACCAGAAACCCTCAAATCTGGTGCTAGAGCCTGGATCACTTACTTGTTATAAGTTTGTAAGCAAACCTTGAGTAAGTTCTGGGTTACTTTCTTCCTGAGAGACCCAGGGGAGACAAGTGCACAGGAAAGTTTCCCTTTTCACCTTTACCTTCAAATCGTTCTGAGGGAGCAGCACTGTCCATCTGAGGCACCACACCATGTTCTTTTTTAAATTTGTCAAATGCTTTCTTGTTTATGTCATCTTTTTGATGAGGGTCTATGAGCAACAGACATTAAAGAGAATAATTATTGCAAGAATATTAAAGCCAGACGTAATAATAATAACAACAACAACACTCTGTAGCAGATTAGTTACAATAATCACAAAATCTTAAAAAAAAATTTCCTACTTACTTTAAAACAACGGTAAAGAGGTTGGTAGATTAAAAAATAAAAGTCATTCAGGATCCAATAAACTTTTCTCAGTGTCAGATTCTCCAACCCTTATCTTGCTTTATAGTGCTCAGAAAAATACTTGTTCCATATAATCTTAAACCTGAATCTGCAACTTCACCAAAATCAAGAGGGATTATTCTCGTGTAAGGGCTGTGAAACAAAACTCGATGCATTTCCCAGGGTATGGCCATGTCAGAGAGGCAGGAACACAGAAAATCCAGGTGCTCCTTGTGCCACTATGTGGTTTATAATGCAGAAACCTATTGAAAACTTAGCATGGTTCTTTTTCCTTCTGTAGTGAAATGTGTAATGTCTTTGCAACCTTATTCCAGAGCTCTCTAGGCTTCATTTTTCATTTTTATATTCATTTTTGAAGTGGAAATGAGCCGCATTCATTTAGGTGTCTTACTCTGGTGTTGGATTCATTAATTTTTTTAAAGTATCTGTAGAGCTTCATCAGTTCCATTTATTTTAGATGCCTTTCTTTGTAGGGAGCTTTCTGAGAGGCCCATTTATCTCTCTCTGAGCCATCATTTCATGTGTCCCAGACATCAGAACATCAAGCTACACTAAGAGAGTTCCTGAGAGTTGCTCGTGAAGTGCTGACTTACAAAAGAGCCGTTAGGATGAAAACACTGAATCACATAAATGCTCCTCTAAGTCCTCCATTTCTGTTGGGGCTCTAAAGAGGATTTTATCAGGAAACACAGCTCCATTTAGAGAAAAGTCAGATGAACAGAAGCAGGCAGACCATGTTATTACAAAAATAACATAATATAGATACCAAGCTTTTGGAGACTCTTTGCTTTATTGATGACATCTTTTGCTGTTCGTTTTATTCCAGTAGTAGAGTGCAAGTTCATGTAATTGGCAATAACTTCCCATCTAAAGCAAGAACAGAAAGGATAAACCAGCATATTACATAATACCTTATCTTCATACAAGCTATGGTCAAGCTCCTGTACACTTTTTTTATCAACTCTTGAGTTAAGTTCAAAAATACTTAAATATGTGTAAAATTTCAGAGTAGCTATTCTGGAAAGCTTTCAGTCACTAACTGAAGAATTGAATCAGCTTGGGTGAACTTCTTGGTTCCATTACAGAAAAAGGATGGGGTAGAATGTAGTTAAGTGCTAATTCTCAAAATTTTACTTAGCTACTGCTTTCCTGAATTCCCCAAACACCTCTGGCATTAAATACTGCAGGCTGCACTGAGAGGCTGAGAAGTTAGGACCCTATGTCCACTGCCCCCCAGAAGAATGCCTAAACATCACGTAAAGGGGCTTAAACAGGAGAGAGCTGGAACAGCCCTAGCCCCAAGATTATTCCAAGTGGATTCTTAGAAAATGGAAGGCAGAATGTACCCCTTGTGTGCCTTTAGGACTAACTGCTGCGCTGCAGAAACAGGCACTGGAGGTATCACTGGAGGTATCACCTCCATGGAGAATGGCAGCTTTTTTTTTTTTTTCCAGTAAGCATCCAAATCTTGTAATGGAGGTTTGAAATCTGTGTAATCCTAAATGGAAGAAGGCATTTCATTTCTGGAAAAAAGTACTTAAAGCATGCTCCTCATTTTGATACTTAGTAGTAAGCTGAGTGCCAGTGCTGCTTTCTGTAAACCCCAGCCTTTCCCTTTTCTCCCTGGCTCTCCCCTAAAGAAAGCTAGTGCACTTAACTCCTATCTTGGGATATTTTCCTTCTACTTGTAGAAGAGAAACCAGCCTCACATGTGTTGTGGAGCTCTTGGAAGTAGTTTACACACTTGTACTCCTACCCACCTGCACCCCAGTCACTGGTGTGGTTTTGTTCTCTTCTTTAAGGACTGAAGCCTACCCTGGAGCCTGCCCTGTGCAAACAGGCACCTCAGCACCATCTTGGTAATGGACTGAGGCCCAGACCTCAGAGGAAACAAGATATAGGGCCAGAGGTAACTCTAGTGACACACAGAGCACAGTACCAAGGGAAAACAAAGCACTGGCTGCTTGCGAGTCAAGGAAAATAAAGATGTTTAGGAAGTCCTTATACTGACAAAATACTTGGGATGATCTGAAAATATGTTTTATTATGCTTGTTATTTAATTAAAAATTGTTAGTAAGGGCTTTTAGCACCAAACCTGAGAAGTACCTTGAGTTAGTCCCTGCTGGAAAGAGGTTCACAGCTTTAATTAACAACTGTAAATCATCCTCTGGCCAATTTTTGCTTCCCCCTCCACCGCCAGTGGTTGACTTTTCTGAACTCTTTGTTGCTTGGCGCATACGAGCTTCTGCCTCTTCTTTCTCTCGCCTTATTTGTTCATTTATTTCTTCTATCTAAAGATCATAAATAAGCATTATTTATTTACTTACTGAATTATTGTTACCTTTTACAGTGACAAAACCCCCTCTCTGGACTTGCTTTGAACCTTGGATTTTGTTTAGTTTCTGTTCTCTATATTATACATAAGGAAACAGAGGAGCTTATCTGTTCCAGTATTATTTCCCTTCATTCCATGTGTATATTTTTAGGATTTAAAGAGTAGGAATTATAGAAGTCCATCACATGTTCACTAGGAAATTAAATGAACACCCCCAGAATTAAAGCAAAAGTTTTCAACCTTGTGTGAGTGTCTAGGCTAACACTTGACTTAGAGGGACAGATCCACAAAAGTATTAAGACCAGTGAGGGCAATTAAACACCCATTCTGAATAGACCAATTCTCAAATCATGCAGCCCATCTGGTATCTAAGCCCGATTACGTCAGTACAACTGTAGTAATGGGAGAACTTTTAACTTGGTAACTGAAATCTGGAGTTCATTCTAAGTGGGCTGGATGTCTATGTGTAGTTTTTTAGCAAGCTAAAAATGACTTCAGTTAACCCACTGCACCTTTTTGTGACCTGTAATCACATCTCAAGACTGTGGTGTGACACATCTTTAATCATCTGCTTCTGAGCGGGCCCAGTCCAATCTTGGCAGTATTAGAAGAGCTGTGCACTTATGGCTGTTGGCAGGATGCCCAAAGTGAGAGCAAGATGCCTATTTCATAAAACCTTCCTGGCAAAAGGAAAGTTACTTGATAGATAATTTTTACTGGAATAGTTTTAACAGATAGAAAGGGGACTGCCCTGCATTTGGAAACCCTCCTGGAGAATGGAATACTGAATTCAGTTCCATGTAGAACAAGAGGCACTTCAGTCTTAAATTGTTGATGAGTAAACTTGACCCTGGGCTGGGGGCAGATCATATTCCCCACCATGGAATAAAGTTTGCAGCTGTGAATCCACAGTAGATGAGAAAGCATCTTACTCTTTCTGCAGGATGTAGGTTCAGCTTTTAGTTCAAACCGCTTTTCCCCAATGGTAAACAGGCAGATCCTTGCTGAATTTTGGTAATTTTTGAGTCCACGTGTCTTGCATTCCCATTCCTTGGAATCCAACCTACCAGCCCTTCTAGTGCCTACAGCCTGCAGCACACTTAAGTCCTTTTGTGGATCTATCCTCAAGTCACAGACACTAGACTAGTACCTTTCCTGTGTAACAGAATAGGTTAAGACTGCCTTCCTTCCCTCAAGGTAACTGCTACACATTGTTGGGCAAAATGAAATTCCCCTACTGTTTCTATATACTGTACAAGAGGTAGTTTTTGTATTCTTTATAGATAAAAATGTTTATTTTTTTTTTCTTGGTTGACCCTGTTAATTTGACCAGCCATGAACTGCACAATGTAAAATGGAGCAGAGATCCCTCTGCCTGTGGACTCTCAAAATCAAGTCTTCACGTTTTAACAAGCACGATTCCACAGTAGCTATGTTGTATCTTACTTCAATTTAGACAAGTTGATTTCACAAATTATTCTGTTATTTTGATTCGACACTCAGCATAATTACCTGTTTTACTACAGCCGCCTTTCCTCCTTCCCTTGTTGTGGATGTAAGTGCTTCATTCAAGCATTGCAGACTAAAAATAAATTATTAAGTTACAATGGAGAGCTAGTAGAAAAACGGGTATCAAAACGAACAGAAAGCAGCAGGAAGACTTACCTTGCTAGCTCAAGACGATCACAAAGCTTTTCCACCTCCTCCATCATTTTAACACAATCTGCCTCATTATCAGAAAAGTAATTCCAGTTCTGGAAGCAGAAATACACGTTCTACAAAGTTCTTGAACTTTATTGTCCTATTCCTTCAGACAAAGGCTTAACACACAGTATTCTTCAGCCACTGCTGCATTTGGAGCTATTTGGTCAGCTTTACTCATAACTTATACCCATGTAAGTATGTGTTTTAGTGTTTTTCAGTAAACCCACTTTCCACACCCATCTCCAGCCCTAAGAACAAGCAAACATGTGATACGGTCTGATTTAAGCACAATCTGATTTTAAACACAGCAATTTGTCTGACATTTGTCTGTATTTCACTGTAATAATATTTAAATACCTTGCATGTTGTTCTCAGTTTTTGCCTTTCTTTCTTGATTGCTTTCTTCTGTATTTCTTTTTCCTTTTTTGCTACTAATGCTTGCTGCCTAACTTCTTCTTCCTCCTTTTCTTTTGCTAACCGTGCTGCTTCTAATTCTGCTTGTCTTTGCTGCAATCAAAAGGAAAAAAAATCCAAGTGAAAAAATCCTTGAAGTCCCATTGTTACAGGGTCATTCAGTCATCCAGTATCAAAATGTGTTGTTTCTGGTTTGGGTGAAGTTTTGTGTGTATGTTTGGGGATTTTAAAATGCATAAATACTTGGATGTTTGGTTTTCCAAGAATTTTGTGGGAGATGATGAAATACATACCATTTGACATTAAGTCAACTACTCACTCTGAGGATCCTCAGTTTATAAATCCTGACTTCCACTACAACAAAGATATAAAACCATATGTAATTTCCTACGCCCACCCCAGGAGTATAAACTTCATGGTCCAGTATTTCTCCTGCATCGTTACTGACATAATTTGCAGTCTTCTAATGTCTTTTAAGTTACTTTTCTGGACATTACAGTTCACTTTCATTCCTGTATTTCAGAGCCATCTTTTCCAAACTGTTAGTATTTATCAAGCATGTTCTGTTACCTCTGAGCATTTCATACCAACCAACCATTCACAAACCACATAAAGCAAGCAGACATATCCATTTAGTGCACTTAATGCTTGCCTTGAAACTAGAGGAAGTGTTTGCAACAAAAGAACTCAGTTTTCAAAGGTGTTTTGTTTCACATCTGCATTCCATCTCCTTCTCAGAAGACTGCCAGCCTTGCACTGCCTGCTGCACAGGCATCAAAGACAACACGTCTTTGAACCCCAGTGTAATTCTATCAGTAGTCTTCTGACACATGTAGGACCTGAAGCGGTGCATCAGGTGTGAATGAAGCCGAGTTTTTCAACCCAATAAAGTACTTCACTTACTTTTTCTTTTGCCTCCTGTTCTTTTCGTTTTGCTTCTACCTTTGCTTTCTTCTCTGCTTCCTTCTTTGCCTTTTCTTCCTCTTTAAATTTCTTTATCCTGGGATCACAGCTGTATGCATTGTCTGGCAGAAGAAAGGAAACATCATGTATAGAAGAAAACCAGGAGATTTCCACAGTAAACTAATCTTTCTTTAAAGAACAGCAGATTATGTGCTCACCAACAAGAGTCCTAATTCTGTTCATTTCTTCTTTTTTTCTCAATGCTCTGGCAGCTCTGTTCTGCTTTTCAATCCACCTCCTTTCATCTCGACTAAAAGGGAAAGCACAGTTCAGTGCTAATGCTCTACAGTACCACTGTTAGAAATTCACCAACAAGTTTCTTAGTTTCCCCCACACGTATGTTCTTCTTTGAATACTTCAAAAATAGACTTCAAAAAAATGAAGTTCCAGGACCTAAGCTTGTGTAAAAAATGCTAAGTGTTTACATGGTTATATAAACCTGACAAACCAAGCTGCTTATCTGTCATTGTAGGGAATGAGATCATGGACTTTTTTTCCAAAATGCAATCCACTTGTTTACCTAACGTTAAACTTAAGCAAAACAACAGAGATGTTAGCATATGGTTCAATTAAAGGACAGCAGTATAAGCAATGTCACAATTATCTTGTTTTGAAGGATATAGTCATGTCAAGTAAATCCATCTGCACAGAAACAACATTGTGAAGTAGCACAATACTCTTGGTAAAGTCAAGCCAGATCCATTCCAGTGAAATACGGCTCAGGTTATAGGTGGGCCGACTGAACCATCTGAAATATTTACCAGTGCTGTCAAGAAAGAGGCAAATTTTTAGTGTGGGGTCTATAGCCTCATCCACACAACCACACAGAGAACAATAGAGGGGGCAGGGAGGTTGGAACTATGTGGTATTTAAAGTTCCTTCCAACCAAAACCACTCTATACCTCAGAACAAAGAATCCACATAACTGAAAAGGAGACTACTAATATGAGTAGATTGAAGCTTTAAAACATGAGCAACATCACCTTTGGCAAGAAGGGGTAGCAAGAATCATGACCATCTGAAAAGCAGCTGTAATGCAGTTCTCTCTCCTAAGTACAGCAGACTAGGTACCATTTGTCTAAACATCTTTGAGAAAGGACACTAATGACAGGAATGAGCAGAAAAAAAGAGCTATGCAAATAATTCAAGATCCTCCCAGTAAGAAGCCTTGAGGTTCATCTGTATGATTTACCACAAGTACAAATGATAGGGAATTGATTACAGTGTCTCCACAGAATCTTCACAGGAGAGAATAATGGGTCTGGTGAGGCTCAAGAAATTCAATAGCAGAAGAGGCACAAGAGAAGAGAAATGCCTAGCTACAGCCTAAATATGGCAGTTTCTAACACAAAGCCAACCACTGAATCTAAGTACAAAACTGATTTCTAGCCAAACTTGAAAGAAGAGATTCATACAATGCAAGTTATGGTCTCACAAGGATTACTGAGTGAAAGGTTGTGTCCTGTGAAATGTGTGTTAGACTAAATGATTCAGTGCTCCAACATTAACATTCTGTGTTTACAACTGTAGGATGGATAGAAGCAGAATGTATTTTCCAATGGCAACATGGTCTGAGTAACTGAGCAACTATCACTACGTAATACATAATTTTTATTAACATAAAGCCATAAGAACTCATCTCTCCAAATTCTAGGAAGTATCACTTTCTCAGTACAAGTTAAAGAGAGAAATGATACCTGCATGCTCATCCATTCTGTCCTGGCTCCAGGCTCAACCTGTGCTTGGGGCTGGCAGGAATTGCAAGTCTGAATTTAAATGAACACACATTTCAATGCACCTCAGACATACCTCTGTGAGGCAAGCAGGAACTACTTCAATTACACGAACAAGCCCACAATAAGTTCAGTTCAAGTCCATGACTGATGCCTAAGCTGGGAGAGTGGAATTTGGACTTAGCTCAGCTGCCTATCTTCCTATGACTTACAGTCTAAGAGACAGTTGGAAAATCTTGCTGTATCAATCTCTCAGTCTCCTGTCAAAATTATTTTTACTTACATACCATTCTGCTTTTTCTTTTTCCTCTTCATCTAAATAGGAAAACTCTCTCCAGGAATCAAAATTATACCTAAAGTAAATTTAAGAAAAAAAACCCAAAAAAACATTACTGACTTTTTTTGACTAAACACACCTCCCTTTACTAGGGGAGCTTAAACACCTCAGACATCTCCACTAAAAACACAGGTTAGGTGAGGTAAACCTGACATCCAATCTATGGGTCAGCTCAGTTCTCAACCATTGTGGTCAGAAATTCCCACTGCAACCATGAATTTACAAGTGCATGGATTAGCCAGGAGAAAGCCAGGTCAGTTTGTGGAAGGCACAAACACCTGTGAGGTAATATTGTGACATGAGGTTGGGACAGCCCACAGCAAACAACCCACACACCAAAGCCCTTTATATTGAATGTCTTGAATAGTGTGAATAGAAACAGAGGCATCAGCTAACTTACCAAAAGGAATAGAATGCATCTACCTCCTCAAATGAGGAGTTCATGTCCCCAAGTTTAGGTACATTTTTCTTATTTGACCACCTGAAAATACATGGATATATTCAAAAAATAATATGTACAATCTTCATAACAGGGCATTTGTTAAGTACAGAATCAAAGTCCGAGGCTCCCTCCCACCAATACAGAGGGGGCTTCAGGAAAGAGGAACAGAACAGGAGAGTTCCTCCAAAGTATCCTCCAGACTGGGCATTTCTGGAGGAGTTTACCCAAAAAAGCAACCTTCTCCTGCCTGAGTGCCTCCTGCCTTGTGCCTCAAGAGGACAGATGGAGCACAAGCTATCTTTGTAGATATTCAATTCTCCATGCATATTCTTCTGGTAGTGGAGCTTACAAAAAGTGGACAGAAAGTGCTCTGTGAATAACTCAGCTCTGTGGTAGGGTACAGGAAGTCTCCACATATTCTAATGGCATGCAAAGGAATCATGCATACTCTGCCTCCACTGCATTTTCTAGGGAAATCTTCCACAAACTCTAGAATTTGTTGTTCCATGACATAGTGTCCATTTCTATTGCAGTGAATGGAAAAACCTCATCTGACAAGCACAGACCCAGGCCTGAAGTCTATGGAATACTTGATAATGAAAGATTCAGTAAGACTAAATAATTGTTCAGAATGTTGTAAAGTGCCTCATGCAATTAAACACTTCTATACAGGGGAAAGTTGACAGGTTTCTATTGTTACAACCTTAATACCAAGTTAATTGTCAACCATGAATCAAATGCAGAAGAAATCACACAATGTAAGAGAGAACCACCAATACTGACAGTTAAAATTATCTTCTCTTCTAACCAGTTAAATCATGACTATTACTACTGTCTTCTGTTAATGTCTCACTCGCAGAAGAAAACAATTTAAAAAAAAAGGAATTTTAAGTCAGCAGCCCACAAACATTTGGTACTATACGTAATTTTAAGATGAAACAATGAGTTGTACAAAAAGAGCAGTAGGTAATACGAAGCTGAGAACTTTTTTTAAAATTGCATGGGTCAAACTCAATGCCATTAATGTGACAGTTCAGATTATTTTTAAATGAAATAAAAAATAATTGCAACAATTTCAGCTGTATTATATTTCTAGGAAATTAATACATCTCTTGTTACAAACACAATGTCAAAAGAGTTTGCAAATGCTTATTCTCCAGCAACAGCAGAGGCTGTCAGACATAGCTTACCTGGCATTTCTTTCAAAAACTGGTGAGAAAACTTCAAAGAAGTTTTCTTTTGCTTCACTTTTGGAAGGTACAGAGTTATCAAAAGTTGGATCTATGCTGTTAAATGCTCGTCGTTTCACAGGATCAGATAATATTTCATAAGCTGAAAGTTACCAGACATAAGATGGTAAATTTTTAAAAAGATGTTCTCAGATCTGTGTTTGATCTATCTGTAACGTTCTGTAGAGCTTGATGTTTAATTATTTTAGTGACACCAGAAAGCATTGCTGTCTATTCCTGTTAAACTAAGTAGGAGGAAAACCTTTATGAAAAAGAACACATTTAACCATTAAGATGTAAAAAACCAGATAATATTTAGTTTTATAGCAGTAAATTTTGTTCAGACACTGGGAGTTTGGGCATGACATCTTCAGACTTTTATCCTATACCAGATCCTTGCAGATAAACTGACAAAATGGTCTCCTAAGGCACAGAGTAAAGGCAGTCCCTGAGTTAATGTGTTGTCAGAATGGGCAAGAACAGGAACCATTCATTAGAATTTTTGCAGTTCATGATGAAGTTGTACTGAGTTTTGGATAGAATATAAAACTCCACACAAACTCTCCAAAACATGCAATCACTCCCTGTTTTCCTGTTCTTACACCCCTGCAGTTGAGGAGCATCACATTACTAATATTCTGGAAATCACACAAACTATATCTTCAGTACTCTTTCTCAATGAAGTGTGGAGTTTTACAATGACCACTATTTTTCAGTAAGAATGAAAAAGCAAAGGAATCAAATTTGTGTAGCAATCATTCATGGACTTCTGTGCCTGCACCCCTACCAGAGGACACTGTACCATGAACATTGGATGTAGGAGGTAATAACCTGGAGGACACCTTGGTGCTCTGCTGTTCTGTAAACTGATCTCACTGCACATGTCAGTGGAGAGAGAAGGAATGACAGTGACCACCAGTGAGCTGCTGTCTGCCAGTCTACCCTTTCCCTCTGGGAAAGGACTTCCCTCCACCAACATTCCAAATGACCCCAATTATCCTGCCTCAGTAACCCTTATACCATTTTCCTGATACAGGAAATTCTGTGCACATCTGTTGGTTCCTCTTCCATTTAACAGATGTCCCTTCCACTTACAGATCCCCAGTTCTACTCACACTCTAGTTCCCCAGCTCTGTATCTCCCATGCATTCCTTTGTCAGACCAAGTTCTGAATCAATCTATGTTCTCCCAAGTGTTTTCCAAGTTTTTTCTCCTTGTTTCATTACTGTTTGCTTCTACTCCAGGTCCCCCTTTCCTACAATTGCATTTTAGTATTTCCTTCCTCCAAAATGCTGCCTGGGAGCATTATTCCTTTTCTTTCCTACTTTGTGCTGTCCTTTCTGTTTACCTCTGAACTTGGATTATAAGCAGTTAGGAGGGAAGATTCTATCATATTTTGCTCCGTGCATGTAGAACACAGAACATATTCCTGAATTCCCATGCAGGTAGTTCTCAATATAGTTATCTGACAGTTTCTGACAGGACTTCAGCAGAAAAACTATTTCCTTTGGCAACCTTCATCCTCCTGACAACTCCAAAGGAGGCTGAAAACATCATCTAACATATCTCACACTAACTAGTATGTGTAAGAAAACATTCAGAGAAGGAAGTTCAGAAACACAAATTCCAAGACTTCCTCCTGCTTCAACCTTACTGAGTGGAAATAATTTGTTTAAAATAAATGAAAAAGCCAAGCTCTCAAGCTTTTCTAGAGATGTAAGTCATACACCTAGAACAGGCCCTATAGTTTTGGAATTGGCCAGCAGTGGTGTTCTGGGTCACAGAATCTTTACAGTTGGAAAAGACCTCTAAAATCAGAGTCCAGCCATTAATCCTGCACTGCCAAGTCCAATACTCCAGGCAAGAGGGAAATGTTATTCACTTGAGTACACTTGCTCATCTGTGGGCAAAAATGAGCAGCTGAAGAAACTGATGACCTGGATCAAATCAACACATGTTCTGTTGTCAGAGCAAGCACATTAGAATTCAGATCTTCTGACTGCTGTTGGTGCCTGTGGGGGATTGCTCCATGGCTCACTAGTTTATCCAAGGTATGAGGCCACCTCCAGAGGTTCATCTGTGTGTGCACTGCTGTAAGTGTCACATTTTGTAACAATTTGGCAGCCAAACATCTGTCAGCTGCACTCCCATTCTGCTTCTACCCACTGGGAAGTTACACCTAATGTGATCTATTGATGCAGTGTACTAAAATGGAAAAAGAATTTCCCCAGCTGTTTAGTCATTGATAATTTCTTAAAATCCTAATGAAGCACAACAAATACATTTCTGATGATCAAGTAGATTGAGAGAATATCTAACAAACGAGATCAATTGCTTACCTTTAGTTATGCAAGTAAAATAATCGTTATCACCTTCTCCTATCTGTTCCCCTGCAGCTTTTCGCTTGTCCGGATGATGTTTCAAAACCATGGATTTATCTAACACATAAATGCATTACAGTTAGAAATGCTTCATCAGAAACAGTTTCAAACTACGAAGTAATACAGTAATTCCAATTTCTCTAGTTCGAAACTTAAATAAAAATATAAACCAAGTTGTCAGATATGGCAAAAACAGAAGTTAATGAATTTTCTTGACTTAACACTATAGTTAGAGTTTACATTACTTCATCTTTGCTGGCACATAACCACAACTTAGAAACTATATTCTCTATTTCACCTCAGCATCTGAAGAAGTCTCTGAGACTTATTCTACTATTACACTGAGCAAAGTGCTTTAGCATCTATATGTGTACAGTTAGCTTCATAACTGAAAAAATAATTAATGTAATTTTAGTTGTTACTTCTAATGAAAAACAAAATAGTTCAGGTAAAATAAAAATTGTATTCTATCCCTTTACTGAAGTTCTGAACACGATCCAAAGTGAAATTTAGCAAGAAAACTACAGCCTATAAATGCTGTAGTGCACTTCCCCATGGCTAACACTGAGCAGACACACAAGACTTTGGGTTAAATTCTCCCTCTACTCAGGCCTTGAATCCTAAGGCACAACTGGCACATACAGAGAGAGCATCTACTGAAGGTGCTACCAAGGTTGTCTTGGTGTTTAAAAGGTAAAACCAGATTTTAGACCAACTTCTTTGCCAAAAGATCTTGCCGTATTACCTTACACCACACACCGTACCTTCTTGGTTCTCTCTAAAATACCAGAGAGAAGATACCATGCAAGCAGTTACAGCAACCTGTCTCCTGAGAAATAGATCAGAATCCTTCTTAGAAACAGGAAAGCACACTATACACATGTGGCAAAGGCTCACATCTCTACAGCACCATGGAATAACAGAGTGCCCTCCAGAGAGAGGCTCTGGTTCTTGTTCAGAAGATCAGTGAGATTGCTGACCACCACCAAAACAGGTGCTGTTCTATTCCATAGCAGCAAATGCTCCACAGTGGTGTGGAGCACCTGCTTGAGTCAACATGATTTCCTGGGTATGTTGGAAATTCACTGATTTCCACCCATTTTCATTTGGGAGTGTCTGGAGACAGTGATTCTTACTGCACCAGCACAATTATACAGGCAATTGTTCACAAGACCTGTTCACAAAGCCATCATCTAATCCCAGAAAGCCTACTGAACAATCTTCAGAGTATTTTAAAATCTTCCTCCACTAAATATTTGCATCCCACTTGCAAAGTCAAGCACACTGCTTTCCAGAAATAAAGTTCTGAAGCCCAACATGCTCCATTCCCATGCCACAGCCACACTAGCATGACTGTTAACAGCAGACTTTTCGTAAACATTCAGCAGGAGTAACGTGGCAGCTCAACACTCTCAGGGGGGCTGCAAGGGAACCTCTGGGAACACATGGGACAGCCTGTTCTTCTGCCTTTCACTAAGCCTGACTGCACACTCAAAAACATAGACATCTATAGTTACACTCTCAAGGCTGTTGAAAAATCACAGGCCAGGAAGCTGAGATGTGAAAGTTTTTAATTCCCTAGATTCAGGCTTCTGGATTTCAGAGCAGTGATATGAATTTAAAAGGATGGTAAGCAACACAAATCAAACTTTTAGGCCTGGGAAATAGTAAAAAACCTTGTTCACAACATGCAGGTATTTTCACTGGAAACCAGTTGTGTACATCTGATAAAAAGGTTATGCTTATGAGAGAAGGGTACTTACGAGCTGCTTTTATTTGTTTCTGAGTAGCCCTGTATCGTATATTTCCCAGTCCAAGAACTGCATAATGGTCCTGATTCTGAGAGAAAAGAACCAGAATCCCTAATAAACACTCATAAATACAACCTAAACACCACAACACATGCAGAAATCCAGTTCTCCTCCCCATCTCTTAAAGGCAAGAGAAAGAATTCTTCCCTCTCTCAATAAGTATTGGGAAAAGACTACAGGAACAACTGTCATAAATTATTGAATAATTACTGAATAACTGAATATCAATAAAGTAAGCCACTGACACAGAAAGCCAAGTAGCTTAATCTAAATTGGATTGAAGCACTAGAAAATTCACTTATTGGAAAATTGAACTGCTGTTGTTAATATTAAAGAGTAAAAAAGTAACTCCAGAATAAAGGAGATGGTGACAGGGAGAAGATACACTTAATACTTTCAGGTAGTAAAATAAAAAGCCACAGCTCAAAACTAAGATCTTATCCTGATGTGTTTGCCTTCACACACCAGATATTATGGTAAAGTACACAAACTGATTCAGATGGGTGTAGGAGGGGAACAGGAAGGAGATCTTTAGCACCTGGGCATGGCAAATAACCTTGATGGGCAAAACTAGTTAACAGTAACCGGTATTGACTGAATACCTTCCAGTCCTTTGGGTCAAGAGTTTTTAACATAGGATATTCCTCAAGCTGCAGTTCTTCATCTCCTGATTCTTCAGAAAGCTCCTTCTCATCTTCTAGCTCCTGGAAAGAGGCAGAAACATTTATGTTTCTCCTCTTAATAAATGCTTCAAACCATCTTCCCACAGGTTCCACTTGACAGAGTACTGATGCTATAAGCAAAAACATAAAAGCAACTTCACCTTCTGTGGTTTCCTTTTTTTTTTTTTTTTTTTAATTAAACCCCCATCAAAACCCACAAAAGTGCAGCATCACACAAGGTTACAGATCGCTAAATCGTCTCTTTGGCTCTATATACACCAGAGTGTAAAAAGCAGCACACGTGCCCATCAGACGGGACCTCCCAACGCTTCGCCGTGCGCTCACATCTGGAAAGGTGCTTTCGAGTTAAAGGAACACGCGTGTCAAACGATATTAAATACAGTCCTATTGGCAGCGGAGGAGGCAACCGCGGCAGCGATATTAAATTTGGATTGATCTTCCCCGCGTTCCCGCTCCCCCTTCCCAGGCCACTCCCTCCGGCAGCGAACCCAGACTTGTTGCTCGCACACGGGCTGAAACGATGCCGGCGAAGGCACAGCACGCGAGACGGAGACAATTAAAGTCAAATAAACAGGAAAGTTCTTCGAGACCGGCCAATTTCCCAGCTCCGGCGCCCAGGCGGGCGCTCGAGGGCGGCCTTTCCGCGGCGCAGGCCCCGCCGGCCCGCGGTACCTACCGGCCGAGAGCGGCCTGGTGACGGCCGAGCGCTGCCCGTCCCGCGCGGGGCCGCGCAGCAGCGCCATGGCCGCGGCCTGGGCCTGCCGGGGGCCGGGCGCGTGGGGCGCCCCCAGCGCTTCCGGGGCGGCGGCGGCGTGCGGCGCCATAAGCGGCCCGGCCGGACCTGCCCGGGCCCCGCGGGCCCCGCCGCGACCCCGCCGCTCCCGCGCCGCCCCCGCGGCCAGAGCGGCTCCCGCGGGGCTGTACCGGCGCCGCCGCCCCGGGCCGCGGGGTGGACCGGGGGCGCCGCGCGGGACTCCCCCCGGCGGCCGCGGCGCCGGGGGGAAGAAGTTGCCTTGGCGCGGGCCGCGGTGCACCCTGGTTTGTGTTCCGGGCGGAAGCGGCGCGGTGCTGCGTAAGGCGGGTGGGCGCGATGCCGGATTACCTGGGAGCCGACCAGAGGAAAACCAAGGAGGAGGAGAAGGAGGACAAACCCATCCGCGGTGAGGGGCGATGGCGAGGACACTCTTAAGAGCAGCGCCCGGGGCGGGAGTGGGGCGGCGCCGCCGGCGGCCATGTCGGTGCCAGGAGCGGCGGGGCTGGAGGAGCGGCGGAGGAAAAAAGGAATCCTAAAAAGGATTAAGAATGTTCCTAATGCGCGCTTAGGCGCTGCGGCCGCCGCCCTGGGGGTGTCCCCCGTCCCGACCCGGAGCTCGGGCTCGGGCGGTGCCGCCGCCGGCCGGGAGGGAAGCGGGGCCGGCCGGGCCTCACGTAAACACGGCTGTGAGGGGCCGAGTCGGGGACGCCGAGGGAGAGCGGGGAAGGGCCTGAAGGGCCCATCGGGGGTGCAGAACACGCACCGTGTGCGGCTGGCCCGGGGAGCCGCCGTGATCCTCACGGGAAGAGGGGACGAGCCAACCGCCTTTCAAGTCTGGTTCTTTCACAGAAAGGTTCCTAAAATATCGAATTTCCTCATCGTGAGAGAAAAAAAAATGCCTTTTGTGGTTTAATACTTAATTTTATACTTAAAGTGTCAAAAAAAACATGACACAATAATGGTACGCCTCCGTGAAAGGAGACTGAGGTGAGGTGGGGGCTGGTCTCTTCTGCCGTGCCCGCAGCGAGAGAAATCGAGGAAATGGACTGAAGGTGAGAAGGGGAGACTCGGATTAGATATTAGGAAAAAAAAAAAAAAGCAGGTTGGGTGATCAGACATTGTAATAGGTTGCCCAGGGAGATGGAGTCATCATCCCTAGGGGAGTTTAAGAGGCGGCTGGATCTGGTGCTGCGTGATGTGGTTTCGGGGTTACAGGGGCAGGGCTGGGTTGATGGTTGGACTTGATGATCATGAAAGTCTCTTCCAACCTTGATGGTTCCATGATAATTTCTTTCTCTTGCCGGGGGCTTCCCGTGTGCTGCCTCTTTCGTTCGGAGTTCGGGAAGCAGGAGAGGGAAAGCGGCAGAGATTTCCGAGAATGCCGGCACAGTGTGAAAGTTGGCGGTTACTCCTCATGTTTAAACTTATTTTGGATGTGGATTTTTATTTCGTGTTAGTAAATATTTAATAAAGCATCTGGAAGCACAAGCAGTGCAAAATGTAATTAATGGTGGACTTCGAAGTGTTCCCATTCAAGAAAGATTTCTAAATTATAGCAACAGAGTGTTCAGTAGCTATAAAAATAATCAATGGGGTGGTACAAATAGTCAGGAAAGAAGTACGTATCAACATAGAAGGTCTTCAGAATCCTGTATAACACATGCTGCACCCAGATCACCAATGCTGTGTGGTTTGGGCTCCATCTGTCTTAAAAAGAGTGGAATTAGACAAGAGAGGAAACAGGGATGGGAAGGGAAAGGGGATGTTGAAAGTCTATTAAATGGCAAGTGATGTGAGACTGGTGTGGCAGAGAATGGCCCTAGCAGAGTTGTATTTTTCTTAGTTAACAGAGAGGGGTCGCTGGAGCCACCTCTGTGCAGAGACATCGCTAGTGGAAAGTGGTGACAGTTTTTCACTGATGCTTTCTTTAACATCTCGAAACAAAATGTTAAAAAGATGAAGTTGTGATATCTTCCATCCCTTTTTTGAGCAGTCATAGTCTGGTAAACTACTCTGAGTTAAGCAGAGTTGAAGTGGCTTGCTTGCTATGAACTCTGAGTGGTGTAAGTTTCTGGACTGAAGAGAGTAGTTGGAGACCCTGTTTCATTTTTCTTGTATATCTGATGCTTTTTTGTTCCACTTTGATTCAGTGAAAAGTGAAAACTCAAAAGAATCTCTCCAAAATACATGTTTTGATCTTTTAGCAGCAGAATCAATACAGCTGGCTTTGTTTTCAGTACTGGAAGCTAAGTCTCTCCTGTCTTGTTTCAGCTCTTGATGAAGGAGATATTGCCTTGCTGAAAACATATGTAAGTAGCACACACATGTGGGAGTGTTAAAGACACAAAGCAGTTTCTGTGGGGAATACAGTGCAGGAGTGGAGGGAGGGGTGTGCACTTAGCAGGTAGAGAGTAACTGCTTCTCCTAGTGCTTGTCTCTCCTGCCAAAATCTTCCCTCCTGTTTCACCTTCCAATGAGAAGGCCGCAGCATGCAATAAATATAAATAATCCTGGGTTTGTTAACTTGGAAGTGATTAAGAGTTCATTTCTCTATTTTTGGTTTGTATCTCATCACTGATTGCCATAGGGGTATAACAGCCGGGGCTTTACTAGGGCTTTTTCACTGGCCAGGTTTCTTGGTTTATGAAAAAAATAACTTTAAGACCCCTCCTGCCACCAAATAGACTTGCTTTTAGCCATCATGTTGAAAGAACATAACACTGGGAGGCACTTCCACAGACAATAAGGCTTAAAATGCCAATCTGCCTTTTCCACTGGGAAGTACAGTTGATTGCCAAAGAACTCTTGAAAGATGAAACTTGCAGCTTAGGTATGTTTGGCGGAAGTCTGAATTTTGTTGATAGCAAGACTTCTTTACAAAGCACTGAAACACAGCTGTACCCACTGCAGCTTCTTTTTTTTTGTTGCCAGTGGTCTACAAAAGAGATATTGTAAAGCAAATCCAGGTCTGAATCTGCCTGTGTTAGGCAGATCTGGATCAAAAAAAAACATTTTATCATGAGCAAGAATTATGATTTGCCCATTGATCCTTCTACTGTCCTCTGTGGATGATGGAAAGGTTGGGTTAGGCAGTTAAAGCACTTGTACAGATGGTTTTCAGAAAGTGTATTTAGACTTCTCTGTGTATATGATTTTACTAAGTCTTTTTTTTAAACTTGAGAAGAAATAGTTTGAAAAAGTAAGGCTGAACAGGTTTACAAGAAAAACAAATTATTCAGGTTTACAAATGTGGAAAATTTCCACCTTCCCAGTTGGTCATTTGTGTGTAGCTGCACATCACTTTTGCAAACAGAAATATTATTACTGGAAGTTAATTCTGTCTTTTTTGGCTGTCATCAATGGTTGGCTGTTGTACCAAGACAGTCTGTTGAACATCTTGATGTGTGGGAGCTCTTGTCATTTTTTCCTAAACATGAGGTAATTTGACTTACGAAATCCATGTGATATTCCTTTTCCAGGGGCAGAGCACGTACTCAAGGCAGATCAAGCAAGTAGAAGATGATATTCAACAACTGCTTAAGAAAATCAATGAGCTCACTGGTATGTTTTTGTCTTAGAAAGATTTCAATAGAAGAGCCACAGATACCAAAACAAGTGTTGTAAGAAGTTGATTTCCAACAACTTCTGCCTTGTTTTTTGTTGTTATTTTTATCAAAAGAACACAGTTCTTTTGAACAAGATTTTTGCTTGTTAGGTGATTTTTTCAACTGGGCAGGACTACATCTGATTCTGTAATTTTGTACTTTAACACATTTTTAATCAAAACTGTGGATTTTATACCTAATGTTGGTATGAAACAATTGCCCCTTTCTGTTACCAGATAATGAAGTAGTAATAACAATAACAATTAATTTGTTTCCTAATTTTTCTTTCACTGGTGTATGTTTTTTTGCCCTGTTGCTAATCTTGCAGTGGCTTTCAGTTCTGCCAGGAAGACCACAATTTCTCTTGTAAAATAATCTCAATTCTTCTAAATACATCAGGGAGATGGTACTTGTTACTTGCATGTTTTGGAAAATTTATGGGGTTTTCATCTGTGTGAATCCCTTAGTTTTTGATACTTTGCATTGGAGCTCAGTGAAACCACTTGAGAGTTTCACTACTTTAGTGAAATGCACCGTTATCTACTATAAGTGCTCTATCCTGCTGTAATCATCCCCACACTGCAAAATTATCTGAGGGGGTGACCAGGCTGGGATTTGAATGTTCAGCTGGTGTGGTCATGTAGGCACTTTCCTTAGGAGACTTGTTTTTTAGGAAATCCATCAAAGATATGTCTATGTGTTGTTTTGGAGGTCTTTCAAAAAGCTTCCTGCAGGGTTATCTCTAAGGTTTTGGTGTGGGAAGGATGGCTGACATCCCAGTTAGCTGCTTCCTCCTCAGCTTGTTTGTGCTGCACGCAGGAATCAAGGAATCCGACACTGGCTTGGCTCCTCCTGCCCTTTGGGATCTGGCTGCAGATAAACAAACTCTCCAAAGTGAGCAACCGTTGCAAGTTGCAAGGTGGGAGCACTCTTATCCTTCCAGTAGAGCGCCATAGTGTTAAAAATCTGATTTATAGCTTATGTGTGTACTTCTTTTAAAAAATAAAGTTCATATTGTGCATATTGGAAATGCTCTTTACCACCAAATCATAAAGTAACTATGATTGTGTGTGATGTATTTCATACTTGTACTTACTCCTGCAGTTGTTGTATGATGCTGTAATGGTGTAATGACAAATACAACAGGTATTCTGTTGTATTTGGAAAATGTGATTCTCTTGATGCTTATGCAGATAGCAAACAGTTTGCCTGCCTGGAGGTGCAATTGTGTTTGTGTGTTAGGTGCACAAAGATCATCAATGCAGACTCTGAGGATCCCAAGTACATTATCAATGTCAAGCAATTTGCCAAGTTCGTGGTGGATCTCAGTGACCAGGTGGCACCTACTGACATAGAAGAAGGCATGAGAGTTGGGTATGCAAAGTCTTTGTGTTCTTGTGAGTCTTCCTGCAGACTGAAGCTTTCACATGTTGTAGTTCAACAGCTCAACAAGTCCTCATTTCCAGTTTTTGCAGTGGTTGAGTTTACACCACTAATGTCTTTCTCTTGGATGACAGTAACTCACCTGTATGCTCTGCTGGAATCTTGTTTTGATGTTCTTTTGACAAAAATTGACAAAACTCACGTGTCATTGGACAGAAACCTTTCATTTTGGGCCCCAGCAGTCCCAGCTTTCAAGGAGCGTGTGTAGGCTCCTTCTTTGGCACTCTGCGGTTACACTCAGGGCAGCCAGAGGACATAAAACCTGTTACTTTAAGAGTCAGTGTATTGCCAGCTCTGTGGGATATTTTGAATGTTAATTTTCAAAATACTTTGGAATTAATAGTTTTGGAAACCTTAAAATTTTCTGCAGAAAGAATTCCAGTATCTAGCCTACCTGACTGTTAGCTTTCAGGGCTGGGCTCTCTTGATGCCAGAGAAAAGAACAGTTCAAGAATTCAGCTTCTCATTTACAGAGTTGTTTCTACATAACACTTTACTTAGCCAGTGCTAAAATAATAGTCTTTATGCTTCCTCACCAGGGTGGACAGAAACAAGTACCAAATCCATATCCCCTTGCCTCCAAAGATTGATCCCACAGTCACCATGATGCAAGTGAGAGTTGCCTTTAATTACTTTGATGTAGCTTTATCTTGTGATTCCTTTTGCTGGATTTTGTTGTGGGCTGTTGAAAGCCCGTAGAGATTTGCAGCACCAGGCTAGTAACTGCTCACTCACCTCTTTGCTATGCAGGTAGAAGAAAAACCTGATGTCACTTACAGTGATGTTGGTGGCTGTAAAGAGCAGATTGAAAAGCTGAGAGAGGTGGTCGAAACGCCTCTGCTTCACGTAAGTAACCTCCAGATTGATGCTTCAGTCACTTTGGAAGTATTCTGGTCATCTGTTAGCATCTGAAAAAGCAAGAAAAGACAATGCTGTTAGCATTCGAGAACACACATAATTACAGATTAATTATTTGCAGGTGCTTTATTGAAGTGTGGGAGTTAGGGGTATAAGCAACCCAAATCTAGCTCCATCATCTTTGTCCAAAATGCACATATTTATACAATTTCAGCTATAGCAGTAATCACTATAACAACCTTATCAATACTGCTTCATTAACATTGCTTCATTAACTTTATCAGTATTGCTTCATTAGAGTTAGCTCATCCTTGTACGAACATGTATGAATCTTATCTTTGGCTGGGTATCTTAGAGACCCCAAGTACCAATTCCTGTTACCATAAACATTTTAGCTTGCTAGACCATTCCTAATACCAAGCATACTTGCAGCCTACTTCTACATGATTTTCAGAAACATTTTTAGAAACATTTAACCCCATAGTAGCAATGTCAAAAAAAAATTAAGTAAGCAACTTAATGAAAAGAAGTCAGGTTTTACCAAGTGAAATCCAGCCCAGCCTTGTTTATGTTGCTCTTCATTAATGATTTCCTGAATTTGCATATACACTTTGATGCACATAATCTTTAACTTGCACATAACCTTGCCTTCTGGCTCCCTTTGTTACAGCCTGAAAGATTTGTGAACCTTGGAATTGAGCCTCCCAAAGGAGTGCTTTTGTTTGGGCCCCCCGGCACAGGCAAAACCCTCTGTGCCCGTGCTGTGGCTAACAGGACTGATGCCTGCTTCATTAGGGTGATTGGATCTGAGCTGGTGCAGAAATATGTGGGAGAGGTAAGAGCAAGTACTTGGTGGAGTGTGGAGGGGTTTGCAGATTTCCCTGGTGAGTACCAGATACCACATGGGAGCGAGGGATGGATGTACTTGGAAGCTGCAGGTGCAGGGGGCAGAAGCTGTCAAGACAAGTCACTGTAGATCAGGCAGTGGTGACATAACCTCAGCTGTGCTGTCACTGATGAGAGGGATTTTTCAGTACAGAGTTCAATCTGCAGTTCAGGAGGACTTGAGTTAAAATTCTGCTCCCAACTCTGCCACTTACTTTTCAGCTGGTCCTGAGCTAAATGACTTAATCTGTACTTCTAAGAGCAGTAATTTTTCTCTCCTTTATAAATTGCTTTAAGCTTTGTACTTGTCCCATTATATATGTGAACAAATAAAAAGAGTTTTCTCCTTGGAAACTTAGAAGTATTTAGAAGCATGAGAAGTTTGATGTTGATAGTTTTCCTTTAACGTGCCTCAAATCTCTAACAAAATCTTGATTTTTTGATTTTAGGGAGCTCGAATGGTTCGTGAACTCTTTGAAATGGCCAGAACTAAAAAAGCTTGCCTTATATTCTTTGATGAGATTGATGCCATTGGAGGTATGTTTGTAGTAGCTACAGTTCTAATCTCCTGTGAGAGCTTCCAGCTTTGCTTGTAGTTCTGTATCTGGATTGCTGCATTTTAAGAGAAGTGCTTGTAAATACTGAGTTAGCAAAACTTCTCCCAGCACACCCCATGTCCAGGAAGCTGTCAGGAAGTGGTTTATGCAGGCCAGATGGGAAGCCATTTTTGCACATTTGGAGCATCCAGATTAATCGAACTTTAATGAAGAATCTCTGTATTTTGTTTGCAGAAAAGTCCCATTAACTTAAATCCCCTTCAGCTTCTGGACTAGACTCCATGTCTTTATTACTTCCTGAACATTACTCTTTTTTCTCAAAAGTGCTTAGGTCCTTTGGAAATAGAACAGTTTTTACATATACAGGGGAGAAGGATGATTCTGGTTGAGGGAAGGGCAGAACAAACAAACTATTCCAGCGTCGTGGCCCTTTCATACTAAGGACCTTTTTAACTCATCACACCTCTTTAACTCATCACAAATACTTGTATGCCATTTAAAATAATTTTCCCAGGTGTCCTGTGTTGCAGCCACTGTGACACCTCTGTGTCCATGGCCTGGAACTGCCTCTGCCTCTGTGAAACTCTGTGTCTCCTCCGCAGGTGCTCGTTTTGATGACGGGGCTGGGGGTGACAACGAGGTGCAGCGCACCATGCTGGAGCTCATCAACCAGCTGGATGGGTTTGACCCCCGGGGAAACATCAAAGTGCTGATGGCCACAAACAGACCTGACACTCTGGACCCAGCACTGATGAGGCCTGGCAGGCTGGACAGGAAAATAGAGTTCAGCCTGCCTGATCTTGAGGTGAGAACTCTTTCACTGCCAAGTGGGTTCTGACAGCAGAGTGTTTCTTCAATTAGCACGTCATTGTCTGGAAGTTTATGAGAATCAGCAAATGCAGCACTCTAAAATTATGTGAAACTACATGGAAATATGGGGGATTAATGATGTGCCGAAGTTTTTCCTACACTGCATGGATTCCATCCTGGCTGAGAAGCCATAGTAAGCAGCTGTAATCACTGTATGTTCCTGCTCAACAGAGAAAAATCCTTTAACCAGATCCATAGTTTAGTTCAGAAGTTGGAATGTGTTTTGTTTGGCTCTTTTGAGAGATTTCTTGAGGTACTTCTATGATGAAAGCCCTTTTTAAAGTTACTTTCTTACTTTAGTGTCATGGGCACTTAAGACATTCCAGTCCAGACATGGGAAACTATAGTTGGGCAGCAAGAACTGATGCCTTGAGAAGGCTGACCTAGAACAGAGGCTAGACAGAGGTAAGAATAAAATAGGTATTTATTGAAACGCCTTAAAAGATACACTTTGGGCAGTACAAGAGTCTTGCTGGGGCTACACCCTGTATGGACCTGAAAATGGTCACAAAATGGACGACTGGGTATGAGGTCTCACATTTTTAAAATGTTGGTCCATCTGCATATCTGGGTTAATTGTCCGATCACAGCTTCAGGTTGTGAAGTCCCATCCTTGTTTTCTCTCTTCAGTCCACCCTTGTTTATGCTTTTGGGCCTGAAAGTTGTAATGACTGTCCTTGGTATCAAGCTAGAAAAGGAATTGTTTTGTCTACCTACTCTGTGAAGAGAGCTCACTAACAATATGCAGCTCAAAACTACACACCTAGGCAGCACAGAATATGAAAAATATGAAAGCTAAAACGTAAGGCATCAATACAGGATGTATTTTCCATTTGCCTGTGCTGTGGACACAGCTGCAGGCTGGAGTCATCGCCTCTTTCATGCCATGAACCCCTCCGTTCTCCTCCCTTTCTTTCAGGGGCGAACTCACATCTTCAAGATCCACGCTCGTTCGATGAGTGTGGAGAGGGACATCAGGTTTGAGCTGCTGGCTCGGCTGTGTCCTAACAGCACAGGTAAGCTGAATGTATTTGTTTCTTTACTTCAGCAGTTCTGTGCATGCTCCGTGCCCCCTGGCAGTGTTGAATTGCTTCTCCCTGTCTCTCCCAGGTGCAGAGATCCGCAGTGTCTGCACAGAGGCAGGAATGTTCGCTATCCGAGCACGCCGGAAAATCGCCACCGAGAAGGACTTCCTGGAGGCAGTGAACAAAGTCATCAAATCGTATGCGAAATTCAGCGCTACCCCCCGCTACATGACCTACAACTAATACCTGGGAAGGTTCTTCCTGTTCCCCCAAAACTTTCTCTGGAACAAAAGTCCAAGAGTAGTGATTCTTGTTTTGTTCTTGGAAACTAGAAATAAATGGAGTGTTCCAAACAGTATCTGTGTGTTCATTGTGAGTGTTGTGCTCCAGGGGTGTTGCTGCTGTAGGGAGAAGATCTCAGTGAGGTTACAGAAGCATAACCTAAGCCACAGATGATTCTAAATCAGATACCTGGGCAATGTCAGACATCCAAAGTTTAGATCCCTGGTCACCATCTATACCCCGAAAGTTTAAATCTGAGCAACAGAGGTGCTGGAAGACCCCTGAGTAACTCCAGTGTTTCTGGATGTACTGAGAAATGCTTGTGTGTCCCAAGAAAACGGGAGCTGCTGTGGGAAGGCATGTGTGGTGGTCTGAGGCATTGTCCAGCTTAGGGAATATATGAAGGTACTTTTTTCCCTTCCTTGATGAATGCTCTGGTGCCATTCTTTTTATCTTCAGTGGTTTTTCTATCCCTTTTGCTGAGATTCTTTGTATCATCCTACAAAATAGTAAATGTGTCAAGGAGGAGGAAGGTGTAATTTCTTAGTGGTAAATGATGGAAAATTCCTTTTCCCTGATGGTGCTGTGAGGAGTTTGACATCTCAGTCTGGTGGTGAGCACTTTGATACATTGTATGACTTGTCTGAGATGCTGCTGCAGGCAACCCTGACAGGGGCCTGGTGCTCCATAGCTGAGCTATGGCTGGGAATTGGCCGCAGGCAGCCTTCAAAGGTTAATCTTCTTTCATGAGACGTGTTCCTGTAGGGATAGGTGTGCTCAACAAAAAACAACAGGCTTCCATTTTCCTTTTCTTTCAAGTGTTGCATTAAAGTAGTTTCAGAGTAAGAGCTGGAAAAACTTGAAATACCTGAGTGAAAAAAAATGGTTTTGGGAACTGCTTTGTCTTGGGAGTGAGAGAAGTTTTATTGTCAGTTGTATCAAAATGAGACCCATCAATTTATCAAGTTTAAATTATGAAGCCACTTCTATTTTTTGAAAGTGAAAGTATGTGCAATAGGGAGATTATGCAGCCATGGACTGGTTCAGGATTCTGGTTAGTGTCAGTATCTTGATATGGAAACTTGGGCAATCTCAATACTTGTGTATCATTTCAGGAAGAACATTTTAGGGAGCGATACAAGTTTATTGGTGGGACAGAATGTTTCTTTTTCAGAAAGTAGCATTGACAGCATCTCTATTTACCTGGAGCAGCACTTGAAACAAAGTGTAGCTTTTACTTGAGAAGCATAAGTGAAGTATGGAGAGTTTGGATCTTACCAGATATCCTGAATTCATCTGTGCTCTTGCAAAAAAAGGAGGGGAAAGGAACATGACCCTTATTACTGTGAGGTACCAACCCAGATTGAGGCCATCCGGTGCAATCTGCTGTGGTGGAGCTTCAGCAGCAGGGGAGAGGCACTCCCCTGGCCCTGCAGACAAACTGGAGCTCTGTTACAAGGTTAAAGGACTTGGGGTTGTTTATTCTGGCACTGACAAGCTTAAGGTAGGATTTAACTTGGAGATAGTGGTCTCTTGCTCTGTGCAGGGAAGAGGAAGTGGGTTTCCTTTTCAGGGGCTGGCTCAGGCTGCTAGGGGGAAGCAGTGCTGGTGCCAGCAAAGCACAGGAAGAGATGAGCAAAAGCTGCCAGATTTTATTCTATGAGGTAAGTTAGTTACCAGTACTGCTGGGGAGTTGCAGGAGCACTTGTTCTGCATGGTCTGGGATGTGGGGCTTTCTTGGGCAAAGGTTCTTAGCCCAGCATTTCAGCAGCTCCCCAGGAAGGGCAGCTGCTACTACCAGGATGGGAGATCCAGCTTTAGTTGTATCCCTGTGAGGCCTGACATGGAGAGGGAGGGCTCCATGGAGGTGGCAGAAGTGAGGAGCAGGAAACCAGCACAGCAGGGAAGACCTTGCCTGGAGGTGGAAACCTCTCCTGGCCCCTCCCTTGGCATCAGACACTTTCATGGTAGCCCCCAGCTTGTCCCTCATAGTCTCACCACGACAAAGTGGAAAATTTTGATAAGTGACATCACTTTATTTTGGAAATTGACAGGATTTTGATGTGAACTGAAGAGACTACAGAGTTAAAAACTGAAGCTGCGACAAGCTGAAAGTAGAAAAATATACTGTATGTAGATACAAAGGCCTGTTGAACTAGTTAACATTATAAAATACCAAAAGTTGTTTAAATAAGCACACACAATGTCTTGACATGCATGCACTTCATTCTTTGAACTCCAGCTAAGCAGCAATTTCTGATGCAGAAAGCTTCCCCTCCCTATGGGCAGGGGAGTCTGAGGAAATAAAGTATCTTCCCTGACTTCCCTGGGTCCTGGGAAACAGTTTACCTGAAGCAAGCCTGAGCTGCAACAGAGCCTGGAGTATTACATTCTGTGATCAGAAGAAGTGAGGAAGGAGTCTGAATTCCTTATGCACGGCCCCTGTGATTTGAGGGTGCTGAACGAAATGGCACTGATGCCCCACTTGCCCTGTGTTGTTAAAATAACCTACAGAGAAACACTTTTATGTTCCTGCCTCTGCTGAGTTTCACAGTGACTGCTGTGAGGGAAACAGGGGCACTGAAGATTTCTTTAGCATGGTTTTACTCTCACACCTTAAGTGAGGCAGTACCACAGTCGACAGGCTGACAATAGAAAAAGAAATCCCATGCTACTGTTTCTTTTAAAAAACCCAAACATGTACCATTTTTAAGTTCCATTGAACTCCATTTCTCAAAGCACTTAAAAGCTGAGGCAGAAGCAGCAGTACTGGGAGGAAGATGGGCAACAGAAAAGTACCTTTTTTTTTTAGGACCACTGAGACTTTAGACCTTGCTTAAATTTCCATTCCAGATTAAGAGACTGCATTTAGGGCATCAGTTCTTAACTTAAACAGGCTTCATTCCTGTCTTAAACCATTTTGTCTTCAAACTTAGAAGCTAAATTAAGTTTAGCTTAAAATCACTCATGTTCTTTTCTAGAAAGCCTAACAGTATGGTACTTGCATTGCCAAAACTGATAATGTAATAATTAAACAATGAGTTTCTGACTTGAAGTTCACTTAGAGATCAATGAAGAACTGGGTATAGTTGAGACAGGTTAGGTGTTTTTAAAGAAATAACTCTACCATCCAGGTTTAAAAACAGCAGCAGCTAAATGCCACCTGTGTGAATTCATTAATCCAGCTGGCAGATTATTATACATTGTATGAATCTGTTGTATGTAGATGTTGGCATCAGGCTTTAAAAGTCATCTAAGAAAGTTCTTTAAAGACACTGGTACAGTGTATTGCACTTGCAGAACAGCTATCTCCTGCAAGATCCCACTCACAGTGAGTTAAAGTGCCCATTTTCTCAACAGGAATAGGAATGTCACCTTGTCCACCAGATTTTGATTGCAGCAGAATACACTGAATTTTTTTTTTTGCATAATTTTGTGCTTGTGTATTATTGGAAGGCTATACCCTGTTCGAAAGGAAAAATTCAAGAGCATGAAGGCTTCATTTCCTTATCCACTCTTGCTACAAAAAAGAAGCACCACCCCATACCCGCAGATACAAACAGCCTCAGGCTCTCTTCAAAGTGTGCAAATTGAATATTCAGAAAGAGTCTCCACCAGCATAAATCTGGCTCCCATTCTGCTCAATGCCACTCTTCAAAGGTTGGAGTCAGCCTTTGCAGCAGACCCATGTTTCACTTGGCAAGCAAGGACAGCGTCGTGAATACTGTGAAACACCAACTCTCTTGTTACACTTCCATCAAAAAAATTCAGTCTTGTCAGCTCATCCATGACAGGGCCTGCAAAACAAAACCCAAACATGGCATCAGCACATACATTTAAGTACAGAGATGGAAGACAATGGCAGGAATGGCAGGAAGAAGATGAGAACTTGTTCTATTGTTTACTAAAAAATTTGAAATAGCCAGGTGCATCGCATGCTACTTATACTCCAAACAGGTAATTCTCTTATGCAGACATAGACAGAGGCCAATTCTTGGCAGAAGATGCTACAATCCCAATTATCAGATATGGGAACATTTCAGGCCTTTTTCCTTATTACATTACTGCTATGATTTCAAGATACTAAGTTCAGTGTGGCATTCCCAACTTGCCAGCTGGAAGAAATGGAAGCAGGATCCTCACAGAGCTCATTTCATCAGTGCTCTACTTTCACTAAAGTTAAGGCTCTAATGCACATGGGCTTGCTTTTTCTCAAATCCAATTTTATGTAAAGTGCTGGTACTACTGAGGCACTACTGGCAGCAGGAAATTCAGGAGCAGAGGGAAGGAGATAAAACACAACCTGTCCCAAAATGCTCACAAAAAAAAAAAAAAAAGTCTCAACTCACCACTACAGCTGGAAATGCAGACATAGACACCAACTTCTTTGTATTCTTTTATAATCTACAACAGAGTTAAGCTGAAGTTAAATGTAGATAATACATCATCATACACATCACAGTTCTGGAAGCCCAATACTGTGAAAGCTGCAGATTATACATTCCCCAGTATTCAGCTACAATTTACAGAATTAAACCAGTGATTAGGTGAGATACTGGAGCATATTTGAGCAGGCAGTTATGTCTCATGCTGACACATTCCTTATTAGGTATCTGAAAAGCTTTCTGGGGAAAAAAAATCCTACTTACTGCTTTTAGTGTTTTTGCTCCAACTGAATCCACAAAGTTCACTGGGGTGAAATCCAGAATTAGAGAATGAATATTCGTTTTGGGCTCCACAAAATGTTCATGCTCATCATGAACATCTGTGTCTTGTACATTAGAATCTTCAAATTTTCCATTCACAGGTAAGTCATCACTTGCTATCTCATGTTTTACTCTTGCTTCTACGTCATTAGTCTGGGAGAGAAGATGAATAAAGCTTAAAGGCAGTCAATGCTTTTTCAATATAAATCCCCTTGCTCCCCTCACTCATGTGTTCTTTAAGCCTTTAAAAGGTGACAAGCTCCTGGTCACTACAGAAACTAACTTGACATGCACACACACTTCCATGTCTACATCAAAGTTTGTTCTCTTATGCCCAGCCTTTTTATGGTCACACATAAGCAGCTTAAAGCCGTTATCTCAGGACTGAATTATCCATTTCCTTCAAACACTGACACCTGATCATCTTTACTTATACATTTTTACTCCATTTCCTTGTCTTATTCCTGGCTGATTCCATCAAGACCTATATATTCAAAATAAAGAACAGCAAATGGGCTCTCAATTTTGGCCTTTTTTAGGTCTCCCATGGTAAAATCACACACTCCAGCATGGCAATGAATTTAAACATGCATAAAAGTACAAGCATGTTCCAAATAAACCTTCTCAGTGTATCTTGGCCATACCAGGATTAGCAGAGGGAATGGCACCTTCTTGTTACAGGGGCTGCTAATTAGAATTAATTTTATCATATCTTATTCCTACATTATTATTCCAAGTGTGTGGAGAAGGGCAGAGGCAGGGTGCCTTTGATTTCTACCAACACCACCGGTGAGACACAGCATGACAGTGTGGAGAGTTTCTGTGCTACTCTGTGCTACCTGAATGCAATCAAGGTCCAACACAATTATCCAATACAGCAGTGAGTCCCTATTCTTACACTGTCCCTTCAGCCTCCTGTCCCCACTGCACAGCACTTGGTCCCTAAGCAGCACTCCCTGTATAAAACACAAGAGTGGTAACACGAAAGCAGCCTGTATGCTGATAAAGCAGAGGTAAATATTTACCGAAGAGCTCGTGAGCTTCAGCACAGCTTTCTTTCTTTGTTCATTTGCTGCCTTTATCTCCCTGGCATGGCGCTTCTGGGCTTTTCTCCTTGCTGCTAATAAGGCACCAGGGTGCACTCCAGTCTGTCAGGAGAAGAAAGTATGATCAGAGGCGATTCAGCTTGTTAGGATGGCACTGGAGTATCAATTTGCATTGACTTGATCACTGCCATAAATTTAAACAAGCCTGCATTTTCCAGCTTCCCTTGGTGGGGGTGAGAACAGTGTAAAGAAGAAATCATCTTGGAAAGCACTGTGTTAACAAGATGAGGGAAAGATGCATCTCATTTTTTTCTTGAAATCAGAGTGTCGTGTTTCAACCAAATGCCGATTGGAGTGCAGAGAGCGAAGGGGAGAGAAGTGAAATTGGGCAACAATCACTATTATCTCTTGCTTTGTGAGGGCAAGTACCACCCACCTGTTTTGTATAAGACTCTCCATGGGAGCTACAGAAAAATGTTCAGAAGTTAGTACAGGTGCAGGTATCACTGGGTCAGGTTCTGCTGTTGCCACTGGCACCCAGTGAAAGCAGGGGTGACACAGGCAGTGAGGTACACCCTGCGTGCAGGTCATCTGATGCCCATGAGAGGCACTAAATTCCCACAGTATTCCACGGTCTTACACTGCAGGAAAGTTAGTTACCCAACAAGGAAACTTTTATTGCCATTTTGTTTTCAGCTCAGCAACTAGTTTTCTGCTGAAAAAAAAAGGTTTGACCGGTTTGTGCTCTGCACCCACCACTTGTAATTCACAAGCAGTCAGTATGAAGCTACACTTTGTCTGTTTATTCCCTCTCACCATGCTGTTGCTTCCTAAGATAATTTGTAGCTGGCTGGATCATCACCTTCTCATACTTCACAGATCACCAGGGACAGCAGGCTGAGAAACACTGTGCTAAGGACTACACTAAACAGCTGAAAGATGTTTCAGAATCCAGTTTGAATTTTCAGGACACAGACATGAAATAATTTACTTTACTCACCTTTTTCTTCAGTGCAGTTGTATATGACTCAGTATTAGCAAAATAAAGAGATGTATTAGCTTGAAATATTTTGATTCCAGGATATTCTTTAACCTAAGGAAAATATTGGATGTGCACAGTTAAACAGAATAAAAGCCTCTGTGTGATCACAAGACATATGAACATGCAGCAGTGCAACAACCAACCCTGGATGGCTCTCAGCATGTTACAGGTAAAGAAGGCTGGCACTGCTGTAAGCAAAGGCAACCAGGAGATTAAAAACCTTCCACTTTCCCAGTGTAATTCTGCACACTATCAATGCCTGGTAACATTTCTCCTTCTATATTGCACCAAAATGTACAGCCATAAAAAAAAAATTAAATATTTGCAGTTCTCTGATGTTGCTATTTGCAATTGGTATTACCATGAGGAAACCATGTGCTCCCAGAATTGCTTCCTTTTAGCCTCCCTTTCTACAGGCAGAATAACTTATTTCCCTCTTTATCTCTTTTTTATTTTTCTTGACCCCAGGCACCAAAAAAAACAACCTTTCAAATTTTTGGTTTTATCCATACCTTCAGAAAGGTCTTGATATTCACTTCTCTCCCCTACTTTAAATGCAGTCATCTCTAAACAGGCTGAACTGTGACATTTTGCATGCAAATGAGCTGGCCAGCAGCAGAGACCCAGCCTGCCATATGCTGCCAACCCCACCTTTACCCAGGAGGAAATGCTGACTGCATTCAGTGTAACAGAAATGGAGTCTCTTCTCCTTTGCATACAGATATAAATGTGTGCACCCATACTCCTGCTTTGCATCGTATTTAAAGCAGACCTGCATTATCTTTTTCCATATGTTTTTATAGACTGGTTCCTCAGTAAAGGAGGATGTACCTTTCATAGCAGCATCTCTGAGAACATAGCAGAGCGTGCAGAAAATTGTAGCTGCTATTTTGGAATACTCATTGTTTATATCCACTGCACTGACAAAATGTAATTCTTTCATCAACTTTTTGTTGACCAAAATGACATTTATGAGAAGCTAAGTGCATGGTGAGCAATTGTTCCATTAATCACATATATTTAATGAGCAGGGGATAGGTGGGATGCTGTTTTCAACAGTATGTGCAATTCTGAAGAACATACAAGTTTGGATCCTGGGTTCCATGGATTCCATGCACTACTAACTACTAACACAACTAAAGAAGGTGGCCTGGTATGCACTTGTGTACACAGCAGGTTTAGCAGTGCTATTCCTAAACACTCGGACAATGGAACTAGTATAAAAGTACTTTTCATCACCACCTGGTGAAAGGTACCTGCAGTACAAAGAGCTTGCATTTTGAACAAAACAACTTTTACTACTAAACCCAAATTTCTTTCTTTCCTTTTAACACAGGTGAATGCTCAGCAGCCAGCACTGCATGTGTGTGCAGTGTGGTAGGGCAAGGCAGCAAACTGCCACAGCTGTCTTTGCTCCACTGAATGAAAGTACTCAATGCAGAAGAGCACATTCCTACCTCTTCGTACTCTTCCACATCACAGTAGATGTCAGTGTTAGGAACCTGACCAAGGATTTTGTATTCAGGCCTAGAGAGAAAGGAGACAAACATTTCTGTATTATCATTTATAAAGTGGAAAAATGGGTGTTTAACACAGACTGAAACTTATTTTAAATGGTCATTCTGCAGGGCCTGTCTGGTACAGGATTATCTAAACATGATTAAATGCAGTTTATGGCATAACACAATTATAAGAAAGTTTGTTTCTGTTAGTGCAAAAACAATTTATAAGCTTAGCATGGAAATGTTGTCATTTTCCAAAAAGCATGAGTCAAAGCATCCAAAAGTACAGGGCAAATTCTCTGCAGCACCAACTGGTGCAACTCCATTGACTGTCTTGCAAATATGCAAACTCATACTGGCAGAAAACATGCTGCAATTTCAAAAAGCCACTCTTCTCCCAGGATAATGCCTAAGGAGATAAATATTCACAGCTCACAAGAACTGTGACAGCAAAGTACATTACTGTTCTCTTTGCAGAGATGTCAGAAAAATACTCTAATTTATGCAGAGTGGAAATCTCACAATTTGCTTTCATTCCAATGCAAATGGAACTGAGACTTTTACAGAATTTCCACCTGAACCAGACCTTGAGTCCAGAAGCCTCACATGCCAGTCCTATACACACATGCAAGAAATCATTTCACTGTAGACCTGGAAAGCTTCACAATAAGAGCTTTGTCACATTGAATGGGGAGAAGTGACTTGAAAACTAGAACAGCCACAGTATATTACAAGTTAGAACTT